>NC_137792.1:82645921-83075921 GCF_963383645.1 Muscardinus avellanarius | reverse complement strand
TGGGAAAAGATTCCTGCATTCAAAGAAGTCAGAGTCTAGGCCTCAAACACCCACACCATATTTCTAGATGTGCATATTAAAAATTCAAATTCTTACAGCCACAAAAATCTCACTGAATCAGAATGTCTGGCATTAGGTACCGCAAATCTAGGTTTTTTTTTTTTTTTTTTTTTTTTTTTTTTTTACTGTTTTAGTGATTATAAAGAACACTGAGTTTTGGAACAGTGATCTGACAAGAGAAATAGGATAGGAATATACATAAATAATCTGAACACAAGGCAGAATGTGCTAAATGAGTGCCCCTTAAAATTTCTGCAAAACCCTATCAGGAGTTCAGACATCACATGTAACTAAGACAATTTAGGAAAATGTTAGGGACAAGGTAGGATTTTAATTATTGAATCTGATAGATGCTTGAACTAGCATAGTATCTCTTGTTTATTTTAATTTCTTGTCTCTTTAGCATATAAATCTTGACTTTGAGAATGCTATCCTTTTAACAAGAACAGCAAATTGATCTTAAGATTTTGATTCTCCATTTGCTAGTCTTTTTTGTCAGAGCTCTTTAAATCCTGGCTTGATAAATCAGCACTGCATTTTCTTCTTCATCCACTTCTGTATGCAGTTCACATTCACATTGTGCTTGTGGGAGGATGAGAGTTACATAAATCCAAGGTATTAGTATTATTACCATCTTTCACTGCTATTCTCTTTTGGCCTTTTATTCTAGGCTTTTAAATTGATTTAGTTTGAGTTCTGTTTAATCTTATCATCATTTTAATTCTATTCTAATAAAGTTCTCTATAAATAATAATGGGCAATAATTAATTTTATAATAAACAAGCCCCATACTTGTTTACTATAAACCTCTGAGCACTAAGATTGATCTTCTGATCAGGGTCCTGAGGACACTGAAATTTAGAGTCTAGATAGAGATACGTATCTCGGAAGTAGATTTTTATAACTTAATATGGTTGATAAGTGCTAATCATAATAATCTTTATTAATCTTTATGATTATTACAACAGACCACTTATTGCTGAAGAACAAGGCACTGATAATAAAAAGCTTAACAAAAAGCCTGAAAGTTATGCCATGCAACAATGTACAGTGCCCTTGCCATCTCTTATCAGGCATATTTCATTCTTTTCTGATACTAAATCTTGTATCAATCAATGTGCTTTTAAAAAAGCAGAACTTACTCTGCCTGTTTTACGTATATAGAGAAGTACATACAGTGACTCAGGGAATTAAAATCTTACATAACCACCAGAAGGACTGCTGCTACTGTAAAAGATATCAGGAGACAACTTTCAGGAAACATAGATAAATGGGGATCCCAGAAAGTTGCCACCAGTGAGTTCAGCTGCTTGTTCACAATGAGTGTCATCTCAGGTGTCTGCCTTGTTTCAGAAGCACAGGCCTGCTTTGGTGAGGAGAATGGACAGAATAAGCTTGAGCCTGTTTCTGTCAATAGTTTTGTTGGCACATAGGCAATTTTGTTATTGTTCTCTTAGAAAGACATACATTTTATAATATATGAATACATGTTCTATTCATTATTTTAATGGCTATGTAGTTTTCTTTCATGTCAACAATAATTTATTATCCTCTATTATTTACAAAGATAAAGTGATAGTGGAATCAATTTGTGTAACCCTCATGTTGTTCATCAATCAAATGGAACTAAAAAACTAACTTTTTAAATTATCATGGACCTTAAATAGATCATGTGTAGTATGATGTCAAATTTAAGCTCTCAGTAAGTATGAAGGATTTTCATTATTATCATTATTATGTAATAACTCTATTAAGAATTACACTGCTGATTCAAAGGCATATAAAAATACAAATGCCTCTAGACCAGTTGACTTTCAGAAATCTTCTCCAATTTACATTCCTAACAATAATTGAATAGTACCTATTTCACTACATCCTCATAATTACTATGTACTACACTTTCAATCATTATGGTTTAGCTTTTCAAGTAATAAATTTGTCATTTTTTTTGCAGAAATGGAGATAAAACTCAGGGTAAATTCTGCCTTTGAACTACACCCCCAGTCCTATATTTAAAAAAATTTTTTGAGACATTGTATTCATACATCTTAAAGAGATAAAAGATGGTAGAGACTTATATGCACACATCACACAATTAGCCTTTACCCAATTCCCGCCCCTTTCATCCCCCCCTCTTTACCATGCTTGGTTTAGTGATTGACTTTGATATGTTTAAGTACATCATGTGCTTTAGACAGTTTCCATCTTTCCCCCTCCCAGTCCCTCAGGTCGGTCACCTTCTTTACTCATCTATATAATATCCTTCTTCATCTAGAGATCCTCTTGTTTCCCATTTCTCCTTAGCTTTCATATATTAGGGAAAGCATCCAAATTTTTATTTTTTTGACTGACTAATCTCATTAAGCACAATGTCTTACAGTTCCATCCATTTTGCAGGACATGATGTAATTCCTTTATGGCTGAGTTAAATTCCATTGTGTACATATCCCACAATTTTGTAATTCATTCATCTGTTGATGGAAATCTTGGTTCGTTCCATAGTTTGGCAATGGTGAATTGTTCAGCTATGAACATAGATATGCATGCATTAGTTTGGTAGTTTGGTTTCCTTTCTTTTGGGTAGATACCCAGAAGTGATAGTTCTGTATTGAATGATAAATTCATTCCCACCAACAATGTTTTAGAGTTCCCACACTTCTCCACATCCTCACCAGCATTTGTTGTTTGTGTTTTGAATGATTGTCATTTTAGTTGGAGGTAAGTGAAATCTCAGGGTAATTTTGATCTGCATCCCTCTGACTGCTAATGATGTTGACGAGTTTTTCATGCAGTTATTGGCCATTTGAATTTCTTTTTTCATTAAGTGTCTATTTAATTCACTTGTCGGTTTTCTGTATGTTTGTTTGTTTGTTTGTTTTTGGTGATACTGGGGTTCCTGGAAACCCTTCTATCTCTGGGCTACACTCCCAGACCCATTTTATATTTTTATTTGGAAACAGGATCTCTTAAGCCAGCGCAGCTGGCTTCAAAAGTGGGTGATCCTCCTGTCTCTACGTCCCAGGCGCGGGGATTGCAAGCGTGTACCACCATGCCTGGCCACTTGCCCATTTTTATTGGATTCTTTGTTTTGTTAGTGTTGAGTTTCCTGAGTTCTCTGTATATTCTAGATATTAGTCATCTATTGGAGGAGTAGGTGGCAAAAATCTCCCATTCTGTTGGCTCAGAAGCTCTTCAGTTTCATGCAACCTCACATATTTATTTGTCTTTTACTTTCTTGTGCCTTTGGGATCTTTTTCAGAAAGGTTTCGTATCTGTGCCTGTGTGTTAAAGTGTTTAATCTATGCCCTTTTCAAGGGGCCTCAGTGTCTCTGGCAAAATTTTCCAGTCTTTGATCCATCTTGAATTGACTCTTTTGGAAGGTGAGAAAGTGGGATTTATTTCTATTTTTCTGCATATGGTTAACCAGTTTTGCCAACACCATTTGTTGAACAGGCTATCTTTTTTCCCAGTATATGTTTTTTGCAACTTTGTCAAAAATAATTGGCTGTGAATGTGTGGATTTATTTCTTAGACTTCTATTCTGCTCCGTTGGTCTATGTATCTGCTTTTGTGCCAGTACCATGCCGTTTTATTACAATGGCTTCGTAGTATAGTTTAACATAGGGCATTATGATTCCTCCCGCATGATTTTTGTTGCTGAGAACTATTTTTGCAATTCTGGATGTTTTGATGTTCAAAATGTTTTATAAATTTTTTTGTTGAGGTCTTTTACCTCCTTGGTTAAGTTTATTCCTAAGTATTTTTATTTTGTGTGGAAAATCCTTAGTAGAGGTGTTTCTTGAATTTCTTCTTCAGTGGATTTATGGTTTGTGTACAGAAAAGTTTCTGATTTTTAAGAATTATTTTGTATGCAGATACTTTACTGAATTTACTGAAAAGTTCTATATGCCTTTTTGTTGAGTTTGTTGGGTGTTCTAAGTATATTATCATGTCATACACAAATAGTGAAAGTTTGAATTCACCTTTTCATATTCATACTCCTTTAATTTTCTTTTCTTGTCCTTTTTACTCTGGCTAGAGTCTCACATATTATACTGAAGAAAGTTTGTGATAATTCACATCCTTGACTTGTTCCTGCTTTTAGGGACAAATCTCAAAGTTTTTTTTTTAATTTTTTAAAATTTATTCCCATTCATTAAACATTTATTTAGAATATACACACATTTAGTTGTTTTCTTTTAGAAAATTTTATTGGTGCATTATATTTATACATTCTATTCGGGTAAAAAAAAAAACTTGTGTGTACATAGATGTACAAATCACTGATTTAACCCCTACCCCATTTCCACCCTATTTCCTCCCCATCCTCCTTCCCTTGCTTGGCTTAGTGGTTGACATCGATATGTTTTAAGTAATTTGCATGTTTTAGAGAATTTCCTTCCTATCCCCTCCCAACCCCTCATTTAGATTGCCTTGTTTGCTCCTCTATAGGATTTCCTTTTTCATCTAGAGTTCCTCCTATGGCCCATTTTTCCTTATCTTTCACATATAAGGGAAAGCATCTGATTTTTTATTTTTTGTGACTAACTAAACTCACTTAGCATAATCTTCTCCAGTTCCATCCATTTCCCTGAAAATGATGTAACTGAGGTTTTTCTTATTGCCTGAGTAAAATTCTATTGTGTACATATCCCACAGTTTTTTAATCCATTCATCTATTGATGGACATCTTGGCTGATTCCATAGTTTGGCTATGGTGAAATATGCTGCTATGAACATAGATACACATGCATTTGTTTGGTAGTTTGGTTTACTTTCTTTTGAGTAGATACCCAGAAGTGGTATTGCTGGATCAAATGATAGATTTGTTCCCATTCTTCAGAGAATTCTCCATAGAGATTTCCAAAGTGGTTACACTAATTTGCAATCCCACCAACAATGTTTTAGAGTTCCCACTTCTCCACATCCTCACCAGCATGTGTTATTGTTTGTGTTTTGAATTATTGCCATTCTAGTTGGAGTTAGGTGAAATCTCAGGGTACGTTTGATTTGAATCTCTCTGATTGCCAATAATGTTGAGCTTTTCTTCATTTATTTATTGGCCATTAGAATTTCTTCTTTCATGAAGTGTCTATTTAGTTCACTTGCCCATTTTGTTATTGGATGCTTTGTTTTTGTAGTGCTGAGTTTCTTGAGTTCTCTGTATATTCTCAATATTAATCCTCTATTGGAGGGGTAGGTGGCAGAAATCTTCTCCCATTCTGTTGGCTCTCATTTGAGGTTCTTGCCAGTTTCCTTTGCTAAATAGAAGCTCTTCAATTTCATGCAATTCTCCTATTGATTTGCCTTTTAATTTGTTGTGCCTTTGGGGTCTTGTTGAGAAAGTATTTATCTGTGCATATGTGTTGCAGTGTTGGGACGATGCCCTCTTCAAGGAGCTTCAAGGTCTCTGGTTTGATTTGCAAGTCTTTGTTCCATCTTGAATTGACTCTTGTGCAGGGTGAGAAAGTGGGATTAATTTCCAATTTTCTGCATATAGTTAACCAGTTTTGCCAACATCATTTGTTGAAGAGGATATCTTTTTTCCGTGTATATTTTTGGCCCATTTGTCAAAAATCAATTGGCTGAAAGTGTGTAAACTTGTTTCTGAGTCTTCTATTCTGCTCCTTTGGTCTATATATCTGTTTTTGTGCCGATACCATGCTGTTTTCATTACAGTGGCTTTGTGGTATAATTTAAGTCAGAAATTGTGATTTCTCCTGCGTGGTTTTTGTTGCGGAGAACTATTTTGGCTATTGTGGGCTTTTTGCTATTCCAAATAAATTTATGGACTGATTTTTCTATGTTTGTGAGGAATGATCTTGGTAGTTTAATGGGCATTGTGTTGAATCTGTAGATCACTTTTGGAAGAATGGCCATTTTAATATTTATTCTACCAATCCAAGAACATGGAAGATCTTTTCATCTTGAAATATCTTCGATTTCTTTTTTCAATGCTTTATCATTTTTTGTAGAATTCTTTTACCTCCTTGGTTAAGTTTATTCCTACCTATTTTATATTTTTGTGGTAGATCCTCAGGGAAATGTTTTCTGATTTTCAGTGGATTTATGACTGGTGCACAGAAAAGCTTCTGATTTTTTAAGATTGATTTTGTATCCAGACACTTTGCTGAATTTGTTGATCAGTTCTATAAGCCTTTTGGTTGATTTTGTTGGGATTTCTAAATATAGTATCATGTCATCTGCAAATAGTGAATGTCTGAGTTCTTCTTTTCCTATTTGTACTCCTTTGATTTTCTTTTCTTGCCTTATTGCTCTGGCTAGAGTCACTATTACTATATTGAAGAGAAGTGGTGATAATGGACATCCTTGTCTCGTTCCTGCTTTTAGGGGGAATTCTAGAAGTTTTTCCCCATTTAATATGATGTTGGCAGTTGGCTTATTGTAGATTGCCTTTATGATGTTGAGATATGTTCCTTCTATTCCAATTCTCTGCAGTGTTTTTTTTTATCATTAATGGATGTTGGATTTTATCAAATACTTTTTCTGCATCTATTGATGTTTTGTATTTGATTTTCTTTATATAATAAAATTACATGGATTGATTTTCTTTTTTTATAATATTAATATTATTTTTTATTGGTGCACTGTATTCATACATCATAGTGGGATACAAACTTTTGTAGACATACATGCACACATCGCCCAGTCAGTCCCCACCCGATCCCAACCCCATTCTCTCCCCATCCCTCACTCCCATGCTTGGCTTAGTGCTTGACATCTAGTATTATAGAAATTTATCCAAAATTAAAAACGATAATCTCATATAACAGTTTCATTTGTCTGATGCCAAGCTTTTGATGACTTAAAGATAACATTTCAATATTTCTTTTTACTTTCTTTCTTACCAGATAATTTTTTTCTACTTTTTTAGGTGAAACTATCATATATTTATATATTTATTTTTCAGAAAAAAATCTATCCTAATATGGAATATGGACTCTAGATACCCAAAACGATCTTGAAAAGAACAAAGCTAGAAGATATATATTTTCTGATTTCAAACCATATAAAGCTACAATAATTGAAACAGTGTAGTACTGTTCTAAAGGCAGATATATAAACCATTGGAGTTAAATAAAAGCCTAGAGCTAAATTCTTCCCTATATTGTCAAGTTATTTTTGACAAGGTTTCCATGAACATTTGGTGGTGGAAATAATAATCTTTTAACTAAATATTGTTGAAACATAATAATTACATGGAAAAGAATAAAGTTGGACCCTTACCTAATCCCATATACAAATATTAACTCAAAATAGATAAAAGACCTAAATATAAATCTTAAGACTATAAACTTTTAGAAGAAACTCTGGGTCATAAAACCTCACAACATTGAAATTGGCAGTGATTTCTTGGATATGATTTCAATGGCACAGGCAACAGAAGAGTATACAAACTCCCTAAAAAATAAAAGCATATTGCATATCCAAAGACAATATAAACCGAGTTAAAAGTTACTCATAGAATGGGATAAAATATTTCCAAATGCTATATCTGAAGGTATATTAGTATTCCAACTAGAAATCCTAAAAATTAGCAACAATAAAAGCAAACAATACAATTTAGAGCTAGGTAAAAGACTAACATAAATAACGAATCTCCACAGATAACCAATCTTAGTTGTCTCTTGGATGGAAAATCTTGTTTCTCTGGTTCTGGTGTGAATTACCTATTTCTTCTTTGTAGTTAATCTCTTTGAGTATTTTCTCTAGCTCTGGTTTTGAAGATATAAATTCCTTCAGTTTCTGTTTGTCGTGGAAGTTTCTTATTTCCCCATCTAATTTGATAGAAAGTTTTGCTGGGTAGGAAATTTTTGGCTAGAAGTTGTTTTCTTTAAGAGTTTGGAATATGTTACTCCAAGCCCTTCTGGCTCTCATGACTTGGTTTGGGAAGTCTGGAGTGATTCTAATTGGTTTGCCTCTGAATGTCACTTGGCCCTTTGATTTGTTGCCTTTAAGATTCTCTGCTTGGCTTCCACATTGGTCATTTTGACAATTATGTGGCATGGGGATTCTCTTCTCTGATCCTGTCTAAAGGGAGTTCTATAAGTTTCCTGGACCTGTGTATTGACCTCCTGCTTTATGTTTGGAAAAATTTCTGCTATTATTTCTCTGAAGATATTACTTATTCCTTTGGTTTCACCTTCTTTTCCCTCTTCTATTCCAATTATTCTTAGGTTAGCTCTCTTAAAATGGGCCCATATTTCTTTAATGTCAGATTCCTGCTGTCGGATTTTTTTTTCTAAATTAGAAACTATGCGTTCATTTTTTGAATGATCTCCTTCTAAGATCGAGATTCTATTCTCTATGTGGTCTAGTCAGTTGTTTGTACTTTGAATTGAGGCCTTTACTTCATTAATTGTATCCTTTATCTCTTTTGGGCTCTCTCTGAATTCTTTTCGAAACACCTTTATTATTTCTACAGTTATTTTCCTGAATTGATCTTCTAGAAATCTCTGAATTTCTGTTTTATCAGGTTCTGATTTTGTGGGGTTGTGGACATTCATTGCTCCATTGTTATTCCTCTTTCCCATGATTTTGGAAGTTTGTGCCTTCTCTGGGTTCTTCCCTTGGGTTACTACAACTCCACTTAAGGTGCTCTGGATCTCGAGTCTGTGGTATCTTGGTCCCCACTACACCTTTACTGGGTTGTATGGCATAGTCTCAGACCCAGGGATTCAATCGAGGCTGCTTTAGACCATGGGGGGTTCCAAGTTGGGTGTTCTCCTATGGTCTGATATCTCTGCCACCACCACTCCCCCACTGGGTCAAGTCTCTGGGAGTCAGTACTGGGATTTCTCCTCCAGGGCCCGCAGTTTGACTCACTGTTGTTGAGTGCGCAGATGTAACTGTAGTGGACTTGGTAAATTCACTGCTGCTGCCGCCGGTGGCAATATGGTGCTGCTGTCACGCTCTCGGCCATGAGGCTGGCGTATTTCTTTTCTGTTTTTGAGCTCCGCTGTGAGTCCCTGCAAGATGTGCTGAGCCCAGCCCCTGGGAGCTTTAGATGCTCCTGCGCCGAGAAATCTGCCGAATCCCGCCCGGCTGTTCCGCAGTGGCTCACCTCGTCTCGCTGTCCACCACTCCTCTCTGGAGCCTGGTGGGCTGTTGAGTGTGTTGGTCTAGAGCTGTCCGGTGAGCTCGCCGCTGCCGCCGGCAGTAAGGCACTGCTGCCGTGCCCTCGGGCATGAGGCCAGCATATCTCCTGTGTGGCTCTGAGCTCCGTTATGAGTTCCCTTCCTCTCTGGAGCCTGGTGCTGCAAAAGAAGATGGCACCTGCCGCTCCATGCCATGGCTCCGGCTGCAGCACTGCGGTCTGGTTTCTTTCTGGTGTCCCATTTTTTCAGCCCTCTTTTTCTCTATCCCTTGTAATTACATTTTTTTGTTTCTCTACTGATGGTGTTTTCTGGCTATGAAAGGCGCTGATTTTGTGGTAATAGAGATTGGTTGTTAGCGGGGCTCGTAAGCCCCGCTTTCCTCCATTGCCATCTTCCCAGAAGTCCCATTTTTAAATCTCGTAATCCAAGTGGGTGTGAAGTTGTATCTCATGATTTTATTTGCATTTTGGTATTATTAAGTTTATTTTTATAGGATTAATTGTCATTCATATATGATCTTTGTAGATGCATCTATTCAAGTTCATTTCTCAATTATTAATTAGGTCATTTGTCTTTTGACATTTAATTGTAAAAATTATTGTATATTTTTGATTCTGGACCCTTATCAGATATATTATTTACAGACATTTTCTCTCATTCCGTCAGTTGTCCTTTTTTTTTGGTCCCGATAATGTCCTTTCATGCACAAAGTAATTTTAATTCTGATATAGTTTAATTTATCTATGCTTCTTTGTTACTTGTGCTTTTAATGTTGCTTTTTAAGAAAATATTAACTAATGAAAAGGTCACAGATACTTGTACCTAATTTTCTTCTAAGTGTAATAATGTTATCTTTCACATTTAGATTTTTTATACATTTGTCTTAATTTTATATGCTATAATGTAGGGTTCCAAATTTATTCGTTTGCTTTTGAATGTAATGTTTTTCCTGTATCATTTATTGAAAAGACTATTTCCCTGCTGAATGATTTGGAGCCTTTGTCAAAAAACAATTAAACATCAATTTATAGGTTCATTTTTTACTATCAATTTTCTTCCATTAATCTCTATAACTATCCTTATTCCAGAATCACACTAGCTTTATATTGTAGCTTTGTTTTTATTACTAAAATTAAAAATATTCTACTTGCTATTTTTCAGCAATATTTTAGTATTCTGTGCCCCTTGAAATTTCATATAAATTTTGGGAAAACTTTATCTACTTCTTCATTTAAAAGGCAGTACAAAATAATGATAGACAACATTTATGCACCAAATATAGGTGCAGCTACTTTTATAAAACAAACTCATTGTGACATTAAGTCACACATAAGTGCTAGTACATAATACCAGGAAACTTCAACACCCCTCCCACACCATTAGACTAATCATCTAAATAAAAGTTCAGTAAAGATGCTTCAGACCTAAAGAACACCATCAAACAAATGCACCTATTAGACACATATAGAATATCCCAACCAACTATAGAAGTGTTCACATTTTTCTCAGCTGCTCATGAAGGCTTCTTCAAGATAGATCACATCCTGAGCCACAAAGGGAGCATTAATAAATTTAAAATACCTGACATACTTCCCTGGCTTTTCAGACCATAATGGAATGAAACAAGAAATCAACTCTAAGAACACCCAGAGAAACCACATAAACATATGTAGACTAAACATCACACTCCTGAATGAAGAATGGGTCATTGAAAAAGTGGGCAGTGAAATCAACAAATTCCTAGAAATAAAGAAATTAAAAGATACAGCACATAAAAATCTCTGGGACACTTTGAATGCAGTATTAAGAGGAAAATTCATAACACTGAGTACTCACATAAAAAAAAAATCATCAAATGAATTACCTAACGATACACCCTCAAAGCCCTTGAAAAAGATTAAAAGTCTAACCCCAAAGCCAGTAGAAGACAGGAAGTTATTAAAATCAGAACAGAAATCAACAAAGTAGAAAATAAAAAATACATAAAATTGAAAACAAAATAGATAAATCACTAACCAACTAAACCAAAACAGAGAAAATCAACCCAATGTTGAAGATAAGAGATTAAAAGGGAGAGATTACCTCTGATAGTGTAAAAATTTAGAGGATTATCAGAAACTATGTTGAAAAACTACACTCCAACAAAATAGAAAATCTGGAAGAAATGGACAACTTTCTAGGTAAATACACCTTACTAAACTGCATCAAGAAGATATATAAAATCTAAACCAACCAATAGCAATAAAAGAGATTGAAGCAACAATAGAGAATACTATCAAAGAAAAGCACAGGAAATTAAATCAGAGACCTTGAAGCTCCTTGAGGGAGGGCATAGGTCCAACACTACAACACATAGGCACAGATAAACATTTCCTCAACAAGACCCCAAGGGGAAAATAAATTAAAAGGAGAATCAATACATGGGATTGCATGAAACTGAAGAGCTTCTGTTCAGCAAAGGAAACTATGAAGAACCTCAATCAAAAGCCAACAGAATGGGAGAAGATTTTTGCCACCTACACCACCGATAGAGGACTAATATCTAGAATATACAGAGAACTCAAGAAAATTAACACTAAAAAAACAAATCATCCAATAACAAAATGAGCAAATGAACTAAATAGATACTTCACAAAAGAAGAAATTCAAATGGCCAATAAATGCATGAAAAAATGCTCAACATCACTGGCAATCAGAGAGATGCAAATCAAAATTAACCTGAGATTTCACCTAACTCCAACTAGAATGGCAATCATTCAAAACACAAACAAAAACAGATGCTGGCGAGGATGTGGAGAAGTGGGAACTCTAAAACATTTTTGGTGGAATTGCAAATTAGTGCAACCACTTTGGAAAACTCTATAGAGAATCCTCAGAAGAATGGCAACTAATCTACCATTTGATCCAGCAATACCACTTCTGGGTATCTACACAAAAGATAGGAATCCAAACTTCCAAACAAATGCATGTGTATCTATGTTTATAGCTGCACAATTCACCATAGCCAAACTATGGAACCAGCCAAGATGTCCATCAACAGATGAATGTATTACAAAACTGTGGGATATGTACACAATGGAATTTTACTCAGACATCAAAAAAAAAAACCTGTTACATCATTTTCAGGGAAATGGATGGAATTGGAGGACATTATGCTAAGTGAGATTAGTCAGTCACAAAAAATAAGAAATTAGATGCTTTCCCTAATATGTGAGAGTTAGGGAGAAATGGGTCATAGGAGGAACTCTTGAAAGAGGAAATCCTATAGAGGAGCAAACAAGACAACCTAAAGGAGGAGAAAGGAGGGGGGGAAGAGGAAAATCTCTAAAACACACAATGTACTTAAACATATTGAAGTCAATCACTAAGCCAAGCAAGGGAGGGAGGGACGCGGAGAGAATGGGGTGGGAATTGGGTAGGAGTTAAATCAGCGATGAGTACATGTTTGCACACACAAGTTTTTTACTCCAATATGATTTTAATATAATGCACCAATAATTTTTTTAATTCTAAAATAAAAGTTGTCAATATAAAAAAAAGAAAAGCACAGGACTAGATGGCTTTCTGAGCAAATTATATCAAACGTTCATAGAAGAACTAATTCCAACACTCAATATATTTCATGAAATAGAAAGAAATGGGAATCTCCCAAATATAGTTCATAAAGCCACCATCACATCAATACCAAAACCAAATGAAAACTGTTCAAGGAGGGAAAACTACAGACCTATATCATTGATGAACTTAGATGAAAAACTGCTAAACAAAATAACAGCAACACACATTCAAAAATACATAATGAAATTCTACTCAGCAATAAAAAAGAACAAAATCATGTAATTCACAAGAAGATAGAATGATCTGGAAAACTTTCTGTTAAGTGAGATCAGACAAGCACAGAAAGAGAAGGGACATATTTTTTTCTAATATGCCCAAACAAGGGAATATTAGGAATACCAGAGAGACTCCAGATAATGGAAGGGAAACCTCAGCAAAGCTAGACTGGAATGGTAGGAGGAGAAAAAGGCTGAGGTTGATTAATGGAGAAGCTACATGAGAATATGTATAAAAGTATGCATGTAACATGGTTAACCTGGACACTCATTGTTGGGAAGGAGAAGGGGACATGGCAGGTGGGGAGAGGGCACCAAGCACAGTCTGAATGTATGTCATTTTTAATATGATCCACATAAATATTAAATAAATAAATAATAAAAAAACACATCAAAAAATCATACACTATGACCAAGTAGGGTTCATCTCAGCGATGCAAGCCTGGTTCAACATACAAAAATCAATCCACGTTATCCATCACATAAACAGAACCAAAGACAAAAATCATATTATCATTTCAATAGATGCTACAAAAGCATTTGACAAAATTTGACATCCATTTATGCTAAAAGAATTGCAGAGAAGGTGAATAGAAAGAACATACCTCAACATTATAAGGACGATCTGTAATAGACCCACAGCAAACATTATATTAAGTGGGCAAAAGCTTTGAGAATTCCCCCTAAAACAAAAACAAGACAAGGATGTCCATTATCACCACTTCTTTTCAGTATAGTACTTGAGACTCTAGCCAGAGCAATAAGGCATGAAAATGAAATAAAAAAATACAAATAGAAAAAGAACTCAAAATATCACTATTTCCAAATGACATGATACTATACTTAGAAGACACAACAAACTCAACCAAAAGGTTATAGATCTGATAAATAAATCCAGCAAATTATCTGGATGCAAAACCAAGCTTACAAAATCAGAATTTTTATGTATGCCAAATATAAATCCACTGAAAAATAAATCCAAAAATATTTCCGCTCAAAATATCCTACCAAAAAATAAAATACTTAGGAATAAACTTAACCAAAGAGGTAAAAGACACCTAAAAATTATATAACACTTAAAAACATCGAAGAAAACCTTAGAAGATGGAAAGAAGATCCATCTTACACTTTTATGGAAAGGCAGAATAATATCCTCAAAATGACCATATTTTCAAAAGTTATCTATAGATTCAGTGCAATATCTATGAAATTACTAAGATAATTTCTCACTGACAGAAAAATTAGTCCTTAAATTTATTTGGAACAAACCAAGAATAGACAAAGTATTACTCAGCAACAAAAAATCATGCAGGAGGAATCACAATTCCTGATTTTAAACTATGCTACAAAGCCATATTAATAAAAACAGCATGATACTGGCACAGAAAAAGACACATAGACTAGTGGAGCAGGATAGAACACCCAAAAACTAATCCACACACTATAGCCAATTATATGTTGACAAAGAGGCCAAATATAAACACTGGAAAAAGATAGCATCTTGAACAAAAGGTGTTGGCAAAACTGTCAACTTTTAACCATATGCAGAAAAATTAAAATAAACCCCATCTCTCATGCTGCACAAGAGTCAATTCAAGATATATAAAAGACATGGATATTACACCAGAAAACTTGTGAATTCTTGAAGAGGGACTAGATCCAACACTGCAACACATAAGCACAGGTAAACACATTCTCTACAAGACCCCAAAAGCACAAGAAACTAAAAGGCAAATCAATACATGTGATTAAACTGAAGAGCTTCTGTACAACAAAGGAAACTATAAAAATACTCAAACAAGAGCCAACAGAATGGGTGAAGACTTTTGTCAACTTCTCCTCTGATAGAGGACCAATATCTAGACTATATACAAAGAACTCAAGAAACTCAGTAATAAAACAAATAAACCAATCAAAAATGGGCAAGAGAACTAAATAAGCACTTCACGAAAGAAGGAATTCAAATGGCCAGTAAATGCATGAAAAGATGCTCAACATCATTAGCAATCAGTGAAATGCAAATTAAAAGTACCCTAAAATTTTACTTGGTTTCAACTAGAATGGCAATCATTCAAAACAAAAATAGCAAACAATACTTGCAAGAATGTGGAGAAGTGGGAACACTACTACATTGTTCAAGGGACTGAAAATTAGTCCAACCACTTTGGAAATCTATGGAGAATCCTCAGAAGAATAGGAACAAATTTACTATATGATCCAGAAATACCACTTCTGGATATCTACCAAAAAGAATGGAAACCAAACTACCAAACTAATATATGCATTTCTATGTTTATGGCTGTGCAATTCACCGTTGTCAAACTATGAAATTAGCCAAGGTATCCATCAACAGATGAATGGAATACAAAACTATGGGATATGTACACAATGAAATTCTACTCAGCCATAAAGAAAAACACAATTACTTCATTTACAGGGAAATTGATGGAATTGGAAAACATTATGCTAAGTGAGATTAGTCAGTCACAAAAAATAAGAAATCAGATGCTCTCCATAATATGTGAAAGCTAGGGAGAAAATGGGTCATAATAATAACTATAGATGAAGAAGGAGATACTAAAGATGAGCAAATAAGACAACCTAGTGGGATGGAATAGGGGAAGAGGAAATTTCTCTAATGTTCATGATGTACATTAACAAATAGATCAATCACTAATCCAAATATAAGAAAGAGAGAGGGTGAAAGAATGGGGCAAAAATTGGGTAAGGGCTAAATGTGTGATGTGTGCAAGTATGCCTCCATCATCTTGAACTCCATTAAGATATATGACCACAAAGCACCAATAAAAAGTTTTAAATATTTAAGATTATAAAAGAAAGTGAATTTTGGCAGAAAGGGGAAGCCAACAAAACTTTTTAAAAAGTTTTGAGTTCAGCCCCATTAATACAATTTATTTAATTTATTAAAGTTTACTAAATATTTCTAGATTATAAATAAATTGCCAGAGGCAAGAGATGCTTTATTTCTAGGGAAGACATAGTTTCATAATCAAGTATTAATTTGTATTACCTTTAAATTTTACACTTCTAATCTATTTGCCCCTCATTGAGCATTTTGAGCAATCTTTCATACATCTGTTGACCATTTTATGTCTTCTTTTGAAAAAATATCTGATCAAGTCCTTGGCACATTTTTCATTTTTATTTATTTACTTTTTAATTTTTTATTGGTGCATTGTAGTCATATATTTTTTTTTGGTGGTACTGGAGTTCCTGGAAACCCTTCTACATCTGGGCTACACTACCAGACACCTACTTTTTATATTTTTATTTGGAAACATGGTCTCTTAAGCCAGCGAGGCTGGCTTTGAACCTGCATGATCCTCCAGTCTCTGCCTCCCAAGCATGGAGGATTACAAGCTTGTACCACCACGCCTGGCACGTAGTCATATATTTTAGTGGGGTAGAAAATGATCGAGGCATACATGCACACATCCCCCAATTATCCCTTACCCAATTCCAAACCCATTTTTTTCACCTCCCTTCTTCTCTTGTATGGCTTTTTGATTGACATTGATTTGTTTTTTAAAGTACATCATGTTCATTAGAGAATTTCCCTCTTCCCCACTCCCATATTCTCAGGTCATCTTATTTCCTCATCTATAGTATCTCCTTCTTCATTTAGAGTTTCTCCTATGACCCATTTTTCCCTAGCCATTTTGATGATATTTATTCTGCCTATCCATGAGCACAGGAGATCTTTCCATCTTCCAAGGTCTTCTTCAATTTCTTTCTTTAATGTTTTATAGTTTTTGTTGTAGAGGTCTTTTACATCTTGGGTTAGGTTTATTCCTAGGTATTTTATTGGTTTTGAGGTTATAATGAATGAAATTGTTTTTTTTTTTTGTTTGTTTGTTTGTTTCTTTCTTTCTTTCATTGTGGATTCATTGTTGGCATAAAGAAAAGCCACTAATTTCTTTAGGTTGATTTTGTATCCTGCGACATTGCTGAATTTGTCAATCAGCTTCAGAAGTCTTTTAGTTGAGTTCTTTGGGTCTTCCAGATAAAGGATCATGTCATCTGCGAATAAGAATATTTTTAATTCCTCTCTTCCTATGTGAATTCCGTTGATTTCCTTCTCTTGTTGTATTGCTACAGCAAGAGTCTCAAGGACTATATTGAAAAGGAGTGGTGATAGTGGGCATCCTTGTCTTGTTCCTGACTTTAGCGGAAATTCTTGGAGTTTTTCTCCATTCAATATAATGTTGGCTTTGGGTTTACAGTAAATTACCTTAATGATGTTGAAGTACTTTCCTTCTATCCCAATTTTTTGCAGTGTTTTTAACATAAATGGTTGTTGGATTTTGTCGAATGCTTTTTCAGCATCTATTGCTATGATGATGTGGTTTTTGTTCTTGGTTCTATTTATGTGGTGAATAACATGTATTGATTTGCGTATGTTGAACAAGCCTTGTTTTTCTGGGATGAAACCGACTTGGTCATGGTGTATTATTCTCTTGATATAGTTTTGAATGCGTAAAGCTAGTATTGTGTTTAGAATTTTTGCATCTATGTTCATTAAGGATATTGGTCTGTAGTTTTCCTTTCTTGAGATATCTTTATTTGGTTTGGGGATTAATGTGACACTGGCCTCATAGAAGGGATTTGAGAGAGTTCCATCTCTTTCAATTTCCCGGAAAAAGCTATTAAGTGTTGATATTAGTTGTTCACTAAAGGTTTTGTAGAATTCAGCTGGAAACCCATCTGGGCCTCGGCTTTTCTTTGGTGGTAAAATTTTTATTGCCATTTCTATTTCTTTGGTCCTTATTGGTTGGTTTAGGCTTGCTATATCCTCTTGGCTGAGTGTAGGAAGGTTAACTGTGCTTAGAAATCTATCGATTTCTTCCATGTTTTCAAGTCTATTGGAGTATAAATTTTTAAAGTAGTTTCTGATAATCTTTTGAATTTCTCCACTATCTGTGGTGATATCTCCTTTTTCATTTCTAATATTGATAATTTGAGTTGATTCTCTTTTTCTTTTGGTTAGGTTGGCCAGGGGTTTATCAATTCTATTAATCTTTTCAAAGAACCAATTTTTTGTTTTATTGATTCTTTGAATTGTTTTTTTGTTCTCTATTTCATTTATTTCTGCTCAAATTTTAATGATTTTTTGCCTTCTGCTGGCTTTGGGAATAGACTGTTGCAGAATTTCTAGGTCCTTGAGTTGTGTCATTAGGTTCTTTACTTGGTGGTTCTCTGTCCTTCTTCTTCTTTTTTTTTTTTTTTTTAGTTTTATTTTATTGGTGCACTGTATTCATACATCATAGTGGGATACAAACTTTTGTAGACATACATGCACACATCGCCCAGTCAGTCCCCACCCGATCCCCGCCCCATTCCCTCCCCATCCCTCCTTCCCATGCTTGGCTTAGTGGTTGACATCTAGTATTATAGCAATTTATCCAAAATTAAAAATGTTAATCTCACATAACAGTTTCATTTGTCTGATACCAAGCTTTTGATAACTTAAGGATAACATTTCAATATTTCTTTTTGCTTTCTTTCTTACCAGAGCATATTTTTTTCTGTTTTTTAGGTGAAACAATCATATATTCATATATTTATTTTTCAGAAAAAAATCTATCCTAATATGGAATATGGATTCTAGATACCCAGAACGATCTTGAAAAAGAACAAAGCTAGCAGATATATATTTTCTAATTTCAAACCATATAAAGCTACAATAATTGAAACAGGGTAATACTGTTCTAAAGGCAGATATATAAACCATTGGAGTTAAATACAGGCCTAGAGCTAAAATCTTCCCTATATTGTCAAGTTATTTTTGACAAGGTTTCCACGAACATTTGGTGGTGGAAATAATCTTTTAACTAAAAATTGTTGAAAAATAATAATTACATGGAAAAGAATAAAATTGGACCCTTACCTAATCCCACATACAAGTATTAACTCAAAATAGATAAAAGACCTAAATATAAATCTTAAGACTATAAACTTTTAGAAGAAAATCTGGGTCATAAAACCTCACAACATTGAAATTGGCAGTGATTTCTTGGTTATGATTTCAATGGCACAGGCAACAGAAGAATATACAAACTCCCTAAAAAATAAAAAAAAATATTGTATATCCAAAGACAATGTAAACAGAGTTAAAAGTTACTAATAGAATTGGATAAAATATTTCCAAATGCTATATCTGAAGGTATATTAATATTCCAACTAGAAATCCTAAAAATTAACAGCAATAAAGGCAAACAATACAATTTAGAGATAGGTAAAGACTAACAAAAATAATGAATCTCCACAGATAACCAATCTTAGTTGTCTGTTGGATGGAAAATCTTGTTTCTCTAGTTCTGGTGTGTGTTACCTATTTCTTCTTTGTAGTTAATCTCTTTGAGTATTTTCTCTAGCGCTGGTTTTGAAGACATAAATTCCTTCAGTTTCTGTTTGTCATGGAAGCTTCTTATTTCTCCATCTAATTTGATAGAAAGTTTTGCTGGATAGGAAATTTTTGGCTGGAAGTTGTTTTCTTTCAGAGTTTGGAATATGTTACTCCAAGCCCTTCTGGCTCTCATGACTTGGTTTGGGAAGTCTGGAGTGATTCTAATTGGTTTGCCTCTGAATGTCACTTGGCCCTTTGTTTTTGTTGCCTTTAAGATTCTCTGCTTGGCTTCCACATTGGTCATTTTGACAATTATGTGACGTGGGGATCCTCTTCTCTGATCCTGTCTAAAGGGAGTTCTATAAGTTTCCTGGATCTGTGTATCAACCTCTTGCTCTATATTTGGAAAATATTCTGCTATTACTTCCTTGAAGAGATTTTTGATCCCTTTGGTTTCACTTTCTTTTCCCTCCTCTATTCCAATTATTCTTAGGTTAGCTCTCTTAAGATGGGCCCATATTTCTTCCATGTCAGATTCCTGCTGTTGGATATTTTTTTCTAGATTAGAAACTATACGTTCATTTTTGGATTGCTCATCTTCTAAGAGCAAGATTCTGTTCTCCATGTGTTCTAATCGGTTGTTTGTGCTTTGAATTGAGGCCTTTACTTCATTAATTGCATCCTTTATCTCTTTTTGGCTCTCTCTGAGTTCTTTTCGAAGCACCTCTATTATTTCTACAGTTATTTTCCTGATTTGATCTTCTAGAAATCTCTGACTTTCTGTTTTATCGGGTTCTGATGTTGTGGGGTTGTGAGCATTCATTGCTCCATTATTATTCCTCTTTCCCATGATTTAGGAAGTTTGTGCCTTCTCTGGGTTCTTCCCTTGGGACACTATGACTTCACTTAAGGTGTTCTGGATCTCAAGTCAGTAGTATCTCAGACCCCACTACTCCTTTACTGGGTTGTATCACAGAGTCTCCTACCCAGAGAGTCGATAGAGGCTGCTTTAGACTGTGGGGGGTGCCAGGTTGCACGTTCTCCTATGGTGTGAAATCTCTGCCACTGCCCCTTCCCCACTGGGTCAAGTCCCAGGGAGTACAGTACTGGGATTTCTCCTCTGTGGCCCGCAATTTGACTCACTGTTCTTGAGTACGCAGATGTAGCTGTACTGGACTCGGTGAATTCACTGCTGCTGCCGCCGCCTCTGCCACGCCCTCGGCCATGAGGCTGGCGTATTTTTTCTTCTCTGGTTTTGATTTCCACTCTGAATCCCTGCATCGTGTGCTGAGCTCGGCCACTGGGAGCTTTAGACGCTCTCTGCGTGGAGAAATCCCGCCCGGCTGTTCCGCAGTGGCTCACCTCGGCTTGCTGTAGCCGTCTGTTGAGTTCGCCGCTGCCGCCGGCAGTATGGCGCTGCTGCCGCGTCCTCGGGCGTGTGTGTCTCCTCTGTGGCCCTGAGCTCTGTTCTCAGTCCTCTTTCTCTCTGGAGCCTGGTGTGTTTTTTTTGTTTTACTGGTGATGGTGTTTTCTGGCTATGAAAGGCGCTGGTTTTGTGGTAATGGAGATTGGTTATTAGCGGGGCTCTTAAGCCCCGCTTTTCTCGGTCGCCATCTTCCCGGCTCTGTCCTTCTTATGTGGGCATTCAATGCAATAAACTTTCCTCTTAATACTGCCTTCATGGTGTCCCATAGATTTTGGTAGGTTGTATCTCTGTTTTCATTTGTTTCCATAAATTTCTTTATTTGTTCCCTAATTTCTGCTCTTACCCATTCATCATTCAATAGTGTATCATTCATTCTCCATGTATTTGGATAATTTCTTTTGAGTTTCCTGTTGTTGATTTCTACTTTTATTCCATTGTGGTCTGAAAAGATGCAAGGAATTATATTACATCTTCTGAATTAGCTGGTATTTTCTTTGTGTCCCAGGATATGATCTATTTTGGAGAAGGTTACATGGGCTGCTGAGAAGAATGTGTATTCTGTTGTTCCTGGTTGAAATAATCTGAAAATGTCTATTAGGTCCATTTGGTTTATGGTTTCCTTTAGTTCTAAAACATCTTTACTCATCTTTTGCCTTGAAGATTGATCCAGTGGTGTGAGAGGCATATTAATGTCTCCCAGAATTACTGTATTTGGGTCTACTTGGGATCTTATGTCCAGAAGGGTTTGTTTTACAAATGTGGTTGCACCTACATTTGGGGCATAAATATTTACTAACATTATATCTTCTTGCTGTATTGTTCCTTTTAATAAAAGGAAGTGCCCTGATTTGTCTCTTTTGATGTGTTTTAGCTTAAAGTCTGTTTTGTTGGATATCAGGGTTGCTACCCCTGCTCTTTTTTGGTCACAATTGGCATGGTATATCTTTTTCCATCCTTTCACTTTCAGTCTGTGAATGTCTTTGGCTGTAAGGTGAGTTTCTTGCAGACAGCATATATTTGGATTATGTTTCTTAATCCACATTTCCAGTCTATGTCTTTTGATTGGTGAGTTAAATCCTTTGACCTTAAGAGATATTATTGAAATATGATTTTTGTTTTCTGCCATTTTGTGTTCTGTCTACTCTTGGGTGGTGTGATCTTTCTTCTTTACTTAAATGGCCCACTTATTAACTTACTCCCTTCTCTGATTCTGAAGTCTGCTTCTTTTTTCTTCCTTATGGTTTATTTCTTTAAGAATTTTCTCTAGTGTTGGCTTTGAATTCATGAATTCTTTGAGATTCTGTTTATCCTGAAAGACTTTAGTTTCACCATTGATCTTGAATAGTAGTTTTGTTCGATAGATGAGCTTTGGTTGGAAGTTATTTTCTTCCAGGGTCTGAATCACATCATACCAGTCTCTCCTAGCATTCATGACCTGGGTTGTATAGTCTGGGGTGATTCTTATTGTTTTGCCTCTATATATCACCTTTCCTTTTGTTCTCACTGCTTTTAAGATTCCTTCCTTGGCCTCTATGTTGGTCATTTTGGTTATTATGTGGCGTGGAGTGGTCTTTCTTTGGTCCTGTCTCAGTGGAGTTCTGTATGCCTCTTGGACATGAAGGTCCAAGTCTCTTTCCAAATTTCAAAAATTCTCTGAGATTATTTCCTTGAAGACATTACAGATGCCCTTGGTACCTCTATTCCTTCTTCAATGCCTATTATCCATAAGTTAGGACACTTCATATTATCCCATATTTTCTGGATGTTTAGGTGTTGTTGCTGTAGAGATTTCTGTATATCGCTGTGTTTTCGGTTTGGGATCTACTGTCTTCTAATATTGATGTTCTGTTTTCCATTTCATCTAATCTTCCAGAATTTCTTTCTATTGCTGTCTTCATTTCACTTATTGCCTCTTTCATTTCATTCCAGACCTCTTTTTTATTCTTTTTTAGTGATTCGAACTCACCTTTCACCTCCTCTATATTTGTTTTAAATCCTTTCATCATATTGTACATCAAGATTCTTAATTCCACTTCTTGCATTTCTAGTAGGTCAGTATTCGTGATTTCTGCTGTCTCTTCATTGCTCCTGGTTCTCATATTCATAGTGCTCTCTTTCCTGTTTTTCTAGTTTCGACCCATCGTTTGTGAGTATTATGCTTAGTCCAATCTTAATATTAGGAGTTTAGGGGTGTCAACAAGTCAGCAGAGCTTTTCCAATGTTGAGGGTGGGTGATGTGGGAGGAGCTGGGGTGATGGGTAAAGGAGTCGGATTAGGTAGAGGATATGTTTAGGTTGAGAAAGACTTTAAGTATGATAGGGTAATATCTTGCTGAGAATAAGAGAGAGTTAACTAGTAGGACTCTCATCGTTAGTAGAGTAAGTATGGATATATGAAATACTTTGAGTATTAAACAAGGAGGTATATTATGGGGAAGGTTTTGGGGGAGAAGAGTATATAGGTTAGTGTGGGGAAGTTTGTAAGAGGGGTGATGGAAGGAGCAGACAAACATAAAAAAATCCAGACAAGATACCAAGACTATTACGTAATCCAAGAAAAAGAAAGGACAAACCAATCAAAGGAGGAGAACAAAAAAAGGAAGGAAAGAGGAAGAAAGAAGAAAAAAGGACAAGAATAAAATAAAACAAAATAGCAGCTGTGTGAAATCATAAAATAAGGCAAACTATCAAATATATACATATAAAAACAACAAGTTAAAGTAAATAAGAATGGGTTAAGAAAAAAATATAAAACCGCAATACCCATACCACAACAAAAGCATTTTAAAAGCAAAACAAAACAAATCATCCACAATAAAAGTAAAATGAACAGTCCTACTTATTTACGAATATGGGATCAGGTCCATATAATATTTGCATATCTGATTGCTTTGGTAGCTTTCAGAATCTAATCCAATCAGTGCCTTTTCTTTATGCCAACAACGAATCCACAATGAAAGAAATAAAAACAACAATTCCATTCACTATAACCTCACAACCAATAAAATACCTAGGAATAAACCTGACCAAAGATGTAAAAGACCTCTACAACAAAAACTATAAAACATTAAAGAAAGAAATTGAAGAAGACCTTGGAAGATGGAAAGATCTCCTGTGCTCATGGATAGGCAGAATAAATATCATCAAAATGGCCATTCTGCCAAAACTGATCTATAGGTTCAATGCAATTCCCATTAAAATACCAGTGACATTCTTCAGAGACCTAGAAAAATCAATCATGAACTTCATATGGAGAAAGAAAAGACCTAGAATAGCCAAAGCAATTCTCAATAACAAGAAACACGCAGGAGGCATTACAATCCCAGACTTCAAACTATACTATAGAGCAATAGTAGTAAAAACAGCATGGTACTGGCACAAAAACAGATATACTGACCAGTGGATTAAAACAGAAGATACAGAAACAAACCCACACATCTTTAGTCAATTAATCTTTGACAAAGGGGCCAAACACATACGCTGGAGAAAAGACAGCCTTTTCAACAAGTGGTGCTGGGAGAACTGGCTAACCATTTGTAAAAAGATGAATCTAAACCCCTATATCTCACCAAACACAGGAATCAACTCAAGATGGATCAAAGACTTAGAAATTAGACCTGAGACTGTGAAGTTAATAGAGGAGAGCATAGGTTCAACACTACAACATATTGGCACAGGCAGTAACTTTCTCAACAAAACCTCCAAAGCTCAGGAAATTAAAGCAAGAATAAACAAGTGGGATAACATCAAACTAAAAAGTTTTTTCTCATCAAAGGAAACTATCAATAACCTTCAGAGGAAGCCCACAGAATGGGAAAGGATCTTTACTGGTCACCATTCTGATAGGGGGCTAATATCCAGAGTATACAAAGAGCTCAAAAGACTCTACACTGGCAAAACAAACAACCCAATCAAGAAATGGGCAAATGAACTAAATAGACACTTCACAAAAGAAGAGATACAAAGGGCTAATAGATACATGAAAAGATGTTCTTCATCACTGGCCATCAGGGAGATGCAAATCAAAACTACACTGAGATTCCATCTAACCCCAGTCAGAGTAGCAAGCATAAAGAAATCAAACAACAACAAATGCTGGCGAGGATGTGGGGAAAGAGGAACTCTTTTACACTGTTGGTGGGAATGCAAACTAGTTCAACCACTATGGAGATCTGTGTGGAGATTCCTAAGAAAGGTGGGAATAGATCCACCATATGATCCAGCTATACCACTCCTGGGTATCTTTCCAAAGGAGTTGAATTCAGAGAACTACAGCAACATATGCATACCTATGTTCATAGCAGCACAATTTGTAATAGCCAAAATATGGAAGCAACCCAGATCACCATCAACAGATGAATGGATAGCAAAACTATGGGAAATACACACAATGGAATTCTATTCAGCCATAAAGAAGAACAAAATTATATTATTTGAAAGAAGATGGAAAGCCCTGGAGAACATTATGTTAAGTGAGATCAGCCAAGCACAGAAGAAGAAGACACATATGTTTCCTCTAATATGCCCAAACTAGGAAACACAAAGAATACCAGAGGGACTCCAGATATTGAAGGGGAAATACTAGCTAAGTCTGGATGGTAAGATAGGAGAGGAGGAAGGCCGGTCTTGATTAATAAGGGTCTACACTTGAACATGTGTAAAATTATGAATAAGACATGGTTAACCTGGACAACCATTGGTGGGGGGGGGAGGGAAAATGGGGGCGGGGGGGGGAGGGCACCAAATATAGTGTAAATGTATACTATTTACGTTCAATTAAAAATTGTTTAAATAAAAAAAAGAATATAATCCAATGTCTCTTAGTTTTCTTTGTACTCTATTTTTATCTTCTTAGGTCACTCTGGGTGTTTGGACACCTTTCTTTAACTGCTTTGGGTTTATGTGTCAGGCTGTCTGGTTTCACTGCTATTAGATTCTGTACAATTCCCAGGTTCTGCAAAATTCCAACCTGTAGTCAGCCCCTCTGCACTCACCACCCTAGTCTCCGGCCTGTGCTTCCCTACAGCAGGAGTGGAGGATGTCCAATGTGGACTTGGAACCTCCCCCTGAGGTCCTGTGCAGATATTGTGTCTCGATGGATTTTCCTTTGTCTCAGGAAATTTCAACTAGGCTAGCCGGTGTGGTCCCAGGATGTACCCTGGGCAAAGGAATGCTGGTTCCTGGATGCCCACATTTACTGTCAGAGCTGTCTATTCTGAGAGTGCAGGCTGGGTGCGCTGCTATTAATGTACCCAGGTGTAAGTGTGTGCGGCTGCCTCATGCCTTCTGCTATGCTCTTCCAAGGTGCATGGGGCTGAGCATCAGGCTACTGGGTGGGGGGGAACTCCCAGTGGTGGGCCAGGGGCACAGGATAGGTGCACAAGGGTCAGGGTACACAGGAGCTGCACGGTGTGCAGCAATGACCTCTGCCTCCCACGGGACGTAGAAGCTGGGGGTCCTGAGGATATTTCACGGGCACACAGAGCTTTCGCCGCCTGGAAGGCAGACCTCTGGCAAGGTGGATGCCTGGGCTCCGGTGGGACGGGGGCTAGACACACAAGGTAAGCTCTGATTTAGGGGTGTCGGTGGCACAGGCACTGACTACTAGCAGGGGTCCGGGGCACAGGCAGTTTGCGCAAGGACAGTGCTGGGTTCTGAGGTGTGGGACATATGCCCTGGGCCAGTGCTGGGGCTGGGGCTTGGGCACACGCTAGGACCTGCACTTTCCCTGGACGCACTCAGGTACCTGGCTTCCTTGGTTCAGGCGTCCGTGTCCGTGGGAGTCTCTGTGCTGTTGTGATCTAGTCGCTAGTGAGCACACAGAATTCTGACGTGGGTGCTGCTTGCTGCTTAAGATGAGGCTCTATGTTTGTTTTCAGTCTCGGATTATCTTGCCGCGGTGATTTCAGTCAGGGCTCGGGAGTGCCATTTGGGCTGTCAGGCAGCTGCGCAGGCAGCCCACCGGCAGGCGTCCCAATTGTATCCGCAGCAGGTCTGCTGTCCAATCTTTTTTGTTGTTGTTGTTGTTGTTGTTGTTGTTGTCCTTCTTCTTCTTCTTCTTCTTCTTCTTCTTCTTCTTCTTCTTCTTCTTCTTCTTCTTCTTCTTCTTCTTCTTCTTCTTCTTCTTTGAGTTCAGGGTTCTGCTGAGTTACCTGGATGTATTTTGGTACCTGGGATGTATTTATTTTGTTGATTAAGACACTGCTTTCTAAGTAGTTGAATTTTATTTGTTTCAGCTACTGAGAAGTGCTGTGTCCCTCAGTCGCCATTTTGAAATCCTTTTCTCTTTCATTTTTGATATTATTTGAGTCTTCTAATTTTTGTTATTCCAGCTATAAGTCTGTCAATATTTTTCTTTTCAAAATGCCACTCTTACTATTAAGATCAGTGTGGCGATTCCTCTGAATGTTGGGAATGGATCATCCATGCAATCCAGCTATACCACTCCTGGGTATCTTTCTAAAGAGACTAAAATCAGATTATTATGGTAATGCATTCATTACTATATTTATAGCAGTACAATCCACAATAGCCACATTATGGAACAAACCTAGGTATCCCTTAACAATGAAAGAATTAAAAATTACGGATCTACACACAATAAAATTCTGATCAGGAGTAAGAAGGTAGATGGATGGACCTGGAGAACATTATATTAAGTGAAATCATCCAGTTCCAGAAAGTAAAGGGCCATATGTTTTTAATATGTAGAAGCTAGGGAGTAATGGATATACCAGAGGAATTTCAGAAAATGGAGGAGAAACCTCAGTGGGACCAGGGAGGGAGTCTAAGGGAAGGGTGGAAGAAGGGAGAGTTAATGAAGGAAACATTTCCCTAAATATTATGCACATATGTGAGAACACCAATGCCAATCTCAATATTCTGTATGGAGAAGGGGGTATTATGGGGAGGGGGCTGGGAGAAAAGTTCACCAAGTGTTGTGTGCATCTATGTCATTATCAGACTATGATGTGACACTATAACGCAGCAATAAAAGTATAAAAACAAAACAAAGAACCAAATGCCACCCTTAGTTTGTTTTTTCCTATTTCTTTTTTATTTTTTTAAATTTGTTCTATTGTTATCTTTATTGCATTTCTTCTAAATTTGGACTTTGTCTAGTTTTTTTAGATTTAAAGTTAGATCTTTCCTTTCTGAACATATGGGTTTATTGCTATCAACTTTCTTCTCAATACTGTTTTTCTGCTACACCCGAGGTGCAGCAGGCCCTCAGCTGTATTATGGATTTCTCTCAAGGAAAGTTGGCTCATGTACTTTTGAATCCCTGTGCCATGGGGGTACAAGAGATACCAGGCATTCTGATTCAATTATATTTCTGACATCAGTTCAAAGACTTATGTCTTAGCAATATGAATGTAAAATACCAGCAAAACAATTCCATCAGCATTATAAAGAATTATATACTATGACCAGGTAGGCTTTATCTGAACAGTGGAATGGTGGTTCAGCATTTGAAGTTAAATCAATGAAATTCACAATGCTATATGGTTTTTCATTTGAAACATATTAAAATTTAGTTCCCATTATACAATATTAACAGGTGGAATTTGGTGGGCTCTTATGAGGTGATAGGGTCTAGCCTCCATGGATAATAAGTTCAGGAGTTTTATGAATTAATATTTTAATCTGATAGTAAATCTGCAATAAATGCTACTTTGGTTAAGTCTTTGATATGCTCCTTCCTTTCTATCATGTGATGCCCTTTACTGCCTTGAGACTTGGCCAGCAAAAAGGCAATTATCAGATGTGGCCCTTTGACTTTCGACCAGAACTTTGAGGGAAAATAAACATCTTTTATTTATAATTTACCCAATCTGTGATATTGTGCTCTTAGCAACAGAAAGCAGAATAAAATAGAGCACAATAATAGAATGAAAGAATAATACTTCTTGATTATCTCATTAGATTTGTAAAAACCATATTATAAAATTCAACAATTTTTCTTTTTTCCTTAATTTTTATTGGTGTATTTTAAATATTCATAATCATAGTAATGTTCAAAGTGATAAATACATACATTTATGAAGCATTAATTGATTGTTTCCCTCCAGTTTCCATCCTAGTCCCTTCTATATAGATACTCTTTACATCAATACAAGTAACTTCATGTATCAATAAAGGATTATTTTAAGAGTTACCTTCATCTAATCTCACCCTTCTCCTCTCCTCTCCTTCCCTATCTCTTTGGCTTTCTATCCCCCAGTCGACTCATGTTTCTTTTTTATTTATCTGGGGTTTATTTTTATTTCCCATGATTTTTCTAGCTTCTTCATATGAACGAAAACATATGGCCTTTTACTTTGTGTGACTGGCTAATTTTACTAAGCATAATGTTCTCAGGTACCATCCTTTTTGTCTGCAAATAACATAAATGTGTTTTTATGGCTGAGTAGAATTCCACTGTGTGTTTATATGCCATAATTTCATAATCTATTCATCTGTTGATGAAGATCTAGGCTGGTTCCATAGTTGGGCTATTGTAAATTGAGCTGCTATAAACATGGAAATGAATGTGTCCCTATAGTAATCTGATTTCATTGTCTTTGGGGAGATTTTCAAAAGTGGTATGGTTGAATTTTGAAGTGTCTCTATTCCCAGACTTTTTTAAAGAAATATCCATACTGATCCCCATTGCAACTGTACTAATTTGCAGTCTTACCAACATTTCATAAGAATTTCAATTTTGCAACATCCTCTCCAACATCTATTGTTGTTTGTATTCTTGATTGCCATTCTAACTGCAATTAGATGGAATCTCAGTGTAGTTTTGATTTGCATTTGCTTGATTGCTAATGATATTGAACATTTTTCATACATTTATTGACTCTATTTTCTAGTTTTTAGAAGTTACTATTTATATTCATTGCAAATTTTGTTTTGTTTTGTTTTGTTTTGTTTTCAGTACTGGGAATGAAACCCAGGGGCATAATACCTTCAAGCTACACCCCCAGCCCTATTTTTTATTTTTTATTTTGAAACAGGGTCTCACTGAGTTACAAAAGTCCTCACTTAGTAGCTGAGGCTGTCCAAGAACCATGATCCTCTTGTCTCAGCTCTCTGGATGCAAGGATTACAGTGTGTGCCACCATGCCTGGCTATCATTGCCCATTTTTAAAATAAGATCTTTTGCCAGACATGGTGGTGGATACTTGTAATCCCAGCATTTGGAAGGCTGAGATGGCAGGATCACAGTTCAAGGACAGCCTCACTACTAATTAATGGGACCCTTTGCAACTCAGTGGAATGCTGTTTCAAAATAAAGAATTAAAAAATAGGGCTGGGAGTATAGCTCGGAGGTAGAATGCCCCTGAGTTCTCCCCCCAGTACCACAAAAAGTTTCTTTTTTAGCATTAATTTTTAAAATCTTTATATATTCCAGACAACCATCTATAAAGAACAGTAGCTGGTGGAGATTTTCCTCCCATTTTGTAGACTTTCTATTTAGATTCTTGATAGTCTCCTTTGCTGCACAGAAGATTTTTAATCTGATAAATTCCATTTATTTATTTTTTCTTTAATTTCCTGGGCTTTGGATGTCTCACTGAAGAAATTTCTGCTAGTACCTGTGATCCAACATCCTTTTATGATAAAAGCACTCAACAAGCTAGGAATAGAACCAACTTTCCTCAGAATGATAAAATATGTCTTTGGAAAATACAAAGTTAGTATCATTTTGAGACCTTTTTTGTGCTTTCATTGATGCATTATAATCTCATATTATAATGTAAATCACATTGACAGTGACATACATGCACAGAGCACTTGGTGCTCCCTCTGCTTTCCCATTTCCATCCCTCCAAATACAGAGTACCCAGATTGACATTGGTATATTCACATGTATACACATAGCCAATGGTAGCAATGGTAGTATTTCCATTAATGAACCTCAGTCTTCCTCCTCCCCTTTCCTTAGGTCTTCTCCCTGGCTTTACGTAGGGTTATCCTCCATTATCTGGAGTATCTTTTATATCCAAATTACTCCCAATCCTGTACATATCAGCAAAAACATATGACCCTTCACTGTGATTGGCTAACCTCACTTTACATAATGTTCTTTAGTGCCTTCCATTTTCTTTCAAATGATGTAATTTTTTCATTTCTGAGTAGTAAAAATTTTCCAAAATGTTCATAATTTTGTAATTTATTCATCTGTTAATGGACACTTAGTTCCATGATTGGTTCCATAGTTCAATTATGTAGATTGTCCTGCTATGAACATGGGTATGAATTAATTAAAGTATTTCTCTCAGTTTTTTTGGAAAGATACCCAGTCGTGATATAACCAGATCATATGGTGGATCCATTCCAAGTTTTCTAAAAAACTTCCATGCTGATAGCCATAGTAGCTGAACTAGTTTAGAATTCCATGAACAGTGTAGAAGAGTTCCTGTTTCTCCACATTTTCATCAACATTTATTAATATTTGACTTTGTTATAATTGCCATTCTAATTGGAGTCAGATGGAATATCAATGTAGTTTTTATTTGCAGTTCCTTAATTACCAATGCTTTTGAATATTTTTTTCATATATTTATTGGTCATTTGTATCTCTTCTTTATGAAGTGTCTATTGAATTCACTTGCAAATTTCTTCACTGAATTTTCCAATGTAAAGTTTTCTAATTTTCTTGTATATTTTAGATATTATTCCTCTGTCGGAGGAATAGCTGGTAAAGATTTCCCATTCTGTAGGCTTTCTCTTTAGACTCTTGATAATTTCCTCTGATGAGCAGAAACTTTTTAGTTTAATGCCATCCCATTTATTAATTCTTGTCTTAAATTCCTGAACTTTGGAGCTTTTGTTGAGGAAGTTTCTACCTGTGGCCATTTATTAGAGTGTTGAACCTCTGCCCTCCTCTAATATCTTCACATTACCTGGTCTAACTTCCAGGTCTTTGATCCATATTGAGTTGATTTCTCTGTATGGTGAGAGGTAAAGATTTAGTTCCAGTTTTATATAAATGGATAACCAGTTTTCCCACCAATATTTCTTGAAAAGGCTACCTTTTATGTAGTGTATTTGGCCTCTTGTCAAAGATTAATTTACTATCATAAGTGTATAAATTTATTTATTTATATTATGTTCTATTGGTCTATGTGCCTGTTTATGTGCAAATACCATGCTGTTTTAAGTACTATAGTGCTGTAGTATAATTTAAAGTCAGGAATTCTGATGCTTCTTGCATGGTTCTTATTGCTGAGACATGCCTTTTATAAATATCAGTAACAAAAAATTATGTCTTCTCTCATAATGTCTATTTAACATCAAACCAGAAATTCTATCCAAGATAATTAGGGAAGAAAAAATAAAGTAAAACTGTGTCCATTAGAAAGAAAGAACTAAAACTATGTCTGTTTGTAATTTATATAGCCCTACATATAGAAAACCTAGGACTTTCACAGTCTACAACAGGTTTGCATAATAAATGACATCTAGCAAGAAGCTAATCATTCCCCAAGAGTTTGGGAGGAGTGTACTAAACTTTGTGAAGGGGAGCAGATACCACGTGGTCCCTGTCCTTGTGGATCATTCTGGTCTTAACAAAGAAACCTAGGCTCACACCTGCAGTAAGACAGGAAGGATTTTTCAGGGCCAGAAATCCCCATACTCATAACAAAAGGGGCATGCACAGATTAAGGGGTGGATTTACACCTAGGTCAAAGGATTACCTGGTAGAGCAAGATGGGGGATTATGTATCTATAAAAGCTGTTTTGTATTTAGAACTTGGGTGACTTATTTTCAGTTCAACCCCCTATACTATTCTGGGTAGGGATAGTATAGGGCTGTATTAAACTATATTCTATATTTCCATCTTTGTAATAATAAACTCATTTAAGCTTTCAAAAAAGAAAACCTCAATAAATCCACAAAGTAAAACAAAATGAAAATTTTAAGGCTAATAAATGAGTTTAGCATAGTTGTAAGACATCAATTTGTAAAAATCATGTATATTTCTATCCACTAGAAATAAGCAAGCAAAAAATGAAATTATAAAATATAATAGCAGGTAAAGGAATAAAATACACAAGAGTAAATTTAATCAAGAATACACAATATTGGGAGATAGGAAAGACTCCAGACAAAGAAAAAGAAACCTTAGTGGAATGTGAGTGGGTTCTTAACTGAAAGAGTTGGGGACGGGGAAGGAAGACTCAAAGCAAAACATTCCAAAGGACATGAATTAATAATAAATTATTAATTATTAATTAACTATTAAGTATTAATAATAATTTATTAATAAATTTATAAATTTATTAATGCCAATCACTATGGGGAGGAAGAGGAGTGAGGTGGTAACTGGGATTAGAACTCAATGAGTGCTGTGTGCATATATGTCTCTATCTCCCTCAACTTCATCAAAGATGTATGATGATAATGCACCAAGAATAAAAACACTATAAATTATAAACATTGTTGAAAATAACTAAAGAATGTCTAAATAAATGGAAAGATCTGTGTTCATAAATTTAAATATATTAATACTAACCAAATTTATCCATAGTTTTAGTGCAATATCTGTCAAATTTTTACAGCCTTTTAAAAAACTTTTATTGGTTCATTATAGTCATACATCTTAATGGGATACAGGATGGTAGAGAAATACATTCACACATTACCCAATTCGCCCTTACCCAATTCCTGTCCCCTCCATTCTTCTAATATTTGGCTAATTTATTGACTTTCATATGTTTGTTAATGTACATCCTGTACATTATGAAATTTTCCTTTCCCCTGTCTTATCCTCTTAGTTAGGTCACCTTATTGCTCATCTATAGTATCTACTTTGTGTAGAGTTCCAACTATGACTCATTTTCTCCCAGCTCTCACATATTAGGGAGAACATCCAATTTCTTATTTTTTGTGACTGACTAATATTTCTTAGTATAATGTTCTCCAGTTCTATCCATTTACCTGTAAATGAGGTAATTGTGTTTTTCTTCATGGCTAAGTAGAATTCCTTTATGTGCATATTCCAGAGTTTTGCAATCAATTCATCTGTTGATAAACAGCTTGACTGGTTCTATAGGTTGGCAATTGTGAATTGTGCAGTTATAAACATGGATACACATGCGTTATTATGTTACTTTGGTTTCCATTCATTAGGTAGGTACCAAGAACTGGTATTGCTAGATCAAATAAAAGTTCATTCCCATTCTTCTGAAGATCTTCCATACTGTTTTCCAAAGTGATTCCACCAATATGCAATTCTACCATCCAATATGCAATTCTCCCATCAATGTATTAGCGTCCCCACTTCTCCAGATACTCACCAAAATTTGTTGTTATTTATGTTTTGAATTATTACCATTCTAGATGGAGGAAGGTAAAATTTCAGGTTAGTTTTGACTTGGATCTCTCTGATTGCTAAAGATGTCAAACATTTTTTTAGGGGCCCCTGCCGAACTGCGCGTAGCACGCCAGACCCCTGGAGAAACCAGACCCAGTAAGACGCTGGGTTCTGGGCGGGGGTCGCGGGCTGGGCACGCCAGATGGGGCCCGGGTCGCGGGACTCTGGGCCCCAGACCGAACTGCGCATAGCACGCCAGACCCCTGGAGAAACCAGGCCAAGTAAGACGCTGGGTTCTGGGCTGGGGTCGCGGGCTGGGCACGCCAGATGGGGCCCGGGTCGCGGGACTCTGGGCCCCAGGCAGAACTGCGAGTAGCACGCCAGATCCCTGGAGAAACCAGGCCCAGTAAGACACTGGGTTCTGGGCAGGGGTCGCGCGCGGCGCACAAAAGCCGGGGCCTGGGTCGCGGGACTCTGGGCCCCTGCCGAACTGCGCGTAGCACGCCAGACCCCTGGAGAAACCAGACCCAGTAAGACGCTGGGTTCTGGGCGGGGGTCGCGGGCTGGGCACGCCAGATGGGGCCCGGGTCGCGGGACTCTGGGCCCCTGGCGAACTGTGCGTAGCACGCCAGACCCCTGGAGAAACCAGACCCAGTAAGACGCTGGGTTCTGGGCAGGGGTCGCGGGCTGGGCACGCCAGATGGGGCCCGGGTCGCGGGACTCTGGGCCCCAGGCCGAACTGCGAGTAGCAGGCCAGACCACTGGAGAAACAAGGCCCAGTAAGACGCTGGGTTCTGGGCGGGGGTCGAGCACAGGGCACGCCAGCTGGGGCCCTGATCGCGGGACTCTGGGTCCCGGCCGAACTGCGAGTAGCACGCCAGACCCCTGGAGAAACCGGGCCCAGAACAGAAAAAGATAAAGAAAAATATCGGAGAGGTGGTAAGAAAGCCGTTATGGATGCCAGGACACTGGAGATGCAGACAAAACTTATCTAAATGCACTGGAACTTATGGAAAAATTCGCCGTGAAAGAGGACTGCTATTTCTCTATATTGTTAAGAATCTCAGACATCACATATAAGGAGAGAGTTTAGCGGAGACCAAGGAGAAATGCGGTGTTGAAAGAGTTCTTCGCGATGGTGGTAGAGACTTGTATTCAGGAGAAGCAGAAACCGGATCTTACCAACTTTATTTTTTTGGAGAAATTACACCAAATGTCGAATGCTACCATCACGCATGCTTAGGAACACTGGACAACATTCAGAGTGGAAAAAGAGCCTGGGAAGGATTTGAAACGGTGGAGGCAGTGGCAATGCCAGTGGCCAATATTCGGGGGAGGCAGAGATCTGATACATTACAACTGGAACCTTTGAAATAATAACCACAGAGACAGTGATCGGAACCTGCTGAGGGGTTAGGCGGGCGCCGGGGCCAGTGGCCGACATCGGAGCTTGCTGTGAGGCAGGGCCACTACTGAGGCCTCCGTGGCCGGGATTGGAACCTGCAGAGGGTTTAGATCGATGCTGGGGCCAGCGAGGCCGGCATTGGAGCCTGCCATGATGCAAGGCTTGTGCTAGGGCCTCCGAGGTCAGGTCCGGAACTTGCTGAGGGGTTAGGCCGGTGCTGGGGTCAGCGAGGCCGGCATCGGAGCCTGCCGTGAGGCAAGGCCAGTGTTGGGGCCCCCGAGGACGGGACCGGAGCCTGCTGAGGGGTTAGGCCAGTGCTGGGGCCAGCGAGGCTGGCATCAGAGCCTGCCATGAGGCAAGGCCGGTACTTGGGCCTCCGAGGCCAGGATAAGAGCCTGCCGAGGGGTTAGGCCGGTGCTGGGGCCTCCGAGGCCAGTATAAGAGCCTGCTGAGGGGTTAGACCGGTGCTGGGGCCAGCGAGGCCGGCATCGGAGCCTGCCTTGAGGCAAGGCCGGTACTGGGGCCTCCGAGGCCAGGACAAGAGCCTGCCGAGGGGTTAGGCCGGTGCTGGGGCCAGCGAGGCCGGCATCGGAGCCTGCCTTGAGGCATGACCAGTGCTGGGGCCTCCGAGGCCGGGATCGGAGCCTGCCGAGGGGTTAGGCCGCTGCTCGGGCCAGTGAGGCCGGCATTGGAGCCTGCCGTGAGGCAAGGCCGGTACTGGGGCCTCCGAGGCCAGGATAAGAGCCTGCCGAGGGGTTAGGCCGGTGCTGGGGCCAGCGAGGCCGGCATCGGAGCCTGCCGTGAGGCAAGGCCAGTACTGGGGCCTCCGAGGCCAGGATAAGAGCCTGCCAAGGGGCTAGGCCGGTGCTGGGGCCAGCGAGGCCGGCATCGGAGCCTGCCTTGAGGCATGACCAGTGCTGGGGCCTCCGAGGCTGGGATCGGAGCCTGCCGAGGGGTTAGGCCGGTGCTGGGGCCAGCGAGGCCGGCATCGGAGCCTGCCGTGAGGCAAGGCCGGTACTGGGGCCTCCGAGGCCAGGATAAGAGCCTGCCGAGGGGTTAGGCCAGTGCTGGGGCCATTGAGGCCGGCATCGGAGCCTGCCTTGAGGCAAGGCCGGTACTGGGGCCTCCAAGGCCGGGATCGGAGCCTGCCGAGGGGTTAGGCCGGTGCTGGGGCCAGCGAGGCCGGCATCGGAGCCTGCCGTGAGGCAAGGCCGGTACTGGGGCCTCCGAGGCCAGGATAAGAGCCTGCCGAGGGGTTAGGCCGGTGCTGGGGCCAACGAGGCCGGCAGCGGAGCCTGCCGTGAGGCATGACCAGTGCTGGGGCCTCCGAGGCCGGGATCGGAGCATGCCGAGGGATTAGGCCGGTGCTGGGGCCAGCGAGGCCTGCATCAGAGCCTGCCATGAGGCAAGGCCAGTACTGGGGCCTCCGAGGCCAGGATAAGAGCCTGCCAAGGGGCTAGGCCGGTGCTGGGGCCAGCGAGGCCGGCATCGGAGCCTGCCTTGAGGCATGACCAGTGCTGGGGCCTCCGAGGCCGGGATCGGAGCCTGCCGAGGGGTTAGGCCGCTGCTGGGGCCAGCGAGGCCGGCATCGGAGCCTGCCCTGAGGCAAGGCCGGTACTGGGGCCTCCGAGGCCAGGATAAGAGCCTGCCGAGGGGTTAGGCCCGTGCTGGGGCCAGCGAGGCCGGCATCGGAGCCTGCCGTGAGGCAAGGCCGGTACTGGGGCCTCTGAGGCCAGGATAAGAGCCTGTCAAGGGGTTAGGCCGGTGCTGGGGCCAGTGAGGCCGGCATCGGAGCCTGCCGTGAGGCATTACCAGTGTTGGGGCCTCCGAGGCCGGGATTGGAATCCTGCCAAGGGGTTAGACCGGTGCAGGGGCCAATGGCCAGCATCGGAGCCTGGCGTCAGGCAAGTTCACTCCTGCGGCCTCCAAGGTCGGGACCAAAGCCAGCTTAGGGGTTTGACCGGTTCAGGGGCCAGCGAGACCAGAACTGGGTCCTCCCATGAGGCAAGGCCGCTGCGTGAGCCAGCGAGTTCTGGATCAGTCCACTGAGTAGCCAGGCCACTACTGGGACCATCAAGAGTGGGATTGGTACTTGCAACGCAGCATGCACAGAGAAATATCGCAGAAAATATAAATCAGACGCTTCTCTTAATCAGCAATAACTAGGAGGAAAAGGGCAACAGGAAGAGGTTGAGCTATAGAAAGGGCCCTATAGTGAAGCAACTAATGTGATCAATCAGAGGGTATGTAATACTGGAGGACGGAGCCTCTTTAAAATGCAGGAGGTACATAAACAAATGTATCAAAGTAAATCACCAAAGAAGTGTGGGATGGAGGGAGGGGGAGGGAATGGGACGGGGGCTGGAGGAGGGCTAATTGGATGATGTGTGCTTGTATATCCTCTCAAGTCTTGTACTCCAATGTGATTGATATATGACTACAATGCACCAATTTAAAAAATAAATTAATTAAAATAAATAAAATAAATAAAATAAAAAAATAAATAAATAAAATAAAATTAAAAAATATAAAAAAAACAAAAAAAAAACATTTTTTAGGCATTTATTGGCCATTTAATTTTCTTCTTTTGTGAAGTGTGTGTTTAGTTCACTTACCTGTTTTTTATTGGTTCATTTGTTTTATTAGTGCTGAGTTTTTTTTAGTTCTCTGTATATTCTAGACATTAGTCTTCTATCAGAGGAGTAGTTGACAAAAATCTCCCATATTATTAGCTCTCGGTTGATGTTCTTGATTATCGTTTTGTGCAGAAGTTATTCAGTTTAATGCAATCCTGCATATTGATCCACCTTTTATCATTGATTCATTTTGAATTGATTATTGTGCAGGGTGAAAAAGTGAGGTTTACTTCCATTTTTCTGCATATGGTTAACTATTTTGTGAACACCATGTGTTGAAGATGCTATCTTTTTTTCCAGTGTATGTTTTTGGTACCTTTCTCAAAAATCAATTGGCTATATGTGGGCAGAATATTTCTGTGTCTTCTGTTTTGCTCCATTTGTTGATGTTTATGTTTTTGTGCCAGTAACATGCTATTTTTATTTACTATGGATTTATAGTATAATGTCATATATTATGATTCCTCCTGCGTGATTTTCTTACTGAGAACTACTTTGTTCTCATTTTTGTTGTTGTTATTGTTGTTGTTGTTGCTGTTGTTGTTGTTGTTGTTGTTGTTCCAAATAAATTTAAGGACTTATTTTTCTATGTCAGTGAGGAATTCTCTTGGCAATTCAATCGATATTGCATTGAATCTATAGATTAATTTTGGAAGTATGGCCATTTTGATAATATTTATTCTGCCTATCCAAGAACATGGAAGATCTTTTCATCTTCTAAGGTCTTCTTTGATTTCTTTTTTTAGTGTTTTATAATTTTCTTTGTAGAGATCTTTTACTTTTTTGGTTAATTTTATTTCTAATTTTATCATTTTTTGTTGGATATCCTGCATTGCAGTGTTTTCTGGATTTCTTTCTCAGTGAATTTATGTTTGGTAAGCAGAAAAGGTTTTAAATTAAGATTTATTTTATATCCAGACCCCATGCTAATTTTGTTAATCAATTCTATAAGCCTTTTGGTTTAGTTTGTTGGGTCTTCTAAGTATAGTATCATGAAATTTGCATATAGTGAGAGTTTGAATTCTTTTTTTTTCTATTTGTATACTTTTGATTTTCTTTTCTTGCTTTATTGCTCTGGTTAATGTCTCAAGAACAATACTGAAAAAAGTGGTGATAATGGACATTCTTGTCTTGTTCCTGTTTGGGGGAGAATTCTCAGTTTTTCCCCATATAAAATGATATTAGTTGTGGGCCTATTTTAGATTACCTTTATGATAGTGAGGTATGTTCATTTTATTCCAATTCTTTGTAGTGCTTTTAGTATAAATGGATGTTGGATTTTTTGAAATGCTTTTTTAGCATCTATTAAAATGATCATGTGAATTTTTTTGTCTTTAGTTCTGTTTATGTGATGAATTATATGAATTGATTTTTATATGTTGAACCAGCCTTGCATCCCTGGGATGAACCCTACTTGGTCATGGTGTGTACTTTTCTTTATGTGGTTTTGAATGCATGATGTTAGTATTTTTAGCAGTTTTCTGCCTAAATTCATCAATTATTTCACATGTGAATATTTTTGCATTAGCAACACATCTTTTTTTCTGGAGGAAATTCCATATCCAAACCATAACATTGATATTAACTGAAAAATGGAATTATATTTGCAGTTTTCAACCAGGATACCCACAAGTGGCTCTCCATGTGACCTGAACTTCATTTTTTATTCTGGAATAAGAGTAGCTGGAATTTTTACATGACAGATCAAGTCTCCAAACACAATTGTCCCAATGGACAAGACAAAACATGCCCTGCCTCGTATGACCTATTCTGTAAGTCAAAGGGTATTACTTCCATAGTTCTCTAATATTTGAAACAGTTGTCACCCTACCTAGATTCAAAGTGAAGGAAATTAGGCTCTACCTACAGAAATGGTAGTGGCATGATCATATTGTAAAATAGTATGCTCGACTAAATATATTTTCATCATTTGGAAAATATAATATGACACACTGCCTCATCTATGTCTTATTCTAAGTAGCAGGAAAGTTGTTGAGAAAACTCTGCCAATACCTGGCATATTTTTAGATCCATTTCTTTGTACCTATATGTGTTGTGTTGAGTGCATAAACATAGCCTGAGGCACTACAGAAAGAAAATTGACCTCTTTACCATCAAGAGAAGAAACATATCTTATATAAAAGTGCTCCAAAGCATGTAAATATTGATTTTAACTGTTACACCAAAAATAATAATGTTTTGAACACCTATTCTATGATTTAGACTTTGCTAGTAGTTAAGAAACTCAGCAGAAGTAAAATATATATTCACTCTGTTCCAAGAGTTTGGTAAAATTTTGCACAGTACTAGAGTTGAAACCAGACAACTTATTTTCTATTTTCCTTATGATTATGAGAAAACAACTTGTCAGTATATCACTTTATTCATCTAGCAAAGGAAGAACCATCCTTACCTGATATGATAGCTTTTAGGAGACAAGAAAAGTACATATTTTATTTTATTTTATTTTTTATTTTTTGGTGGTACTAGGGTTCCTGGAAGCCCTTCTACCTCCGGGTTACACTCCCAGACCTATTTTTACATTTTTATTTGGAAACAGGGTCTCCTAACCCAGCACGCGTGGCTGGCTTTGAACCTGCGCGATCCTCCTGTCTCTGCCTCCCAAGCGCGGGGATTACGAGCATGCGCCACCACGCCTGGCGAGTACATATTTTAAAAGAATATAGCAGTACATAAATGTATAGTCGCCATTGGAAAAAATTATGTCCCTACCCCCAATATCAAAAAAGTTTATAGAAAATGATCAATGGCTAACTTATGAAACACTAGGAGAATAACATATGAAATCTGAGAAGTGTTCATGAATGAGGTCCACATGAGTCGAAGTGGGTGTATTAATTAACTATAATCACATAGAAATTTTTCTCCAAACCAAATGGCATTCAAGAATAATTATTCTCATGAAAATGTATCTAAGCTGTATGTTGAAATCAACATACAGTTCTATGTGTCTCTTATCCTTCTTGTACCAGTGAAGTAACTTAAGGCAAATTCATAGTGATAGTAGGAACATAAGATTAGCTTATCTCTGCCACATAGGCATATTTTCAGTTATTTCTAGCAATACATCTTCCAACATCACAATGGCTAAGGCAAATTATATGGTCAAATTCAAAATCAAGGAACACATATATTTTCTGCATCAGGGGCCATTGCAAGTATTTGAATATATTATAGTTCTATACAATAATAAATGGTTACAATAAATAATTAAATCTAACACAAGAAAAGAATGTACAAAGGGGAAGCAAAATTTTTACTGTAGTTTGATAGTATACATGGGACACAGGAGTGAAGAGAAGGATAAGAATTAAGAAAAGAGTAATTAACAGAAGATGTGTAAACTAAGGCTATATTATGGATAGTTCTGGTTTATAGGACATGGTGTTTTTAAAAAATTCTATTTAGTTGTTTACTTAAAAGAAAAATATTAATTAGTATTAGGTAGCTCTGTTTCTTATATATGCCCTAACAAATCTTGGAAACCTAAGTGAACTGGAAAGAAAAGCAAGAGTATTTGGTGGTTTTAGTGTAATTCCTGGGCCCTTCCTAGAACCACTTGTGTGGTGAGCTTTGGCAAAGGACCAAATTAAACAGTGGTGACATTAAGCAAAACACATAAAAATGCAGATGCAATTGCTAACACATTCTTTTCTATCATGGCTAAATAAAACACCACAACCTTTGCATGCAAATCATCACATAATCATTCTGCCACACTTTTAAATGACTATATGGGATGTCATTAGGTGTAGGCATTCTACATACCTCGGAATTATGGTTAGCCACCAAAAGTAAAGGTCAGTTGTGTGCTCTATTAGATTAAGAAATGAGGAATGAGCAAAACTTTGAACCAATGCTGGAAGGGCATTTGTAAAACACAAAGGCCTAGGCCACGATGAATTAAACACTAGATAAGCCACAAAAGTCAAGAAGATCCAATGAGGAGAGTGATGAAAAACAGAAAAATTGTGTTATTGAGTGTCTACAATATATCAGATACCACGCTAGGTGTTTTATACACATTACTCTGTATCCTTGGATATATACATCATTTATTTTCAATTTACAGATGAATAAACTGAGACTCATAAAGGTAAAAGAAATTTCCTGTTTACCCTATATAATGTTGTAAAATTAAGCTCAGTTCTGAGTGCATCCTTTAAATACTCTCTGAAGCCTACATTCTTCCCCCACAGCATATTACCTCTAAAAAAAACCATAATATTTTGAGAAATGTCCATGCAATCAGTACACAGAACATTCACAGGGTTAAAGATAAGTTAAGGCCAGGTGGTGGTGACAAGCATCAAATAGAAACTTTAAAAAATAGCACTAAGGGAAAAAAATTAAGTTGTTTTTATAGCCACAGATATGAACTAGTCAAGAGCAAGACCTTCCTACAGCCTTGAAAAGGACAAATAGAGATATAAGCCTGAATGCTTAGCTCCATTTGTTGACCAGCTAGGCCCTACATTGAAGGAAGATCTATCAGAGGATCTTATCTGATAAGCCCTTTATTTAGATATTAGTACAACTGGTTTATTTAGTCTTCCAAACTAGTGAGTAGCTTATGCAAATATTGAACTGGAGAGAAAAGGCATTATGTAAACTCTATATTTGTTCCTCTCTTGGCCCACTGAACATTAATATTTACAGAAAAAAAGCTATTTACAACTGCTTACTCTGATCCTTTCAGAAAAGAAAACTAGAACATTATTATTTAAAGTTAGGAAGCCACCACCCTGAGACCCTAAGAAAAGAATCAAAGAGATTGTCTTTTTCTGGAATGCCACAATGCCTTTTGAGAGAACTGGGTGACAGGGGGAAAAAAGTAAGTCCAGCTCAATAGCAAAAATTAATTTATAGTAAAGTTTTATGTGAGTCAATTTGGGATTGACTGGGAATTTTTGATTTCCGGGAACTGAATAGATAAAGCCTTTTATGTTTATTAGAAAGCCTAACTACATATGTCAGTGATCCAAGTAAGGTTTTTATCAATTGATTTTCAGTGCTTGCTCACTGAAACCTGAAATTTTATTCTTAATATTCAGTCCTTCAGACTGAAAAGCATTTTGATCCTGTCAAAATGTAATCATTGTGGACACCTATAATCCTAATACTTGAAATGCTGAGACAGTAGAATCACAACTTTGAGGACAACCTCAGAAACTTAGCAAACCTCTGTTTCAAATAGAAAATAATAAGGGCTGGACATATAGCTTAAAGTTAGAATGCCCCTGGCTTCCATCCCTAGTGCCAAAAAATTCTAAACACTTGGGCAGGATAACTCTTTTATCAGCTCTGCTTTTCTGGACTCTAATCTAAAATATAAGGCAGCAAACATACCCTACAAAGGGCCAAATAGAAAATAATTTTGGTTTTGCCATATCTCTTCAAATCTACTCTTATAACACAAAAAGACCCATAGACAATGCCTAAACAAAGGGTGCGGCAATATTCTAATAGATGACCCTTGATCTAAAGATATGTTCTCTGATCAGTGAAGCTAAGATCCCTGGGTATTAGAGGCAAGAGAACTGTCATCAGCTATTCTACAGAGTATCTAAGTTAACCACAATAAGAACAAAAATCTATGATTTAGACATACAGGAACATGATGACCAAAATTAGCCTTACTCAAAGATAATATAAATAGTCAAAAAAGGGATGATGGGTTAAGGGGTGTGATTTGGAGGATTAAAAGGAAAGCTTTGGATCCCAAATTTAAATCATGCAAAATATGTGGAATGTATCACTCCAGTCCTTAACAAGAAATTTAGGAAGGGTGAGTGCACATAAACTGAAGAAAAAGATAAACTTATAGGATTCTAGGGAGACTTCACACTCGTATGTAGGGTTTTACTCCAGGGATTTGCCAGACTCTCACAATAGACTTGAAAATAATTCCATGATGATCCAAGTTGATACATACTAATAAATAATTTCTATTATTTTATAAGCTAAAAAGAAGTATATATAATATTCCAAAAGAAAAGATAAAATGGAATTGCATAAAATACTTAAATCCAAAAAAATCAGAAAAAGTAAAAAACAGAGGGGCTGAATATATAGATCAGTGGCAAAGTACTTGCCTAGCATGTGAAAGGCCCTGGATTCCATCCCCAGAACTGCCAAAAAAAAAAAAGAAGATAGAGAGAAAATATAAAACTAACAGAATACTGTTGCATAGACAATATATAGTAACCCATCTGTAACAATAATCTATTACTTCAGAGAAAAAAAAGATTATGAGAGATAATGGACATGAGACTGATAAAATTATGTAACCATGTGATTTTAAAACTTATAGCCATAGAAATTTCTGCATGTGAATGATTATATATATTACACTAGAAGCAACCAAGATATCTTTCAATATGTAGAATAAACAATCTATGCTGCATCAATACAATTGAACAGTAATTTAGTAATAAAAAGTTATGTGCTATAAATCCACACATTATAGATTAGTCTTAAATGAAGATTGTTAAATGAAAGAAGGTAATCTTAAAATTTTACCTTCTTAATTTCCTTTTTATGAATTTTGGTGGAAATAAATACTATAGATATGGAAAACAGACCAGTCAGTGATTACAAAGGCTTTGTAGCAGAGAAGAGCCATATAACAAAACACACATTTTTATGCTTGTAAATTTACATGATATTGTAGTAGCAAATACATGACAATGTGTGGTTGTTAAAACTCATAGAATCTTTTAGCATAAATACAGAACCTTAATGTATACAAATTAAGAAAAGCCATTTTAAGCAGTTTTTTATTTGGCAAAGTGGTTTCCATGGATATGTAGGTTAATAATTCTAAAACTCCTGTATATGTATACTGGCATTGAACAATAAATAAATAGATAGTAGATGTTAGGAGTCACAATTCTCACTTTGGTGAGAGATGCTACATAAAAGCAAAGGAGAGGCTAAAATGATCTATATGGTAATAAATAAGATTCATTAACATCAATAAAAAGACATGTTACACTTAATATAGATATATAAATATTATTGATAGAAAATGAGACATATATAAATGTATATACATGAGTTAGCATACACACATACATTTCTTAGATCTTTTGGTTAAAAGGATCTAGAAACAATTTAAATGCAGTAGCATTAAGAAACACAACCAGCACCCAGGTCTTTATTTCCAATATTGTCCTCTAATAAATGGAACCAGGGTCTATTAAATGGTTAAAGGTTGATGCTGGGAATACATAAAAATTGAATCTGGAACTTCTTGTGATGTCAGAAAGTAAACAATTACCCAAAGGCACATACTGAATGGAATATATCTAAAGGACAGAAAAACCAACTCAAAGAGTTCACAGTCGCCAAAACTTGAATAAATTGAGTAACAAAAAATGAGAGAGTATTAATGGACTTCAACCTAATGTATAAAATAAATATTCAAGAATTTGTAGTAATTTAAGTATATAAATGGGTGAGAAAAGGAAAATATCCCAGGCACAACTCCAAAATAAAATTATGTAGATATTTACCATCAATGAAATGTAGCATAAAAACCTCTATAGTTCTTTAATATAGTCTGCATATAGTGGCTCCCTTCCAAAGAAGATGGCATAAAAAGTGAAGCAAAGAATAACTTTGCAATGATGAAACCAAATATACAACACCTTAGTCAGATTTTTTTTTTATGTTACTGAGTACTAAACCCAGGGGCATTCTATGTCTGAGATATACCCCAGCCATATTTCATTTTATTTTTTTTTAAGTTTGAAACAGGTTCTCACTAAGGTTTTTATGCTGATCTGAAATCCATGACTCTTCTGTCTCAAACTCCAAAACACTGCACTCCGATCTTCAACAATATTAAAATCAATACTGATAAGTAATACTTGATAGGTTCTCATAATAATGGCAATTTACTTCTGTGATATTCTTCCTTCAAAACCATAGCCACAGAGGAATTTCCAAGATGGCGACAGAGAGGCAGCGTTCCTCACTAGCTGAAGCAAATTAAGTTCAACTACTGAGACAGAAGTGTCTTAATAAAGAAAAAATTAAACGTACGATCCAAAACAGACTTAGGGAGTATGGAAGAAAAAAATCCAGCAACTGAACTGCAAGATTCACCACAACACACAAAGAAAGCAGATAGTGAGCTGAAGACTTGGCGGCTGGCAGAGTGCAGGGGCAGGCGCAGTCGGTCTCAGGACTGCTGGCCCAAACAGGACTTTTGGGTCTTTAACATTCCCAGAGAAGCTCTAAAGTCTGAAAGTGACCAGAGAGTTCCAATACCTGAAGTTGCTAGATAACTGGAGCTCCTGAGTGGCACTGTTCACCCAACAAAGGCGGCCCCGCAGACACGCCTGGAGATTGGCAGGGACAGGGAAGTGGACCTGCTCACCGCGGGAGCGAAAAGTCAGCAGGATACGGGAGAGCTGCCAGAGCTTCAGAGCCACAGATTGGACTGTCAGCGTAAACTCAGAGGAGCTATGGACCTGGCAAGCACGCAGTGAGTACGATATATGTGAGTGCCAATGTGTGCAAAGTGGGCCACTTCAAATCCGGGATCAAAGAAGAGCGCTTAAGGCGTGATACCTGCACGGGGCCACACTCCAAGCAAATAAAAGATTCACCATATATCAGCAACATAGTAGGACTGTTATCTCTTTTATTTATTTATTTATTTTTACTATTTTTCTTTCCTTTTATATTTTATTTTTTTACTATTGCCGTTTGGTATTGTTTGTTTTACTTTTTGGGTCTTTGGGTTTGTTTTGGTTTTTGGTTTTCTGGGGGGATAAGTTTTTTTTTTTCTGGGGGGATAAGTCATTTCTAAAGTCCTAATACAAAGACTGGGCTAAAAATAGTACCCATTAACGATGGGAAGACAGTAGAAAAGCAGACCTGAGAACTTTGAAAATATGAGAACTAGGGGTAATGAGAAATGACAGAAGTCACGAATACTGACCTACAAGAAATGCAAGAAGGGGAGTTCCAAATCTTGATCTATAATATGATGAAAGGATTTAAAACAAGTTTAGAGGAGATGAAAGATGTGTTAGAAATACTAAGAAAGAATCAGAAAGAGGTTTGGAATGAAATGAAAGAGTCAATAAATGAAATGAAGTCAGCAATAGAAAGAAATTCTGGAAGTTTAGATGAAATGGAAAGTAGAATATCACTGTTAGAAGACAGTTTATCCAACACACAAAACACAGTCAATAGTATACAGAAGTTATTACAGCAACAAAACCTAAACATACAGCAAATTTGGGACAACATTAAGTGCCCTAACTTATGGATAAAAGGCATTGAAGAAGGGATAGAGGTACAGACCAGGGACATCCATAATCTCTTCACAGAAATAATTTTGGAGAATTTCCCAAACATAGAATGAGAGATAGATCTTCATGTTCAAGAGACATAGAGAACACCATTAAGACAAGATCAAAGAACCTCCCCACGCAACATAATAGTCAAAATAACTAACATAGAGGCCAAGGAAAAGATCTTAAAAGCAGTGAGAACAAAAGGTCGGGTGACATACAGAGGCAAAACAATAAGAATCACCCCAGACTATACAACCCAGGTCATGAATGCCAGGAGAGACTGGTATGACGTGATCCAGACCTTGGAAGAAAATAACTTCCAACCAAAGCAGCTCTATCCAGCAAAACTACCATTCAAATCAATGGCGAAATAAAAGTGTTTCAAGATAAACAAAATCTCAATGAATTTATGAATTCAAAGCCAACACTAGAGAAAATACTTAAAGAAATAAACCATAATGAAGAAAAAAGAAGCAGACTTCAAAACCAGAGAAGAGAGAAAAGTGATCAGAGGGGTTTCTAAGTAAGGAAGAAAGAAAAAGCTACCAAACAGATGACAGAACATAAAATGACAGAACACAAAAATTATATTTCAATAATAACTCTTAATGTCAGAGGACTTAACTCACCAATCAAAAGACATAGATTGGCAATGTGGATCAAAAAGCATAACCCAAATATATGCTGTTAGCAAGAAACTCACCTAACAACCAAAGACACTCACAGACTGAACGTGAAAGGATGGAAAAAGATATACCATGCTACTGGAGAACAAAAAAGGGCAGGGGTAGCAATACTGATATGCATCAAAACAGACTTTAAACTAATACACATCAGAAGAGACAAATCAGGGCACTTCCTTTTATTAAAAGGAACAATACACCAAGATGATATAATGATAGTAAACGTTTATGTTCCAAATGTGAATGCAACCACGTTTGTAAAACAAACCCTTCGGGATATCAGATCTCAAATGGACCCAAATACAATAATTATGAGAGACATCAATACGCCTCTCACACCACTGGATCGATCTTCAAGGCAAAAGTTGAGTAAAGACTCTTTAGAACTAAAGAAAACTATAAACCAAATGGACCTAATAGATATATACAGAACATTTCATCCAGAAACTACAGAATACACATTATTCTCATCAGCTCATGGAACCTTCTCCAAAATAGATCACATCTGGTATACAAAGAAAGCACCAGCAAATTCAAAAGATGTAATATAATTCCTTGCATATTTTCAGACCATAATGGAAATAAAGTAGAAATCAACAACAGGAAACTAAAAAAAAAAAACTATGCAAATACGTGGAGACTGAATGATACACTATTGAATGATGAATGGGTAAGAGCAGAAATTAGGAAAGAAATAAATAAATTTTTGGAAAACAGAGACACAACTTACCAAAATCTCTGGGACACTATGAAGGCAGTATTAAGAGGAAAGTTTGTTTCATTGAGTGCCCACATAAGAAGGATTCAGAATCACCAATTTCAGATCCTATTGGCACAACTCAAGGACCTAGAAAGACTGCAACAGTCCAATCCCAAAGCCAGCAGAAGACAGGAAATTATTAAAATTCAAACAGAAATAAATTAGAGAACAACAAAAGAACAATTCAAAGAATCAACAAAACAAAAAGCTGGTTCTTTGAAAAGGTTAATAGAATTGATAAACCCCTGGCCAACCTAACCAAAAGAAAAAGAGAATCAATGCAAATTACTAAAATTAGAAATTAAAAAGGAGACATCACCACAGATAGTGAAGAAATTCAAAGGATTATCAGAAACTACTTTAAAATTTATACTCCAATAGACAGGAAAACATGGAAAAAATCGATAGATTCCTAAATACAGTAAACATACCTAAACTGAACCAAGAGGACATACAAGCCTAAACCAACCAATATCAAACAATGAAATAGAAATGGCAATAAAAATTCTTCCATCAAAGAAAAGCCCAGGCCCAGATGGATTTTCAGCTGAATTCTACAAAACTTTCAGTAAAGAAATAATACCAATACTGCATAACTTATTCCAGGAAATTGAAAGAGATGGAACTCTCCCAAATTCCTTCTACGAGGCCTGTATCACATTAATCCCCAAACCAAATAAAGATACCTCAAGAAAAGAAACCTACAGACCAATATCTTTAATGAACATAGATGCAAAAATTATAAACAAAATACTAGCCATATGCATTCAAAACCATATCAAGAGAATAATACACCATGACCAAGTTGGTTTCATCCCGGAAAAACAAGGCTGGTTCAACATATGCAAATCAATACATGTCATCCACCACATAAATAGAATCAAGAATAAAAACCATATCATCATAGCAATAGATGCTGAAAAAGCATTCCACAAAATCCAACACCCATTCATGTTAAAAACACTACAGAAAATTGGAATAAAAGGAACATACCTCAACATCATTAACGCAATATAAAGCAAACCCAAAGCCAACATTATACTGAATGGGGAAAAACAGAAAGAATTTCCCCTAAAGTCGGGAACAAGACAAGGATGTCCACTATCACGACTCCTCTTCAATATAGTCCTTGAGACTCTTACCACAGCAATAAGAAAAGAGAAGGAAATCAAAGGAATTAACATAGGAAGAGAGGAATTAAAATTATCCTTATTTGCAGATGACATGATCCTTTACCTAGAAGACCCTAAGAACTCAACCAAAAGACTTCTGGAGTTAATTAACAAATTCAGCAAAGTTGCAGGATACAAATCAACCTAAAGTAATCAGAGGCTTTTCTTTATACCAACAATGAATCCACAATGAAAGAAATAAAACAATCAATTCCATTCACTATAACCTCAAAACCAATAAAACACTTAGGAATAAACCTTACAAAAGATGTGAAAGACCTCTACAACAAAAATTATAAAACATTAAAGAAAGAAACTGAAGAAGACCTTGGAAGATGAAAAGACCTCCCGTGCTCATGGATAGGCAGAATAAATATCATCAAAATGGCCATTCTGCCAAAAATAATTTATAGATTCAATGCAATTCCCATTAAAATACTAACTACATTCTTCACAGACCTAGAAAAATCAATCATGAACTTTATATGGAGAAACAAAAGACCCAATATAGCCAAAGCAATTCTCAATAATAAAAAAACATGCAGGAGGCATTACAATCCCAGACTTCAAACTATACTATAGAGCAATAGTAGTAAAAACAGCATGGTACTGGCACAATAACAGATATACTGACCAGTGGATTAGAATAGAAGATACAGAAACAAACCAACACATCTTTAGTCAATTAATCTTTGACAAAGGGGCCAAACACATACGCTGGAGAAAAGACAGCCTTTTCAACAAGTGGTGCTGGGAGAACTGGCTAACCATTTGTAAAAAGATGAATCTAAACCCCTATATCTCACCAAACACAGGAATCAACTCAAGATGGATCAAAGACTTAGAAATTAGACCTGAGACTGTGAAGTTAATAGAGGAGAGCATAGGTTCAACACTACAACATATTGGCACAGGTTGTAACTTTCTCAACAAAACCTCCAAATCTCAGGAAATTAAAGCAAGAATAATCAAGTGGAATAGCATCAAACTAAAAAGATTCTTCTCATCAAAGAAAACCATCAAGAACCTACAGAAGAATCCTGCAGAATGGGAGAAGATCTTTACCAGTCACCACTCCGATAGGGGGCTAATATCCAGAATATACAAAGAGCTCAAAAGACTCTGCACTAGCAAAACAAACAACTCAATCAATAAATGGGCAATTGAATTGAAGAGACACTTTACAAAAGATGATATACAAATGGCCAATAGAATCATGGAAAGGTATTCTTCATCATTAGCCATCAGGGAGATGCAAATCAAAACTACACTGAGCTTCCATCTAACCCCAGTCAGATTGGCAAGCATAAATAAATCAAACAATAATAAATGCTGGCGAGGATGTGGGGAAAGAGGAACTCTTTTACATTGTTGGTGGGAGTGCAAACTAGTTCCACCACTATAGACATCTATGTGGAGATTCCTTAGAAAACTGGGAATAGATCCACCATATGATCCAACTTTATCACTCCTGGGCATTTTTCCAAAGGGATTGAAAGCAGAGAACTACAGCAACATATGTATACCTGTGTTCATAGCAGCACAATTTGTAATAGCCAAAATTTGGAAACAACCTAGGCCCCCATCAACAGATGAATGGTTTGCAAAGTTATGGGAAATACACACAATGGAATTCTATTCAGCTATAAAGAAGAACAAAATCACGTCATTCGTAAGATGATAGAAAGTGCAGGAAAGCATTATATTAAGTGAGATCAGCCAAACACAGAAAGAGAAGGGACATATGTTTCCTCTAATATTCCCAAAAAAGTGAGTACTGGGGATACCAGAGGACTCCAAACAATGGAAGGGAAATCTCAGTAAAGTTTGAATAGAAAACTAAGAGAGAAAGGAGGCTGAACTTGATTGATGAGTGGCTATTTCCAAATAGGTGTAAAAGTACAAATATAGCAAGGTTAGCCTGGGTATTAAGTATCAGAAGGGGGGGAAGGGAAACGAGGGGGGGGAGAGGGCACCGAATACAGATTAAATGTATAACATTTACTTTCAAAAAATAAATAAATAAAAAAGCTAAGAAACAGAGAAAAAGGAAAACAAAATCAATACAGGCTTTTTCCAAAAACACTACAACAATAACTAAAACATTATTTAAATGCAATTTGAATAGGAATATGTTCATACATGGTACAGAATTTCAGGCAGTTTCACCATTACAAAAAAGGCAATAAAGTATAACTTACATCCAAAAAAAAATCCATAGCCACAATCTACAAGGAAAAAATATAACTTACAAAATTAGAGAATAAAATGTTGATGCCAGAACCTTAGCAAAGAGGTGGGATAATAAGAATGTTTGGGTGAAAAAGAACAAAGTTTTTGTTACACAGTGGGAAAATTTTTAGGCATCTATTGCACAGCAGAGTGACAAGTTAATTGCATTGTATTTAATATTTCAAAATTATTTTAAAAATATTTTTTATTTGTGCATTGTGGTCATACATCTTAACGAGGTACAAAATATTAGAGGAATACATGCACACTTCATTCATTTAGCCCTTTTCCAATTCCCACCTTATTCCCTCTTCCACCCCTCCTGCTCATGTTGATGATTGGCTTTGATATATTTGTGAATATACATCATGTATATTACAAAATTTCCTTCTTCTAACCTTTCATCCCCCTCAGTTAGGTCCACTTATCTGTAGTTTCTTCTTCATCATCTATAATTCTTCTTACGACTCATTTTCTCCCTAGCTTTCACATATTAGGAAGAGCATCTAATTTCCTACTTTTTATGACTGACTAATCTCACTTAATGTTCTACAGTTCCACCCACATACTCCCAAGTGATGTAATTTTGTTCTTCTTTATGGCTGAATAAAAGTCCATTGTGTACATATCCCACAGTTTTGTAATCATTCTTCTGTTGGTGGACATTTTGGCTGGCTCTAGTTTGGCAATTGTGGAACTTGAAGCTATGAACATAGGTGTGTTTGTATGAGTTTGATTGTTTGGTTTCCATTTTTGGTGATAGATATCCTGAAGTGGTATTGCTGGATTATATAGTATATTCATTCCCATTCTTCTGAGAATCCTCCATACTGTTTTCCAGAATGGTTGCACTAATTTGCAATCCCACCAACAATTTATTAGAGTTCCCACTTCTCCATATTCTCACCAGTAATTGTTGTTTGTGTTTTTAAAGATTGCAATTCTAAGTCAGGTGCCATGGCGCATGCTTATAATCCCAGCATTTGGAAGGCTGAAACCAGAGGATTGTAGTTCATGGGCAGCCTCAGCTACTAAGTGAGGCCCTCCGCAACATAGTGAGACCCTGTTTCAAAATAAAGAATAAAAACAGGGCCAGGAGTATAGCTCAGAGTTAAAACACCCCTGGGTTCCATTCCCAGACCTGTTTAAAAAAAGATTGCTATTCTACTTGAAGTTAGGTGAAATCTCGGGGTAGTTTTGATTTGCATCTCTCTGATTGCTAATGATCCTGAACATTTTTTCACACATTTATTGACCATTTAAATTTCTTATTTTGTGAAGTGTCTGTTTTGTTTAGTTGACCATTTTTAATTAGGTTATTTGTTTTCTTAGCGGTGATTTCTTTTTTTAAATTTTTTATTGCTGTATTGTAGTCATATATCTTAATGGGATAAAAGACTTGTGGAGACATAAATGCACACATCATCCAATTAACACTTACTGAATCCCCACACCATTCCCTCCCCATCCCTCCTTTACATGCTTGGCTTAGTGATTGACTGTTATATGTTTGTTTAAGTACATCATGTGCTTTAGACAGTTTTCCTCTTCCCCTCAATTAGGTCACCTTATTTGCTAACCTATAGGATCTCCTTCTTCATCTAGAGTTCCTCCTGTTACCAATTTCTCTCTAGCTTTTCATAATAGGTAAAGCATTCAATTTCTTTTTTTGTAACAGACTAATCTCACATTTACTAAAGTTCCATCCATTTTCCTGTAAATTATGTAATTATGTTTTTCTTGAGTTCTCTTTATATTCTAGATATTAGTTCTCTATCAGAGGAGTAGTTGTCAAAAGTTTTCTCCCATTCTTTCAGCTGTCTGTTGATGTTCTTGATAGTTTCCTTTGTTGTACAGAATCTCTTTAGTCTTGTGTAGTTCCACATGTTGATCCTTCTTTTAATTTCTTGTGCCCTGGCGGGTTTTTTGAGAAACTTTATACCCTTACCTATGTGTTGAAGTGTTGGACCTATGCCCTCTTCATGGAGCTGTGAGATCTCTGATCCAATTTTCAAGCCTTTGATCCATCTTGAGCTGATTCTTGTGCAGGGTGGAGAAAGTGAGGTTTGTTTTTATTTTTTTTGCATATTGTTAACCAGTTTTGCTAATACCATTCTTTGAAGAAACTATCTTTTTTACAGTGTATATTTTTCTTCCTTTGTCAAAATTCAATTGGCTGTAAGTGTGCAGATTTATTTCTGACTCTTCTATTCTCTTCTATTGGTCTATGTATCTGCTTTTGTTTCATTGCCATGTTATTTTTTTTTTACTATGGCTTTGTAGTATATTTGGAAGTCAGGTATTGTGATGCCTGCTGCATGGTACTTGTTGCTGAAAACTACTTTGGATATTCTGGGGTTTTTGTTGTTGTTGTCATTGTTGTTGTTGTTTTTAAATTTTATTCCTGCATTATATTCATACATCATATTGGGGTAAAAAATAACTTGTGTGTACATACATGTACACATCACTGATTAAACCCCTACCCAATTCTCACCCCATTCCCTCCCCATCCCTTCTTCCCTTGCTTGGCTTAGTGGTTGACTTTGATATGTTTAAGTACATTGTGTGTTATAGAATTTTTCCTCTTCCCACCCTCCTTTCTCCTCCTTTAGGTTGTCTTGTTTGCTCCTCTATAGGATTTCCTTTTTTTTATCTAGAGTTCCTCCTATAACCTATTTTTTCTTAGCTTTCACATATTAGGTAAAGCATCTGATTTTTTATTTTTTGTGACTGATTAATGTCACTTAGCATAATGTCCTCCAGTTCCATCCATTTCCCTGAAAGTGATGTAATTGAGTTTTTTAATGGTTGAGTAAAATTCCATTGTGTACATATCCCACAGTTTTGTAATCCATTCATCTGTTGATGGACATCTTGGCTGATTCCATAGTTTGGCTATGGTGAAATGTGCTGCTATTAACATGGATACACATGCATTAGTTTGGTAGTTTGGTTTACTTTCTTTTGGGTAGATACCCAGAAGTGGTATTGCTGGATCAAATGATAGAATTGTTCCCATTCTTCTGAAAATTCTCCATACAGTTTTCCAAAGTGGTTGCACTAATTTGCAATCCCACCAACAACGTTTTCGTTTTCACTTCTCCACATCCTCGTTAGCATGTGTTGTTGTTTGGGTTTTGAATGATTGCCATTCTAGTTGGAGTTAGGTGAAGTCTCAGGGTAGTTTTGATTAGCATCTCTCTGATTGCCAATGATGTTGAGCATTTTTTCATGCAGTTGATGATGTTTTTGTTCTTGTTTTTGTTCCAAGTGAATTTAAGGTGTATTTTTTATGTATGTGAAGAGTTAACTTGGTAATTTTATGTATATTAAAATAATTTTTCATGTTCTTATGTTTTTATTTTTATTTATTATTTTTGGTACTGGGGATGGAACCCAGGGGCATTCTTCCTCTGAAAGACACCCTCAGATATATAGTTTTTTATTCTTTATTTTTTAAAAAGGGTCTCACTTAGCTGGGCATGGTGGTGCATGCTTGTAATCCCAGCATTCGGGAGGCTGAGACCAGAGAATCATGGTTCCCAGATAGCCTCAGCTACTTAGTGAGGCTCTCTGCAACTTAGTAAAACCCTGATTAAAAATAAAAAATACAAAATAGGGCAAGGGGTGTAGTTTTGAGGTTGAATGTCCCAGGGTTTCATCCCCAGAAACACAAAAAATGAATCTCATTGAGTTGCAAAGGGTATTGCCAAGTTAGCTGAGGATGTCTGCAAGATCCTCATGTCTCTGCCTCCCAAATACTGGGATTACAAGCATGTGCCACATGCATGGCCTTGCAATAAATTTTTAGATCACTTTTGAAAGAATGGCCATTTTGTTGATAATTATTCTTTCTAACCAAGAACATGAAATATCTTTTCATCTTTTAAGGTCTTCTTTGTTTCTTTTTTCATTATTTTATCATTTTTACTGTAGAATTATTGTACCTCTTTGGTTAGGTTTATTCCTAAGCATTTTATTTTTGCAGGATATCCTGAGTGGAAGTGTTTTCTTGATTCTTTTTTCAGTGGATTTATGTTTGGCATTCAGGAAAGCTACTAATTTTTAATATTAATTTTTTAATCTAGACACTTCGTTGGATTTGTTGATCAGTTCCACAAGCTTTTTGTTTGAGTTTGCTGGGGCTCCTAAGTATAGTATCATGTCATCTGCAAATAGGGATGATTGATTTTAGTTATTTTATATCTATTTGTGCTCCAATGATGCTTCTCTTGTCCTATTGCTTTAGCTAGAATCTCAACTACCATATTTCAAAGAAGTGGGGATGATGGACATTCTTGTCTTGCTTCTGTTTTTAGGGGGAGTTATTGCCTTATTTTTCCATTTAGCATTATGTTGGCTGTGGGCCTATTATATATTGCTTTGATGAAGTTGAAGTAAGTTCCTTATCCTCCAATTTTCTGCAGTGTTTTTAGCATAAATGGGTGTTGGATTTTGTCTAATGCTTTTTTAGCATCTATTGAAATGATCATGTCATTTTTGTCATTAGTTCTGTTTATGTGATGAATTACATGGATTATTTTTTATTTTGAACCAGCCTTGCATCCCTGTAATGAACAGTAGTTGGTCATAATGTATGATTTTCTAGATGTGTGTCTTTTTTAACAGTGTGAGTGAATCTTTTCACAATATTGGAAAATGGAAAGAATTTTTTATTACATAGTAATTACAAGATTGAAAAACTTGTCCATGTAAAAATAAGCAACAAAACTTCTTCAAGATAACAAGTTATAAAAACAACTTTGAGAAATTAATAGTGACTTGGGAAAAATGTTTTATACATATAACAAAATGGTAATTTTTTAATTTACAAAAACTTATGCAAACCAATAAGAAAAGATGAAAAACCAATTTCTTAAAAGAACCAGGCATTTTTTAAAAAAATAACAGTGATGTGGTTTTGAATGTGTTTCTAGTATTTTGTTTTGAGGTTTTGCATTTAATTTCATCAGCTATATAGGCCTCTAGTTTTCTTTTTTAGAGCTGTCATATTTGGTTTTGATATTAATGTGATGTTGTCTTAATAGAATATTTATAAAAGAATCCCATTCCTTTCTTTCACAGAATAGTTTGAAATGTATTGGGATTTGCTCTTCTATAAAGGTTTTGTACAATTCACTTGAGAAACCATCTGGTCCTAGGCTTTTGTTTGATGGTAGGCTCTTTTTGGCTGCTTCAATCTCTTTGATTTCTATTGTTTGGTTTATATTTTCTATATATTCTTAGTCCATTTTGGGAAGGTTATATGTGTCTAGAAAATTGTCGATTTCTTCTAATTTTTGCATTGTGTTGGAATAAAATTTTTCAAAGTAGTTTGAGATAATCCTCTGAATTTCAAGGTTGTCAGTGGTAATATCTACTTTTTTATCTCTCATTGTAATAATTTGTATTGATTCTCTCTTTTGAAATTTGTTTTCCATGTGGTTTATTCATCTTTTCAACTTTTATGAGAAACTGACTTTTGTAATTGTTAATTTTCTGTATTATTCTTTTATTCTCTACTTCATTGATCTGTGCCCTGAATTTAACAATTTCCTGTTTTCAATTGGCTTTGGAGTTAGACTCTTTTTAGGGGGAGCTTTGAGGTGTTTCATTAGGTTTTCATTTATGTGGTGATTTTATGTTCTATTGTGGGCATTCAGTGCTATAAATTTTCTCTTTAATAATGCCCTCAAGGTGTCTCAGAGGTTTTGATATGCTGTGTCTCTATTAAATTTGTTTCTATAAATTTTGCAATTTTACCCCTTATTTCTTCTATGACCCATTCTTTGTTCATCAGTGTGGTGTCAGTCCCCACATGCTTATGTGGTTTCTCTGGGTCTTCTTATAGTTTATTTTTAGTTTCATTTAATTGTGGTTTGAAAAGACACAGAGGAGTATGTCACATTTTTTTTATTTGCTAGTGCTCACTTTGTTGTCCAGGCTGTGGTCTATTTTGGAGAAGATTTTGTTTCATGAGCAGTTGAGAAAAATGTGAACTCTGCTATAGTTAGTTGTATTATGCTGAATGTGTCAAATAGGTCCATTTGGTTTGTGTTGTTCTTATATCTGAGGCATGTTAGTGACCTTTTGTCTAGAGATCAGTCTAGCAGTGTGAGAGGAATGTTGAAATCTCCACGTATTATTGTTTTTGGATCTATGTATGACTAAATGTCAGAAATAGTTTGTTTTAAGAAAGTGCCTCTACCTATGTTTGGGGCATAAATGTGGACTATCATTATTTTCTCTTGCTGGATTTTGCTTTTGTCATTAAACAATTACAGGTTTTGTCTCTTCTGATATCCTTGGAGTTGAATTCTAATTTTTCTGATATCATAGTTTCTACTTCTGCTTGTGTTTGAGACCTATTGGCATGAATTATCTTGCTTCAGCCCTTCACCTTTAGTTTGTGACTATTCCTACTAGTAACATGTGTTTCTTGCAGGCATCATATCAATTAATTTTGGTTTATAATTCATTTTGCCACCTTAGGTCTTTATATTGAGAATGTGAGGTCATTTATTTTCAGTGTGATAATCTAGAAATGATTTTAAATACATTTTGAGCTTTAACAGCTGTTTGAGAAAATGTTTATTCTTCTTTGCTTATCTGTATGTTTGATGAAAATTATTTTTTCTCTGGTTCTGGCATTTATTGCTCATTTCTTCTTTACAGACACTCTCTTTGAGTATTTTCTCTAATGCCAGTTTGGAAGACTTAAATTCTTTTAACTTCTGTTTGTCAATGAAGATTTTTATTTTCCCATCAAATTTTTAAGACAATTTTTTGGGTAGAAAATTTTGAGCTGCGAGTTGTTTCCTCTCAGACTTTGGAATATGTCATTTGGGAAGTCTGGAATGATTCTAATGCATTTGCCTCTGAATGTCACTTAGTAGTTTGCTTTTGTAGTCTTTAAAATTCTCTGCTTGGCTTCTATGTTAATTTGACTATTATGTGGCATGGTAAAACTTTTCTTTGATCTTCTCTAAATGAGGTTCTACAAGATTTCTGTTTCTGTGTATCGACCTCATTATTTATGTTTGCAAATTTTCTTATGTTCTGATATTCTTTCTTTTATGAGATTGCCGATTACTTTGATTTCATCTTCTATTAGCTCTTCTATGTCTATTATTCTTAGGTTAGGTTTTGTTTACCTTTTTTTTTAGTTGTTGTTGTTGCTGTTGATGCTGAGGATGGAATCCAGGGGCCTTCTACCTCCAGAATACACTCCCAGACCTATTTTATATTTTATATGGAAACAGAGTCTCTTAAGCCAGCTGAGGCTGGCTTCAAACCTGTGTGATCCTACTGTCTCAGCCTCCCAAGCACGGAGATTACAAGCATGCACCACCACACCTGGCTAGATTAGGTCCTTTAAGATGGGATCTTATCTCTTCTGTGTCAAATTCATGCTGTTGAATTTTTTTTAATTATATAAGATAGTTTCATTTTTGAAGTTATAATCTTATAAGAGGAAGATTTTATTTTCCATGTGGTCTAAGTTATTGTTTATAGTTTGTATTGATGTCTTCACCTCAATTGTTGCATTCTTTACTTTCTTCAAAGCTTCTTTGTAGTTCCTGTTCAGGGTGTCAGATTCTTTGTTTTTTTTATTTCTTTATTTCAGGCTCCTTCTAAATTCTTTTAGAGTTTGATTTGGGTAAGGTAATATATAGTAGAAAATAGAGATAGTGGATATGTAGTAGAATTCTAGTCACCACTGTAGATTCTTCAGTATAGTGATATGAAATGGATTTAATACAAGGCAAAGATAAGAAGTAAAATGAGATGAAGAGTATAGAATAGATATAAATGAGGGAAGAAGCTTGTAAAGGGGATGGGGAAGAGAGCAAACAAGCAAGCACACACATATAAAATAACAAAAAAACAAAACAAAACAACAACAAAACAATGAAACCCTACAAATCTATAAATACTGAGCAGACTCCTGGGGCTGTGTAGATTATTTCAGCTGTTTAAGGATTGCATTTTTATAATAGTCTCTCAAGCATGTTCCAAGCATTTTATCCTATATTAGTGGTGTCAGTTTATAGTCTGGGTTTTTCCTCACCTTCATTGATTGAAACCCTGGCTTTGTGTGTCTGTCTGTAGAGGCTCTGATTGCCACTGGCACCTTTCCAGCTGCAAGCCTGAGTCTCTGAGGGACCTACCTCTATAATTCTCTTAGTCTATCAGCAGGACAGTATCACTGGTTCTGCTTCCCATTTTAAACACAGATTACCATATTTTTTTATAGACACTGGGTTTGTGTCTCTTCTCAGCTGCATAGGTGACAGGTGCAGCTGGGAACAGACTCAGTGTATGTGAAGTGGTACACATTCTTCAAAACTAGTGCTGGTTTAGTCTGACATCTTCCCAATCACCATTGTTGAGTGGTCTGTGGCAATATCCAGATGCCTTGTTAGGGCTCTGAGACCTGAGGACTCTAGGCCTTTTTGCCTGATTGGCCTTAGGGGCTGTCTTCTAATCTTCACCTCTGTTGTGTCTGACAACAGACTCCATCCCACATTCATCAGGGTAAACCACAAAGTCTTAGACCCTACAAATATCGCTTGCTGCTTGAGGCCCTGAAGCTGCACTGGGAAGTCTCCTGAGTGGATGGCTGGTTCACTTAAGGTGTTGTTTAGTCCTTCTCTGGATGTCTGGAGGATGAGTCCAGCTAGGCTGCCAGTCCTGCAAGTTATTGTTGGGGTCTGAGAAATAGAAGTGTACTGCTTACAATTCCAATGACCTGCGACCACTTACTTTGTTCAAGTCATTGACTTTTTAGCTGGATGTCTCTAGAGGCACAGTGCCAACAGACCCTGTGCAGGAAGGCAAGATGGTGTTCCATAGCTACTGCTGCTCCCACAGTCACAGCTAGATGCAAGTGGAGTACATTTTTGCTCTCTCTTCTTCCTTATAGCTCTTTTTCTGCCACCTTTCTATTCTCAATGCTCTCTTCAAATTAATACTAGTTACTTACTTTTGTCAAAACAGTTTTCATAGCAATAGAGATCGACTGTCAGCAGGACTTATGCATGCTACTTCCCCCAGTTGCCATCTTCCCAGACTCTAAAAGACATTTTAAATGTTCTCACTAAAAAAGTAATATGTGCAATGCTGGATATGTCAATTAGCTTGATGTAATCATTCTACACTGTACACATATATCAAAATATCACATTATGTTCTATAAATATATATAATTATTGTTTGTCAGTTACTTTTTTAAAACAAACTCTAAAAATTATCAAGAGATTTAAAGAAAATGTGACAATTAAATATGTGTAGTATGTAGTAATGTCTACCTTAGGGTATAGAATACTGAAAACCTTTTTAATATACTTATAATGATTTTGTTTATTTATTTATTTATTTATTTGTTTATTTTATTTTATTTATTTTGGTGGCACTGGGGTTCCTGGAAACCCTTCTACCTCTGGTCTACACTCACAGACCTATATTTTTGTATTTTTATTTGAAAACAGGGTCTCTTAAGACAGAGAGGCTGGCTTCAAACCTGCGCAATCCTCCTATTTCCGCCTCCCAAGTGCGGGGATTACAAGTGTGCACCACCACGCCCAGGGCATGGTTTTGTATATTTAAAACTGCTACTCTCAAGCCAGGCATGGTGGCGCATGCTTGTAATCCCCGCGCTTGGGAGGCTGAGACAGGAGGATCACGCTGGTCCGAAGCCAGTTGCTTGCTCTGGCTTAAGAGACCCTGTTTCCAAATAAAAGATATAAAATAGGTCTGGGAGTGTAGCCCGGAGGTAGAAGGGCTTCCAGGAACTCCAGTACCACCAAAAATAAAATAAAATAAAACTACTACTCTCTAAGTATTATTGAGGATGTGTGTGTGTGTGTGTGTGTGTGTGTGTGTGTGTGTGTAGTGCTGTGGATTGAACCCAGGGGCATTTTACCTCTGGGCTACAAGTGCCCCCAGCTGTTATAGTTAGATATAAAATATTCTCTAAAGAGCACATTTATTAATATTTGGAGTTGATGTAATTGAGTCATAATGGTTATAATCCCAGAAGTGTATAAACCCATTGTAATATATTTACTTGAGTGGCAACCAGTAGGTCAGTAGTGTGTGGCTAGAGGAGGTGGTCCTTGGAATTTGGGCCTTGGAAATTATATAAATTGTTCTTCTTCCCCCTTTTTCTCTCTCTCTCTCCTTCTCTCTCTCTCCTGGCCTCCATGATGTGATGTGCAAAGTCCATGTGTTCTCCCTTTCTCTGTTTCCTGTGGCATTGCCCTGAGATCTGTGGTCTCTGGCCTTACATGGACTAAATCAGAAACCATAAGAAAATAAATCTTATTTTCTCTAAATTGCATGGTCTATCTTCCTCTAAATTACAGTCTATCTTTAGTTTGTAGCCACAAGAATGCTGATACATCAGCCCTATTTTATTCTTTATTTTGAAACAGGATCTTGATAAATTTCAGAAAGCCTTGCTGAGTTGCTGAGACTGATTTCAAACTTGTTATCATGGTTATCATACTGTTTCAGCCTCGCAAACTCTAGGATTAAAAGCATGCATCGCCATACCCAGATAGTTGTTATTATCAAGGCACACTTCATCCCAAAATGTATATCTTTGTTTTTTGTGGTACTGGTGATAGAATCCAGGGGAATTCTACTTATGAGGTACAAATCCAGCCCTATTTTTTATTCTTTATTTTGAAAAAGAGTCTTACTAAGTTGTGAAGCACCTCACTAAGTAGATGAGGCTGGCTGTGAACCATGATCTTCTTGTCTAAACCTCCCTTATGCTGGGATTACAAATGTGTACCACCATGCCTGAATTTAAAAATGTATACCTTGAGCCTACTACCATAGAATCTGAAGTGTTAGCAAAAAAAAATCATAAACTCCTAGTTCTTATTTGGTGAAGGAAGAATTCATGGATCTTGTTAAGTATCATTGTTATCTTCATTAACATTTAAGAAGGTTGTCTTCTTATTGAGAATAAAAAGTTACTATGAAGCTAACAGCTCAGAGGCAGACATGATTTGAATGCTCTACCAAAAGGAAACAATTCTGAAGGCCAAGGCTCTTTGTTTGTGAAAAACTAAAGAACAAACACAGTGAAATGAGACAAGTTGAAGTGGTCCTAACTTGCATGTGGAGAGAGGTCCTGCTGGCTCTTGCTAATGTGGTGTCATAGTGCTTATTCTAGTAGCACTATTTCAAGGCAATATGCAACACCCCCAATTAAAAGCTGTATTTCCATGGTTATTTATTACTATAGAAACATACAAATAGTGAGGAAATCTCAGTAGCACTTGACTGCCTGTTTTGTCACAAGTTGAAGAGAGATTGAGAAGAAATGGTTAGGGGGTGAGTAAATATAAAAATGATGCTTTGCCTTCCACACATGTTGAAGCTCATGTCTGATTTCATATTAGCACAGTTAAAATCTCACTTAGCCAAATAAACATGCCTGTAAAAAATTCAGGTTTAAGGGCAAAAAAAATCAAATTTTCTCCTTGGATTTAATATCACTTCAGAATTTTTATATATTCTTGCCTCCTAAAATTTTTGTTTCTTCATATTGTCTTTCTATCAACTAGTTACATGTAAATCTATAAATAAAGAAGCCTCTTATTTAATGGTTTGTCATTTTGACTCTTTTTCTTGAATTGATATATTTTGGCTATGTCAATTATCCAGGCCTCATGTATGTGTAGGCATTGTTTTTATTAAGACAAACACGAATATCACCCTATTAGTTTTTCATAGAGGATGCTTTCCCAGACATAGATAAGCAAACAGAGAAGCTGCTTGATCAAAGAGTTATACTATCATTATAATTCACTGGAGAGATATTTATAAATAAAGGTTTTCAAGCCATGTCATAAAGCTCCTGAATATGAATCCTTGAATCAAGGCTTAGAAATCTGTATGTGTAAAAAGTATGATAATTTACATTAAATAAAATCAGGAAAAAATTCAGGCTATTCTGATAATAAACCAGTTTTTAAAACACAGATCTAATGTATATGCCAACTAAAGATTGGGAGTCAGAACAGTAGGGCCACATTGAGTGACTCCATATTGTGGACTATTGCTGAGGAACAGGAGTATCATGCTGACAACAGAGACTTAAATAATAAATGCTTTTTAGACCTTTTTAATTAGTGTTCACAAATTTTCTCCCTGGAGGACAGAGCCAGTTTACCTGTCTCTCTATAATCAATATAAGGGATATATTTTCCTTTGCTGTAACTTGAGCAAATAATCATCCTATTTTCTAACTAGACCTTACTTCAACCATTAGCTAAAAATCATCCTACCAATACTATAAAATCATCCTATTTCTTCACTTTAGTCTGCCAGATATCATAGGGTCAATACAAAAATTTAAATCCCAATTCATAACCCACCAAATAAACACAAACTTTCAGAAGAAAACACTTAGAATTTTCCAGGGTACTATGACTCTCTAAATGCCCAAAAGGCTTAATAAAGCAAAGTATCCTGGTAGGTATTAGGGTCCCTGAAATCCTTTCAGTCGAGGTGAGAAAAACATTAAAAGAACAAGTTCCTTTACCCTATGAGATCATCTCTAAATGTAACTTTCAAATAGACTCTAGAATTTTTTCCAGGGTATACTACAATAATCCCTGAAATTGTAATCAGAAGACACCTTGATATTGCTCTGTTTATGTTGTCAACCAGTTAGGTGATCTCAGATGAATCACTTTACTTTTTGAACCTTAGGTTTTACATCTATAAAATGAAGGAATTAAGATAAATAAGATTTTAGAATTGACAGCTTCAATTTGTCAGTGAAGCCAGTTGGGTCATTTGTAGTATGGCTTCTGTATATCTCAGGGCTCATTATTTGTAAGGAATTCAAAGTGCAACTCCAAAAGTATCATGCTGGCTATGAAATTCAGCCACAGACTTATTTTAATATTCCTCTTTAGTTCACCTCACAGTGGATTCACTATTTTGTCCATATACTACATTCCATAAAGCAAAAGAGCCAGAGAAAGCACTGTTAATACTGCTGTGAAGTCTGAGAGGAATCCATAATTTTGAAGATAATTTGGATACATGATGCCAAAGGAAGTTACATAAAAATTTTTCTCAAATGCAAATCCCCCAAATGAGATAAAAAATTATTTGAAATTCTCCACTGGGATAGAATTATCAACATTTGGAACCATATCAGGTAATAAAAATAAAGACAGAGGCCCATGCCTATCATCTGATCTGTTTAAGTATAAGGAAAAAATTAATGTGGCAAGTGGTCAGTAGGCTCCCTCAAACTCCAACGGGACTGAAGATCTCTATCTCTCTTCTCTCACCTCTCCCTCTTTCTCCTCTCTCCTTTCTCCTCCCTCTTCCTTCTTCCCTTCTTCTTTTCCTCCCATACCTTTCCATCCCCTCTGCTCACCTTCCCCTACCTCCTTCTTTTCCCTTCCTTTACTTTTACTTTTCTTTCTTTTCTCCTTCTCCTCCTCCTCTTCCTCCTCCTCCTTCTCTTATTCTTCATTTTCTTCCTTCTTTCTTCTTTTTTTTCTTTCTCTTTTTCCCTCTCTCTCTCTGTTTCTCTCCCCTGTGTACATGTGTGTGTTTGTGTTTGTGTGTGTGTGTGTTTTCCATAACCTACTGAGTCTTGATCTAGTGATTGCTTTGCTTTACTAGATCCTGTTTGTTACTATCCATTCTCTCACTTGAATTTTCATTACTATTGAAACAACCTTTTCTTTCTGTCCAATCCACAGCCACAGATTGATGATAGATTTGAAGACAGTGATTTTTCCTTTTTGTGTATATGTCCTTTTTTAGGTGGGTTGGTAGAAAGAAGAAAGGATATTATTTTGACCCTGAAACAGCTCAAGTTTATCACAAGTGTAAAACTAATTAGCTTTATAAAACATCCTCACTTCATCCTCTAAGAGACCATAAATATCAAAAGAGGCCATAGGAAGCTAATTTCCCCCAAAAGCATATAAAACTTCTATAATATTGGTTTCAGAAGTAAGGACCTATATCCAAATATATTACACTGCTAAATGGAATGGCTAGTGATAAGGAACAGTTTGATGGTTGGCAATGCAAATTGCCATCACATTACACTATCCTCTACCTATGTTCTGTGACCAAGTGAGGCCACCTTTCCATAAAACCATAAAATATCTTATTATTCACAATGTTGTCACAATCAGCAGAACAGTGACAAAAATGGAAGGACTATTTTTTTCACAACTTGGAGTCATCAGTGACATAATTATAAAGAAATAGCAAAACCTCCTGCCACATAATGTTCCATTAATTCTTATAAACATTGAAAAGTTTGGGGTAGCTCTGAAGAAATATAATGGCCCTGAAAATCAACTTTTCTGAGAGGCATAACTTACCATGATCTGGACCTTTTAATTCCATGGGCCCATGCAAAACAGCACCCAAAATACTTTTTGTTCTAATTTTTATACTGTTTTATTACAATGTTTTATTTTTATACTGTTTTTATTGCAATGGCTTTGTAGTATAGTTTAAATCAGGTATTGTGATTTACCTGTTTCCTCCTTCGTGGATTTTGTTGCAGAAAACTACCTTGGCTATTCTGGGCTTTTTGTTATTCCAAATAAATTTAAGTACTGATTTTTCTAGGTCTATGAGGAATGATCTCGGTAGTATAATGGGCACTGTGTTGAATCCGTAGATCACTTTTGGAAGGATGCCCATTTTAGTGATATTTATTCTGCCTAATTATGAACATGGAAGATATTTCCATCTTCTAAGATCTTCAATTTCCTTTTTCAATGTTTTATAATTTTCTTTATAGAGATCTTTTACCTCCTTGGTTAAGTTTATTCCTAAGTATTTTATTTTTTTTGTGGGAGATCCTGAGTGGAAGTGTTTTCTGAATTTCTTTTTCAGTGGATTTATGGTTGGTGCACAGAAAAGCTTCTGATTTTTTAAGATTGATTTTGTATCCAGACACTTTGCTGAATTTGTTGATCAGTTCTATAAGCCTTTTGGTTGAGATTGTTGGGTTTTCTAAATATAGTATCATGTCATCTGCAAATAGTGAAAGCTTGAGTTCTTCTCTTCCTATTTGTACTCCTTTGATTTTCTTTTCTTGCCTTATTGCTCTGGCTAGAGTCTCTAGTACTATATTGAGGAGAAGTGGTGAAAATGGACATCCTTGTCTCATTCCTGGTTTTAGGGGGAATTCTTGAAGTTTTTCCCCATTTAATATGATGTTGGAGGTGGGCTTATTGTGGATTGCCTTAATAATGTTGAGATATGTTCCTTCTATTCCAATTCTCTGCAGTGTTTTTATCATTAATGGATGTTGAATTTTATCAAATGCTTTTTCAGTGTCTATTGAAATGATCATACGATTTTTGTCTTTGATTCTGTTTATATGATAAATTAGATGGATTGATTTTTGTATGTTGAACCAGCGTTGCATCCCTGGGATGAAACATACCTGGTCATGGTATATGATTTCCTTTATGTGGTATTGAATGCATGCTTCTAGCTTTTTGTTTAGTATTTTTTCATGCAAGTTCATCAAAGACATAGGCCTGTAGTTTTCGTTCCTTAACTGTCTTTATTCATTTTTATTATTAGTGTGATGTTGGCTTCAAAGAATGTATTTGGGAGAGCCCCATTTTTTTCTATTTCACGAAATAGTTTGAGGAGTATTGGGGTTAGCTCTTCTCTAAAATTTTTTACAGAACTCACTTAGAAAACCATCTGGTTCTGGGCTTTTCTTTGATGGTAAGCTCTTTATTGCTGTTTCAATCTCTTTTATTGTTATTGGTTGGTTTAAATTTCTATATTTTCTTGACTCAGTTTAGGAAGATTGTATTTATCTAGAAAGTTGTCAATTTACTCCAGAGTTTCCATTTTGTTGGAGTATAGTTTTTCAAAGTAGTTTCTGATAATCCTCTGGATTTCTACACTGTCAGTAATGTCTCCTTTTTCACATCTTATCGTCATAATTTGGGTTTATTCTGTCTTCTTTTTAATTAGGTTGGCTAGTGGTTTATCTAACTTCTTAATTTTTTGAGAAAACAGCTTTTGATTTTGTTGATTTTCCATATTGTTTTTTTTTTTATTCTCTACTTCGTTAATTTCTGCTCTAACTTTAATAGTTTTCTGTCTTCTACTGGCTTTGAGGTTAGATTGTTTCAGTTTTCAAGAGTTTTGAGGTGTGTTGTTAAGTTATTTATTTGAATATTTTCTGTTATTTTTTCTTATGTGAGCACTCAGTGCTATAAATTTTCTTCTTAATACTTCCTTCAAAGTGTCCCAGAGGTTTTGATATGTTCTGTCTTTATTTTAGTTTGTTTCTAGAAATTTCTTGATTTCACCTCTTATGTCTTCTATGACTCATTCTTCATTCAGAAGTGTGGTGTTCAGTCTCCACATGTTTATGTTGTTTTTCTGAGTCTTCTTATAGTTGATTTCCAGTTTTAGTCTATTATGGTCTGAAACAATACATGGAAGTATGTAACTTTTTTTAAAATTTGCTAGTTCTCATCTTGTGGTGCAGGATGTGATCTATATTGGAGAAGGTGCCATGAGCAGCTGAGAAAAAATGTAAATTCCACTGTAGTTAGGTGAAATATTCTATATGTGTCCAACAGGTCCATTTGATTAATGGTGTTCTTCAGTTCTGAGGCATATTTACTCTCCTTTTGGCTTGGAAATCGGTCTAATGGTGTGAGAGGTTTGTTGAAGTCTCCCAGTATTATTGTATTGTATGTGTGACTTAATGTCACAGAGTTTGTTTTATGAAAGTAGCTGCACCTATGTCTGGGGCATAGATGTTGATTATTGTTATTTCCTCTTGCTGTAATATTCCTTTTATCAGTAATGTTACCTTCTTTATGTGTTCTAATAATTTTGGGTTTGAAATCTAACTTGTCTGATATCATAGTTGCTACTCCTGCTACTTACCTTCAAGTTCCATTAGCATGGATTACCTTGGTCCAGCCCCTTACCTTAAGTTTGTTACTATCTTTACTTTTAAGGTGTGTTTCTTGTAAGCAGCAAATAGATGGATTCTGGTTTTTAATCCATTTTTCCACTTTATTTTTTTTAATTGGGGAATTGAGGCCATTTATATCCAGTGTGATTATTGAGAGATAATTTTTAATTCCTAACATGTTAAGATTTTATTTCTGCTTGAAATACTGTTTATTATTTTTTGCTCAGTTGTCTGCTGGATTGAAAACCTTGTTTCTCTGGTTCTGGCATGTATTACCTATTTCTTCTCTTTAGTTAATCTCTGAGTATTTTCTTTAGGGCTGGTTTTGAAGACATAAATTCCTTCAGTTTTTGTTTGTCTTGGAAGCTTTTTATTTCCCCATCTAATTTGAGAGAAAGTTTTATTGGGTAGGAAATTTTGGGCTGGAAGTTGTTTTCTTTCAGATGTTAGTCCATGCCTTTCTGTGTTTTATAACTTGGTTTAGGAAGTCTGGAGTGTTTCAAATTTGTTTTCCTCTGAATGTCACTTAGCCTTTTGTTTTTGTTGCCCTTAAGGTTCTCTCCTTGGTTTCTACATTGGTCATTTTGACAATTTTGTGGTGTGGGGAAACTTTTATCTTGTCTAAAGGAAGTTCTATAAGTTTCCTGGACCTGTGTATCAACCTCCTTCTCAATGTTTGGAAAATTTTCTGCTATTACTTATTTGAAGCGATTATTGATCCCTTTGGTTTCTCCTTCTTTTTTCTCATCTATTCCGATTATTCTTAGGTTAGGTCTCTTAAAATGGTCCCATATATAACAGATCCATCAGAATTTCAGGAGCATCTGCATAGATCTTTTTATCTACACTTCCCATGAATTGTATGTTTGTTCTGTGGCAAACTCCTAAGAAACTTCAGGATTACTTGCTATTTTTTTAGAAATTCTCTATAGATTCTAGTCCAATCCCTCCTTTTACTGGCATATCTCATTACCTAAAACTCATATACAAAGGTCCATAAAGGTTCAGAGTGTCCAGGATCTCACTTAGAGGTACCCATGATCCACAGCTAATTCTACTAACTGTTAGTGGTTACTAATCTAGATTCACCAACTGACTGCCTTATGGAATTATCAGATGGCAGAAAAGTTCTTCTCATGAAAAGAAGATAGTGCTGTCTTTGACATCCTTATCAGTAATCAAGTTTTTTATTATTCCTGGAAATAAACCTTGATCACATGCTCCTAGACCTCTGTGCAACATCTTGACACCCGCTATTCTATCTTATCATGTTCTTCAGGATAGTAATGGTTTTCTAGTCAAGGTAATTATATGTCCTCATTGTATATGTTCTGCTAAGGTCTACTCAATGTCTATATACTGTTCTTCCATAGCCAGATCTTATCATCTCATCTCATCATGATTGTGATTGTATATTTAACCATGAGGTTCTAATTTCAGGGTGCAAACTGTAAAAGAATTTGCCACAAATATGATGAAGTCCAGAATCACCAGTAACTATTTTTTAGATATCCTGACCACCATACCACATACCTGTCTTTCTGAAAAAAAATATTTGCCTCTGAAAATCCTGAAATATAAAATATAAAAACATGCATGCAGTCTCTTGTTTCGAGTCCTAAGAAATATAAAAAATATTTCCCTTATGCATTAATTTATTAAACAATAATCTATTAAATACATAGTAGGTATTGTTTACTAGGGATCCAGCAGCAAGCAAAATTTACAATGTCAGTACTGTTGTAAAGTTCAGAGTATACTAGGGGTGGATAGACATTACAAACCAAATTTAATTAAATAATATCATACTTTTATAATAGCTATAAAAATACAAACCATACTGTAGAAAATGAATGGTATACTCTGAGAAGGTGCTGCAAAATTTAAATACAATTATCAGGATAGGCCTCGATAATATGTGATATTTAAGAAAATAAAAATAGGTAAGGGAACTAGTATTTTCTGGCAAAAATGTACACCCAGGACAAAAAAAAAACATGAAGCAAGAGTGTGATTGGTTTGTTTAAGGAATAGCAAGGAGGCCAGTGTAGATGATGTGACATGAACTAGAGGGATTGGCAAAGGAATGAAGGAAGAAACTAGAGACCCAATTATAGTCCAATTTTGGATTTGATTGACTGACACAAGACACCACACATGAGACTTTTTATCAAAGAAGTGATAGGATAGGAGCTGACTTACATGTTATCAGGACCATTATGGCTGATATGTAAGTAAATGGATTAAAGGAAGCAAAGGAAAATACCAGGAGTCAAGAAAAATGATTGACTCTATTTCAGGTAAGGGGGCATCACAGCTCAAACCAAGGACAGAGCTTCAGAAAGGTTATCAAGTGTTCTTGCTTCTGCTGACTCATAAACAAGATTCTCTGAGCCTGCTTTAGATGATTTTACTGCTGACAGATTGAGCAGTAAACACTACTCAACTTTGCTGCCTTCTTGCAGCCCAATTGATTATCATTGCTATCCCCTTGCCAAAACATCCTTGTTCCTGTTGGAGACACTTCAGTACTTTTACCTGGTGGGCAATAAAAGAGTAAGGGAAATACTTTGGTGATTCTTTTCTTAGCCAGGAGACTAGAAGCACACTTATTCTGAATAAATCATGAAATATCAGGTGCTGGACCATAGAAACTCAAGAAGATATCCCTATCTCACAATAAAGCAAATTGCCATTGCCTTCAGTAGAGATGTTATATATTTCATAGTGTCCTGCATGTTTGTTATGTGGCAACAATTGAGGAGAGATCAATAATATATAGATTATTACTTTGAAAAATTTTAAGATGAGACAATATGGTAGTCAGCTTTTCATCAGTTTAACCTAATCACAAAGCAGGGAATAATCAGAATGCCAATTAATGAATTATGGTATACCCACCCTACAGTATGGGGAAGTTGCTTCTAAATTAGTTATCTGTAACTCAGCAGCTTGAAATAATAAACATTATCTCACAATTTTTGTAGGTCATGAATCCATAAGATGCTTCTAGTTCAAGGTCTTTCATGAGGTTGTAGTTAAACTCTTAGCCAGGGCTGCAAAGCATAAATGGGGGAGGATTCACAGCTAAGCTCATTAATGTGCTCATTGTTAAAATTCAGTTCCTTGCAAGTTATTGCTCAAAAGGACACAGGTCCTTACTGAATGGCTACCTCAATTTCTTCCTAGGCCTTACCATAGGGAAAATGACAATACCGCAGCATTACAATTCACAACCTTTCCCATAAAATGAGTAAGCAAGAGAGCTAAAATGAGTAACATATGACAGATGACATCTTTTTATAATCTAAAAAGTAGCATATTTTTACTTCTGAAATTTTCTTTTATTAGAAGAGTTAGCAAGTTTAGCTGATATAGAAAGGAAGGGGATTACACAGGACATGAATTCCAAGAGGTGGGCATTTCAGAACAGTCATCTTTGCAATTGTTTAGCACATTTCCAATATTACCCAGAGACAGGGAGCTCTGGATTTTCTTTCTTTATCAGCCACTAGCCTGACTTATTTCCCTCAGGTACCAGAACACCTGCACAGTTGGATTTGGAATAAATTCTTGTAGTGAGAATGAGGTAGTGAGTCTAATAACACAAGCTAAAGATTTTACATGGATTTCTAGAATTTTTATTAAGGCTGATGTTTCTAGTTTTTGTCAGGTAGACTTTTAAAACATGCTAAAAAAACTAGAATATTCTTTACTTTATTACTATTTTTGTTCCATCCATCAAAAGATACCTCTTGATTCAGCTCTAGGCCAATTTCCCTAACTAATCTTACCTGTTGTGAGGGGTTCTCCTTGCCTGAGAAATTTGTTTCTTCAAGACACACAAACAGTCAAATCACAGCAGATTATGTGCTAAATTTGGAATTTATAAGACTGATAACATGTTTTTCTGGATGTAAGTACAAACAGGTATACCCAAAGGCCTCTAAGTCTGTATAATATATAATTAACAATTGTGAAAACAGAGCTAACATAGATGGAAAAAAAGAAAAAAGTCAGTGGGTGCCACTCTAAGACAAGTGCTTACTTCAATATTTTCTGCCCACTTCTGTCAATATTAGCAATTTTCTGTATTTCTGACCTACATAGATCTTAATTCTTTATTCCAGTCTTAGATGGACTAAGGAGTATCGACCTTAAGCATGCTTACAATAATAGTAGCTGCCTGATACTATTTGGTGTCTTTGGTTAAATAAGTCTGCTTATCAGCAAAGTCAACTTTATTTTTCTTAACCAGGTTCTTCCTCCAAATTTCAACTCTGTTGATTCTACTTTATTTAAGCAAAACAACAGTCTTGCTTTCTCTTGTTCATCTTCGCTTCTGCTACCACTTATTCCATATTGTGAAAATTACCCTTTTAAACCTTGAAAATAATTGCCATCTCTATCAAGAAATCAATGCCTTTGGGCACATACTTCTTGTTCCAACTTTATATGAGCCAATCCTATCTAGGCTCTGTATGAAACTTAAACATATTATTTCAAATTTTCTACACTACTATAAAATTTACCTGTTTCTGGTTCAGTGCCCCCAGTGCTCTCCACCTAATATATTAACTCATGCTGATCTGTTGATTACTTAGAATATATTTATAATGGCTGGGTGTGGTGGTGCACACTTGTAAGCCCCGTGTTTGGGAGGCGGAGACAGGAGGATCATGCTGGTTTGAAGCCAGCCTCACTGGCTTAAGAGACCCTGTTTCCAAATTTTAAAAAAATTATAAAAAATAGGTCTGGGGGTGTAACCTGGAGGTAGAAGGGTTTCCAGGAACCCCAGTACCACAAGAAAAGAATATATTTATAATGTACTCTATGTGAAGGTATCCCCACTTTAGGTACTGAGGAGAAAAATGCCACCATATAAAGTGAATAGCACTGGCAAAATTTCTGGTTCTCTGGCAAAATAGTGGGGACTTTACATGGGACATAAGGATATAAGAGAAGTGCCCTGTAAGTCACTTTATAGGAGGCCTGCTTGCTCCAGTTACTCAAAGATTTAGTACTTTATAAAATTTATATAAGATAGAAAAAATCGCTCTAAAACTGAATCACATCATATTGACCCACTAAAGCTGTTTTTACAAACACACTCTAAATATTGAAAATATCCTTACAAATCCTAGGAAAAACAGGAGTTTCTCTAAAACGCTTTTACTCTTTTCTTCATCAATGAGTAGACAATAGTACATTTCATTAGGAAAGTATGCAGCTTTGCCTGTGGTTCAAACAAGCATTTTTCAACTGGATCCCCTTTTAGACCTTTGAAAACATAATTACTGTCATATGTCAAGCTCTTATTGAATTTAAGACAGCCCAAATAATTTTAAGTAATCTGCCATATACACGATAAATGTAGAAAAAACCCATAGCATTTTATATAACATTGTTTCCAATGCATAATGTGTTCCAAGTTACAAAATTTTGCTTAATAAATGAACTTTTAGAAGTAAGTCAACTTATTTGAAAGTTAGAAACTGCCTGTGTTATGCAAGTATCAGTTTCCCAGCTTTTGAAACAGTATGCTGGAGAAGAATTTTGTATTTCTTTGTTAATCAGAAGAACAAAATCATGGCATTTGCAAGAAGATGGAAAGATCTGGAGAGCACTATGTTAAGTGAGACCAGCCAAGCACAGAAAGAGAAGGGACATATGTTTCTTCTAATAAGCCCAAACTAGGGAGCATTGGGGACACCAGAAGTACTCCAGATAATGGAGGGGAAATCTCAGCAAAGCTAGAATGGAAGGGTAGGAGATGTAGAAGGCTAAGGTTGATTAATGGAGGAGCTACATCCAAACATGTGTAAAAGTATGAATATAGCATGGTTAAACTGAACACTCATTGTTGGGAAGGGGGAAGGGAAATGGGGGTTAGGGGTAGAGGGCACCAAGTACAGTCTAAATGTCTACCATTTTCAATATGTTTCACTTATAAATAAAAGTAAAGAAAAATAAATAAATAAATAAATAAATAAATAAATAAATATGGAAAAAATAAAAAAATTAAAAAAATAAATTCAAATCTTTTCTATGCTGTTATTTATCTCCCCTTCCCAAAATATAGTGAGAGACATAGACTGACATCTCTCAGACTGGGCATAAGGTCATTTTGGCACATTACAAAAATTACTCTGGCAGACCAAGTTTTGCTGATATGTCAACCTCCATTTTGCCTCCTACATGTACACCCCTTTCCAAGAGAATCTTAAATAAATAAGACATACTTGGAACCTTCAAACAAATCACCATATAAATGGTATAAGAGAAGATAAAACCAAAGTCCAGATTAATGATTGAGTCAAATACCATTCACAGAGCAGGACAACAACACCACACAAATTGAATTCCAACTCCTATCTCTCATACCTGAAGAGTGGAGACCAATCTCCTTAGCTTGGCTTCCATATCCCTTCTCATCAGATATCTACTTAACTTTCCAGGCTCTCTTTTATCTTTGTTACATCTAAATCCTTCATACCTGTCAAATATTCCCATGTTGTTCTCTAAACATCAGCCGCAATGTCGCCTTGCTTGTATCATCTTCTCTACTGGGTTAGGCCTGACTGCCTTCACTCACAGAAGCCAGCCTGATATGGTGAAAGAATAATTCATTCTGGAGTCAGAAAATCTCAGGGTTCAAATTCAAATTTCTTCATTTAATAGTCATGTGCCTTTAGGCACTGTTGCTTAGCTTCTTTAGACTTTGGCTTCTTTACTTGAAATGTGATGAAATTAATGTTGTCTCTTTTGAAGAGTTATTATATGGGTTAAATGAGATAATACCTAGTCGATGTTGAGTACCTAACAACTTGGATTCATCATTATCATTATTATTATTTCGTTATTTGTTTTTAAAATACCTCAGAGCTCAATCTTCAGCCTTACCAAAATGTAGATATCTACATTTTCTGTGTAACATCACATTCATATCATGTCTGGTACTTTACTATTGCTAGTTTTAGCTGGATGTGGTGGCCCTGACCCTAAATATCAGTACTTGGGAGGATGACAAAGAAGAACCACAGGTTCTAGGTCAGCCTCAGTAATTTAGCAAGGATCTCAGCAACCTAATGAGATCTTGTTTCCAAATAAAACTAAAATAGGGCTTTAGGTATAGCTCAAAGATAGAATACCCTTGTGTTCAAACTATAGCACCACCAAAATTATTGCTAGTTTTATAAGTTGATGCAAAATTTTATCCTCCCAATTATACTGGAAACTAACTTAAAGCTGTATTAACTTTCTCCCTTTTCTTCCAGTCTTCCAGATAATCTTTTATACAGAAGGCAAATGGCTCCAGGTATGTGTTTATTGTGTAGGACTATAGACATAGAACCAGTGATCACTAATTGGCAGGATGGTAGCACAGTGCTTGAAAGGTATTCAAATTAATATTGTTGCTTGCATTGATAATTTTATTGAACACTCACTGTTACTAAATATAATATATAATGAATCTCTACTCTATGGCAGATGCTCTGCCAGGCACTTGGCATGCATTGTTTCATCTTATCACAATAACCTTGTATGACAGGTATTTTGGGCTCCATTTTACAGATGACAAAACCTAGTCTCAGAGAGATTATGTAAATTTACCAGGATTACATAGTAAATTGAGAAGGATTTGAACATAGGTCATTTGAACAGATTTTCAGTTATGCACAATAAGTGTAAATACTTTAGTAAGGGACATAAACAATTATTTTCTAATGCTGCCAATTCTTTATTCTTTTTTAAATTTTTAATGATACATTATATTCATACATCATATTGAGGTAAAAAAAAACTTGTGTGGACATACATGTACACATCACCCATTTATCCCCTACCCAATTACCACCCCATTCCCTCCCCCATCACTCCTTCCCATGCTTGGCTTAGTGGTTGGCTTTGATTTGTTTAAGTACTTTTGTGTTTTAGAAAATTTCCTTCTTACTCCCTCACATCCCCTCATTTAGATTGTCTTGTTTGCTCCTCTATAGAATTTCCTTTTTCATCTAGAGATCCTCCTATGACTCATTTCTCCCTAGCTTTCACATATTAGGGAAAGCATCTAATTTCTTATTTTTTGTGACTGACTAATCTCACTTAGCATAATGTCCTCCAGTTCCATCTATTTACAATTCTAAAGATCATTTCACTCTTCATAACCAGTCTTCACCTGGCTAAGATGAATATTTACCATACTATATTTGAATGATTTTTGTTATTCATAGTTTACAAAAAGGGACTTCTAGTTCACCAGACCATCCCCACACTCATCTACTACACATAGTTCATGATAATTCTTTTTCTTTTGTTTTCTCTTGTCTGGTACTAGAAAATTAACTTAGAAGCAGTCTACTTCCAAGCCATGCCCCACTACACTACTTTTATTTTTTTGTTTTGAAATAGGGTCATGTAAAGTTGCTGAGTATCTTGCTACCCTGGTTAAGGTTGTACTCAAACTGCAATCTACTTGTCTCAGCTTCCCAAGTTCTGGGATTACAGGAGTGCTCCTCCATGCCTGGCTCAGATCATTCTTAAACTGAAGATTTGATACCCATGAGAATAAAGAGGAGAGTGATGAAGGAAAGGTCATGTGCAAGAGTACAGAGACTATTGCCTGCTATGTCCCAGAAAGGCTCAGTGTCCATCAAGGGAAAAAAAGTAATTGTAATCATGCTTAACTATGCAACACACCAAATTGAAATAGAGCCTATTCATCCACTTGGAGCAAGAAAAAAGTAACAGTGCCCACTGCCTGTGTGGGTGTTTTTGGCCTTTTCCAGCAAGGTATACAGTTAAAAAAAGAATAGTACAATAGGACATGAACAGTCCTATTGAAAACAGCCGCCTGCATAGACTTGGCAGATTTGTACTGTGGAACAGTTCCATCTGACATTTAAAATGTGGCAAAAAACTACTTAAATTCAATTTAAAAATAAGTTTTATAGCCCCTTGTTTTTGTCTTATGAGCATGAGTTCAATGAGGATGGCATGAGCTTTACATGATGCCCTTCACAATAAATGCCTGCCAAAAACAAGAATATGTAGCACTACATGATGACAAGCTGATTAGGCTGCACTGACTTCCAGGCTTATTCCCCAAAAGGCTACTCCTTCAGGAAAGAAAACTTGTGAACAAATTCAGGTTTGAGTTTGGAGCTGGGATGAATATCCAAACCAAGGCAGCCAAGTTCACAAAAAATGTGCTCTTCTTTCTGGAAAAGAGTGACTCAGTACAATCAAAAAATGGAAAAGAACCAGAGGAATATAAAAGGCCATTTCCATAATGGAACTGATAAACTAGTGACTTGGGCCTGCATCTTGAATGGTGAAAGTGGTTGTCTTTGGTGAAAGAGTTGCAGAAATCTGGTTGAATAAGTTACATGGCTTTGTGCTGGCTTATTCTCATTCCACACAATAAAGATTTTAAAAACCTTCAATATACAGATTTACTTTTTTCCAGTAATATACTGACCCCCAAAGCCTCTGCCCACACCCTCCAAATTATTCTCTTGTTTTCTTCCTGAGGCTTTCTTTTGGAACTATGGCCAAGAGCTAGAGGACATATCGTTACTATATAATGAAAGCTTCCTTGTTTAAAGCAGTACAGAAGGAAATTCCACTTTTCTCTTCGAGTTTCTGCCTGTGTCTCTGATAACATCTCTACTAGACAAAGTGAGTTTGTATGAACTTCAATGAAAGCCTGAAATATGTATCATGTCACATCTTAGGAGTCGGTATAGTAATTGTTCCAAAATCCACTCATGTCACTATTGCTTGTCCTTCTAGAGTGTATCTGGGATAGACTCAGTCATCCTGTTTTCTATACTTTCTTTTTACCTTCCCACTTCAGGATCATATCTGGTCTTCTCTGTGTGCTATTACATGTAACTAGTTGGGTCAATAGACTCAGGGCCTTTCTTGATATCTGAATTTTCCCTCTCAATCTCACTCGTTCTCCACCTAATTCTTGCCCCAAGTGAAAACATCTGTACACACAGACCTCAAGATTAGGATAAAGCTGTTGGGATAAGGAAGAGTTTAATTTTCTAATACAGTTTTGATTAGGAGCCTTACATTGTGGCTTATTCAGTCTGGTTCAGCTACTAACAAATCAGTGATTAGATTCCAAATTTGTGATTGCTTTTTGTAAATAAGTGCTTTGATAAAGGCCCTGGAAGAATAAGGTCACTGAAGGGATGATAACTAATATTTTTAAATCATGGGAAAAACCATAGATGAGATAATAAGGTGACCTAATTGAGGCAGATGGAGGAGGGAGAGTGTAATCCTATAATGTACATGATATACATTCACAATAATTTCAAAGCTAATCACTAAGCTAAGCATGAGAAAGAGGGAAGAATAGAAAATACTGTGGAAACTGGGGAAGGCCTAAATTAGTGATGTGTGCATGTGTGCCTCTACCACCTGGTACCCCATTAATATATAGGACTATAATGCATCAATAAAAAATAGAAATAAATTATGGACTATAAATACCATTCTGACACCATCCAAATCATGCCTATATCTCCTGTTCTGGAATTGGAAGTGTGTCCTGCCTAATTGTAAAAGTACATTTTATCTTGTCTTTATTTTTTATGTTTTTCTTTTCTGTATTCTCATAACTAGAGTGAAATGCCTAATAAAAATATTTTATGTCACTTTTTCCCTCAAAATTTTTTTATTTATCCATTTTTCTTAGTATAGTCTCTAAGACTTGCTACTCTAACTATGCTCGAATCTCGGTAGTGATTTTTAATTTTTCTGTTGACAAGAAGCATTTGGCATTTCTGTCCTACCACAGAAATCAATCTATAAAGTTTGACAAGCATATAATCTTAAATTGAACAAATTGCTCAGATTATTCTGACATAGATCCTCTAAAAACCACAAATCTTAAAAGCATTTACTTGTGGTGGTACACACCTACCCTCAATATTTTGTTTTATTTCTGAGTTGAACACCTCCACTCTTCCTGAAATATTATATTTATAAACTTATAAAATCTTAAAGGGGAATTAACTTAAATATTTTATATTTTTATTATTCTATGTAGAACCTCCCTCTATAGATTGTCTCACAGGTAAAGTTTTATCCTGTAACATTAGTCTTACAATTTTTTTTTTTTGGTGGTACTAGGGATGGAACTCTTCAATCTCCAGACTACACTCCCAGACCTATTTTATATTTTATTTGAAAACAGGGTCTCTTAAGCCAGTGAGGTGATACTCCTGTCTCCACCTCCCAAGCGCAGGGATTACAAACATGTGCCAACATGCCAGACAATTTTTTATCTGCTCAGAGAAACATTTTATGTGATGTAAAAAGGATCAGTTTATTCAGAATTCAGATCCTGACTATGACTTTTAGCTCATTGTTCTTGAGCAAATTACTTGATCTACCTGAAAGTAGTCCCCTCCTCTGCAGAAAAGTGTTAAAGTGAAAGGCAACCACAATGCAACAGTCAAGATTATGAACTGGAACTCAAATGAATGGGGATCAAACCTTGTATCTCTAGTTACTAGATGCATGAACTTGAACATCATTAACTCTCTGTTCCTCTGTAGCTGATAAAAAGCCATAAATGTGGTGAACTATAAAGGAATTTATATGCACAAAGTCTATGGCACAAAATAAGCACAAAGGAATGTTACCTATTACTGTTTTCTGTTAAATTATTATCAAATATTTGATAAAATATATAATAATATCAGTATAAAATAAATATTATGATGTGATATATAATAAAATGTTCAATATATTATCATATATTTATATTTTATAGCAGATTTAGTTGAAATCTGATACTTTCAAATCTAACCTCAGAAAGCTTAGATTGTGTCTAATACTTCACAATAAGGAATTGAAATTTACACCTATTAAATGTACTAATATTATCATTAAAACCTTATCTTTCCAGAGCATAAAAATTTTTAATATCTAGAGTTGGTAGGCATTCTATCTACATTTTTTACTAAATCATTGATAAAAATGTTAAAATATCATCAGACATGTCCCTGCTCATTTACATGGATTAGTATAATATTAGAGTAATTCCATTAGTTTTGGAACCACCTAACACTATCATCATCCAGCTCATATTCTAAGCACTCAAATGATAACAGCTCATGTTTATTGAACAATTATGAGACACTACTGTAAAGTAATAGTCTTAAAGATTTTTCAGAGACTTCTGGGAAGATGGCGACAGAGAAAAGCAGGGCTTACGAGCCCCGCTAACAACCAATCTCTATTACCACAAAATCAGCACATTTTATAGCCAGAAAACACCATCAGCAGAGAAACAAAAAATGTAAATACAAGGGACAGAGAAAAAGAGGGCTGAAAAAACGGGACACCAGAAAGAAACCAGACCGCAGTGCTGCAGCCGGAGCCGTGGCATGGAGCCGCGCAGACACCATCTTTCCTTCCAGCACCAAGCCCCAGAGAGAAGGGGGACTCAGAACGGAGCTCAGAGCCACAGAGGAGATACGCCGGCCTCACACCAGAGGACGCGGCAACAGAGCCTTACTGCCAGCGGCAGTGGTGAGTTCACTGGACGGCACCAGACCAACACACTCAACAGCCCACCAGGCTCCAGAGAGGAGCAGCAGACAACAAGCCGAGGAGAGCTGCTATGGATCAGCCGGGCAGGATTCGGCAGATTTTTGGCGCAGGGAGCGTCTAAAACTCCCAGGGACTGGGCTCAGCGCACCCTGCTGGGACTCAGAGCGGAACTCAAAACCAGAGAAGAAATAGACCAGCCTCACAGTTGAGGGCGTGGCAGGGTCGTCATACTGGCACCGGGTCGGCAGCAGCGAATTCACCAAGTCCACAACAGCTCCATTGGCACACTCAACAACAGTGAGTCAAATTGAGGCCCCTAGAGGAGAAATCCCAGTACTGACTCCCAGGGACTTGACCCAGTGGGGGAGTGGCAGTGGCAGAGATATCACACTATAGTCACGACTCCATGCAGGAGAACGCCCAGCCTGGCACCCCCCATGGTCTAAAGCAGCCTCGATTGACTACCTGGGTCTGAGACTCTGCGATACAACCCAGTAAAGGAGTAGTGGTGACTGAGATACCACCGATTTGAGATCCAGAGCACCTTAAGTGAAGTTGTAGTGACCCAGGGAAGAAGAAGAGAAGGCATAAACTTCCAAAATAATGGGAAAGAGAAATAACAATGGAGCTGTGAATGCCCACAACCCCACAACAACAGAACCTGATAAAACAAAAATTCAGAGATTTCTAGAAGATCAAATCAGGAAAATAACTACAGAAAGAATAGAGGTGTTTCAAAAAGAATTCAGAGAGAGCCAAAAAGAGATAAAGGATATAATCAATGAAGTAAAGGCCTCAATTCAAAGTATAAACAACCGATTAGACCACATAGAGAATAGAATCTCATTCCTAGAAGATGATCACTCCAAAAATGAATGCATAGCTTCTAATTTAGAAAAAAAAAATCTGACAGCAAGTATCTGACATTGAAGAAATATGGGCACATTTTAAGAGCACTAACCTAAGAATACTTGGAATAGAGGAGGGAAAAGAAGGTGAAACCAAAGGGATCAACAATCTTTTCAAGGAAGTAATAGCAGAAAATTTCCCAAACATAGAGCAAGAAGTTGATACACAGGTCCAGGAAACTTATAGAACTCCCTTTATACAGGATTGGAGAAGAAGATCCCCATGCCATATAATTGCCAAAATGTCCAATGTGGAAGCCAAGCAGAGAATCTTAAAGGCAACAAAAACAAAGGGCCAAGTGACATTCAGAGGCAAACCAATTAGAATCACTCCAGATTTCCCAGACCAAGTCATGAGAGCCAGAAGGGCTTGGAGTAACATATTCCAAACTCTGAAAGAAAACAACTTCCAGCCAAAAGTGTCCTACCCAGCAAAACCTTCTATCAAATTAGATGGGGAAATAAGAAGTTTCCACGACAAACAGAAACTGAAGGAATTTATGTCTTCAAAACCAGCACTAGAGAAAATACTCAAAGAGATTAACTACAAAGAAGAAATAGGTAACACACGCCAGAACCAGAGAAACAAGATTTTCCATACAACAGACAAGTAAGTTTGGCTATCTTTGGAGATTCATTATTTATGTTAGTCTTTTACCTATCTCTAAATTGTATTGTTTGCTTTTATTGTTACTAATTTTTAGGATTTCTAGTTGGAATATTAATATACCTTCAGATATAGCATTTGGAAATATTTTATCCCATTCTATGAGTAACTTTTATCTCTGTCTACATTGTCTTTGGATATACAATATTTTTTTTTTATTTTCTAGGGAGTTTGTTTACCCTTCTGTTGCCTGTGCCATTGAAATCATATCCAAGAAAACACTGCCAATTTCAATGTCGTGAGGTTTTATGACCCAGATTTTCTTCTAAAAGTTTATAGTCTTAAGATTTATATTTAGGTATTTTATCTATTTTGAGTTAATATTTTTATATGGTGTTAGGTAAAGGTCCAGTTTTATTCTTCTTTATGTAATTATTATTTTTCAACAATATTTAGTTAAAAGATTATTATTTCCTCCACCAAATGTCTGTGGAAACCTTGTCAAAAATAACTTGACAATATATGGAAGAATTTATCTCTAGGCTTTTATTTAACTCCAATGGTTTATATATCTGCCTTTATAACAGTACTACACTGTTTCGATTTTTGTAGCTTTATAACATTTGAAATCAGAAAATATAATCTTCTAGCTTTGTTCTTTTTTGAGAATGTTTTGGGTATCTAGAGTCCATATTCCATATTAGTATAGATTTTCTCTGAAAAATAAATAAATAAATGTGTGATAGTTTCACCTAAAAAAAGAAAAAAAATATTCTCTGGTAAGTAAGAAAGCAAAAAGAAATATTAAAATGTTATCTTTAAGTCATCAAAAGCTTGGTATCAGACAAATGAAACTGTTATGTGAGATTATCATTGTTAATTTTAGATAAATTGCTATAATACTAGATGTCAAACACTAAGCCAAGCATGGAAAGGAGGGATGGGGAGGGAACGGGGTGTGGATCGGGTAGGGGAAAACTGGGCGATGTGTGCATGTATATCTACAAAAGTTTTTTTTATACCATTATGATGTATGAATACAGTGCACCAATAAAAAAGAATCATAAAAATATTTTCATATATAGACATATTTTACTTTCATAAGAATTATATGAAATAGGTACTATCTCTATTTTGACTTTATAGATCAGAAAACTAAAACACTGATATATGAGACTAATTTCCTATGATCCCACAACTCTTAAGTTGTTGAATTATAATGTATTATAATATGACTTGTTATAATTTGTCATAATATAACTTTCCATGAAGCCACACTGGAAGCTGGTGCCCACTATTGTCTTTTCTTAGTTCTAGGAGCCCATTTTTTGTGCATCCTCTAGAGGATTCTACTAAAGATTTATGTCAAGATCACTGGCCTGTTATTCCTAGAATCAAGATCACAAGCCTGTTATTCCTAAAATCTGACCTCTTCCTTTTTAAAAATGAGATTATCAGTAATTTTGTAATTGTATTCAGCCAGAGAATCCTCCAATTGTATTAATAAGGTATTTTGACCTATGACTAAAAAGGCTGCTTACACATCATAATTAAGAGTCAAACTCTACAGTTCAATTAAATACTTAGTGAATGTCCTTGACAGAAAGACAGAAAACCTAAATAAAATTTCAAAAAAATAGCTCTTTAAGCATCTTCACTAGTAAAGAAAATGAAGCAGGAAGAAAGAAAGTTTACACTCCAATCAGACACTTGTAGTTATCACATTGGACCACGCATCTGTCTAGCTACCTTCTGTTCACAAGATGAAATTAAAACTCTTGATGTGCTGGCTGCTATTCCTACTAGCAAGAGATTCCTCCTGTTTTCTTGCAGGTAGGTATGTTCTCTGCTGATATTTTATCTTACTGACATTTTGGGAAAGTCAAATTACCCTTCTGCCTTTATTTACTTGTACCTAATAGGGTTTGTTTTCCTATCAGCACCAGAAAAATATTTGCTATTTGCTTTTACTATTTTTCTTTTTATCATTTTCTAACTTTTCACAGATAAACTTTATGTGAACACATGATTGGATGGGAGTTTAGAGAATGAAAAAAAGAAAATAAAAGAGCTAGTTTTGATTCTTGGAAATAAACCATAGATATGTAGTGAAAATCGTTCAAATCTGCATTAATTTTATGGAGATTATTAATCACAGAAGTTGAAAAGAAAATTCTACAAAAATTATTGTCATTTTTCAACTTGGGTACTAGAGACCACAAGTTTAAATAAAGATAATGAAGTATGTGTTGGGGAAGGAGATAGTATAGGCAAGTAAATTTTAGAAAATTTTATGTAATATTTTCTATATAAGTAAACATTTACAATTTTAATCAATTTAATAAAGTAAGTTATTCATTGTTTCCATTGCTTAAAATTTAAAATTAAGTAACTGTTTATAAAGCACCAACTTTGTTTCACGTATTATTTCATTTCCTGCCTTTATGGATCTAATATACTACCTAATTAGGGAGACAAAATATACAAGTCAATGAATAAATAAATTATATAATATTAAATAAGAATAAATGTTTTGAACTAAAGGAAACAGGGTATTCCATTCTGAGTGTGGCAGAAGAATAAATTAGAACTATTTCAGATAGAATCATTATGGAAGGGCTTTTTAGAATTATATTTGTCCTGAAACCTATTGACTATTTCTTTGAAAAAGCAAGGGAAAATTAAGTTTAGAGAGCAAAGACTATAAAAATTTTCTGAGGCAGGAAAGAATTTAGTGTGTTCAAGAATAAACAAGAAAGCAAGTATGGCTGAAATAGGCTGAAACAAGGAGAAGAAAGGTACCAGATGATGTTGAAAAAAAGCAGAGAACAGCTCATGTAGAGTTTGAGTAGGACTTTGAGAAATTCTACCTAAAAAAAATTTACTTAGGCTGGGTGTGGTGGCACACGCTTGTAATCCCCATGTTTTGGAGGCGAAGACAGGAGGATTGCGCTGGTTTGAAGCCAGCCTCGCTGGCTAAAGAGATCCTGTTTCCAAATAAAAATATAAAAATAGGTCTGGGAGTGTAGCCTGGAGGTAGAAGGGTTTCCAGGAACCCCAGGAAACAAAAAAATTCCAGTAGTTCCCAAGCACATTTGATTTTTAACCACTTTTATCCCTATGGAAAACATTTTTACATCTTGCATAAAAGTATCCCACAGCTTACTAGTTTAGAAAATACTTGTAGAGATAAATTTGTGGGGAAATATCCATTTTTCAGTAATATTGTATATTTGAGTAGGTATTGAAAATACAGATGAATACAAGCAGATAGCTAAAGTTGACAAATATAAACTTTCATGCCCTAGTGTTAGGGTATTGAGAAAATTATAGGTTGGGCTAGGTTTAGAGATGAAAAAGTTATAATATTCTCCTAAAATAAGCACATTTTTCCTCTAAATACTGTTTTAGGTGGTTGTCATAAAATTTTGATTTTGCCTAGTCTTCTTTCCAACATTTGCTCATAGGGGTGCCTATAAGAAAAAAACAGTCGATAACTTATTTTTATGTGATTTACTTAAAGATATTATTCAGTAATGCACTATTATGCAATTTTTGGGAAAAATAAAAGAATATAGGGAAGTAAATAAGAATAGATAGCTGAGAAATAGTGAAAAAAAAGAAATGTTCAAGTGACTCTATGGATATCAAAACGTACTAGTATTTTTCAATAAGAAATGTTAGTTTTTCCCTGTGGAATATCAGAAGGATGAGAACATAAATTTTAGTGGAAGAATGTGGAGTTAATATGATACAGCCTAGTCAAGCAGCTATAAGCATAAGTCAGATTTGGATTCCAGGCCTAGCTGTGCAAATTCATTAACTTCATTGGACAGTGTTGCTCTCAAAATTTAGAATTCTGGAACTGATGGAAAGAAAACATTTGAGATAATTCTGGATTTGGAAGTAGGAGAAAATGAGAGAAAAATGTTTTTTTTTTAAAGTGGAAATGAAGGGAAAAAGAACTAAGCTTCCAAAGGAAAAATTGAAATAAGAATGCTTGATTAGCATGCATGACACCCTGGATTCTATCCTCAGCATCATACACACACAGATACAAATAAACACACACACACACACACACACACACACACACACACACACACTGAGATCAAAATATATGAAATGCTATTCTCACTCCTATCATCTATCCAAATAAAACTCTATAAGAGGATGTAATAGTCATCACTTATAGCAACCCCTTATGAAGTGAGGAGTAAGCCTTCTACCTATATACCTTTCCCTTGAATCTATCCAAAAATTTCTTTCAGCCCTTCTTGACACTTTTTCTATTTTTGGTCTGCATCAATTTCTAAGGTAATGATTTCCATGTGTTTACCACCCACTGGGTAAAGTGGTATTTTTACTTTATCGCTTTCAAGTTACTACCTCAGTTCCAAGTAATTGTATTTGTCTTTGATGAGTTCTAAGTGCTTTAAATATATCCCCTAAATAACCCAATGAAAAATGAGCATGTCAAGTTTTCTCTTGAGAATTTTGGCTAATATAACTGCATTTGATCTTCAAGGGAATCAGGGTCAGATAGGGTGCTCTATAATCTTTCTTTTAAATTATTTAATTAATTAATTATACTTTTTATTTTAATTTTTCTATTGGTACGTTTTAATTAAACATAATAATGAGATTCATAGTAACACAAACATACATGCACACATTTCTTAGTGCATTTCCTTCCTCATTTCACCTTACTCTCCCTTTCTCCATCCCCATACATGTTAGTAAGATTGGTAGTGATATCTACTTTCACATTTGGATATAACACTATTTGAACTGTTTTCTTCCTTGAGCCTCCTTTTTTCTCTTCCGTTCTCCCTTCCTCTATCCTGTCTTCATATTTAAAATTTCTATGACTAAGATTTTTATTGGGCTTATAAGAGTCCATTAAAATAAAAATTATGTTATATCTGAAGCCAAAAGAAATCACTTAACATCTAGATTTATTTTGTTTCATATTAGGTTCTGGTGACTTGGAACCCCATCACTTTGTATTTGGAAAGAACAAGTAGGGGAAGTCCCAAATCATTAAAGATCTGCTGCCCAGTGTGAAATAGTTAATATGGCAACCCTGAACAGAACCAAAGGAGGGGAGCAAACAATGTTGCTTTCAATAAAATTTAAAATTTTACCTCCTTCACCTTTTTAGTAATTTTGTTTCTCTTTTGTCCCACAGTGTCTGGTCTGAGGTTAAAGTCCAAAGCCACAAAATGAAGCTATTTCAAGTCCCTCCAGAAATCATTGACTGAAATAATTCACTGAAGATAAATAATAAAAAACTGTTTCATTAGAGTGATCATTTGCCCAACAACTTTGTTTGGCCTTTGAGTGTTCTCCAGTCAATCTTCTTATGTGGAGATTTTAGTTCACTGCATGAAGCCTTCAGTTTGACCTCTTGGACTCCAGCCTCCCTGAATCTCTCAGGAAAATAGCATTTTAATCCAGGTGTACATCTTGTTAATGACATTAGTCTAGTGCAAACTGAGTGTAAAGATAATCAATATTAAAGCAATGACACTGCTAATAGAACACTATTCCTCCATTATATTTAACACACAGTTTTAAAGTATCTCCTATACAGGGCTATAGAACATATAAGTTTAAGGAGAAATTTCCTTCTTTAAGAAACATATGATAAAAACATGATGTCCCATTTATACCATTCAATATTTATTTATCATATTATTATTTAGACTCTACTGTGCTGGAAATTGGGTAGGTTATGGGTAACAATACAGCAACCTCACTCTCCCTCCCTGAACTTTGCATGTTATATATAGATATTTGGGTACTTTTGGTGTGAGACTCAGCTCATCTGTGTTTGCCTACCATTAAAGCTATTATTTGGTCATTTGTCTCATATCTCTCTTAGGAAAAGTATCAGTGAAGGAGATTATATTTAACATTGAGTTAGAAATATTTCATCAAAGAATTATGCAAAAGAGAATATTTGAGTCAAAAAAGGAAACAACAGCATAATGAGTGTTTTTGATGTACAAAAATACTTGATTTAGAAGAATAGTAGGGTTTATGAGGTAAATAATATATATTAAAGCTGTAAAATTATATTGGTAGACTATCCACTTAAATTCTGAATGTTTTCTAAAGGCTCATATGTTAAAGGCTTAGACCCCAGGATAGAGATATTGAGAGGTACTGGGATCTTTCAGAAGCAGGTCCCAGTGGGAAATCCTTAGCTCGTTAGTGCATGCCCTTTTAAAGAATCTTGGAACTCTAGTCTTTTCTTCTTCTCTTTTTCCTCCTGGCCACAAGATGAGTAAATTTGCTCAGATATGAGTTCCCACTATAATATATTGCCTTGGAATAGATCCAGGGCAACAGAACAAACAAAAAATGGACTAGAACCTCTGAAACTATGAACCAAATAACTCTTTTAGCTTTATAAGTTGATTGTGTCAGCCATTTTGTTTCAGTGACAAAACGCTAACTAACACAGTGCCAATGAAATCTTTGAATACTACTATAAGAATTCCATGCTTAATTCAGTAAACAGGGTTAAGCAGTACAGGGCCATACATATCTTATAGGTTTAGTTTTTTTTTTTTTTAAGAAAAGAAAGAATATCACCAAATACAAACTACCAGAAGATTAATCTGATATCATATACATCCTGTATGTTGAATGACTAGAAGGTCAGAAAAAACAAGAGGCAGGTAGTTGTGTTAAATTTCTGTAGTAGTTCCAATAAAAGCCAATAAGGGCTTATACTAATAGAATTTTTGTAGGAATAGAAAGAAGTGGATCAACTCAAAATTAAAATATTTCTGACTTGGAAAATGACTAATTTGGTAGGAGAAATCAAAAGGATGCCAAGGTTAGGGTGAAAGAATTAATCATATTTTGCAAATTAGTTAGAAAGAAGTTTATACCGACTGTCTCAATTTCTTGAATTTCCTTAAAGAGCAATAATTTCAGACAGAGATAGATATGTTAAAAAGAAATCAGGAGTTCATAAATACATTTATTTATAGGCATAACTATGTTCAACTCAACACATAGTTATTAAGAATCTACTATATCCTAAGCATCCTATGAGGATGAAATGGCAAAAAAAAATAATAATCATGGTTCCTGCCTTTAAAAGTTTATAGTCTGCTATAAATATTGGCATGCATGTATCACTATAATATTGTAATTACAGTGCCTTTGGAAATATATGGAGGAGTGGTATAGCTGAATCATATGGTGGTCCCATGTGGTTTTTTGAGGAACCTCCACATTGAACTTCATAGTTGCTATACTAATTTGCATTAACATCAATAGTACATAAGAGTTTCTATTTTCTCACATTATTGCCAGAATTTATTTTTTGTACTTTTGATAATTAAGATTTCAACTGGAGTAATTAGCCCAATTTATAATTGCCAAATTATGGAATAAGCCTAGGTATCTGTCAACAGATGAATGGTTAATGAAAATGTAGTATATAAACACAATGGAATTTTGCTCAGCAACAAAAGACAAAATTATATTATTGTACGATAACAGATGAAATTAAATAATATAATACTAAGTAAGATTAGCCAGTCTCAGAAAGTGAAGTGTCATATGTTTTCTCTAATATGTGGAAAATAGAAATTTGGAAACAAAAGAGATGTTAGATAAATGAAGAGATATTCCAGTAAAAGAGTGGAAGGTGAATGAGCGGGAATTCAGGGTAAAAATATCTGATTAAGAAAATAGTTCAAGTAATTTTATATACATATACAAAACTATCACTATTAATCTCAATGACATGTATGGAAAGGGGGAATTATTGGGGTAGGATCCAGAGGAAAACACACAAAGTATTATGTGCATGTATATTCTTATTATGAAACTTATTGTGATATATGACTACAATGCATCAATAAAACTCTACTAGGAAAATAAATATAAAATTTATAGTCCTCTAAAGTAGATAACTAGAAGACAATCTAATAGTTGTGAATATAATATATGTTTCATGAGTACGCACTTTTGTAAGATTCTGCTCTAGGTGCTAGAAACACAATAAGCAAAGGAACAGAATTTCCTTCTCTTACAGAGTTTTAGATTTATTGTTAGTCTTAATTATTATGAGAAATGGAGGTCAAATCCTTGCCTCACCTACTATGTTATGCTATTGTTTATGTTTATAGTTAAAATGAGATTTCAGAGTGCATGTTTCCAAAGCAGGCTACCATCTCCTAGTGAGGGCCGGCTGAAAAAATATTGACAGAGAAAGATCATCTGTAGTCTCATCTTAACTACAACAATCTATTGAGAAATTAGATCTTCAAATTGTATAGGTACAGTGCAACCAGATTATGCTTACATGTAAATTCTAGTTCAACACTAGCTAAGAACTAAGAGATTGTCAGAAGTTTCCTTAAAAGTTGTCTAGATATAACACTCTTTTATCAACAGAGTTCCACACATCACCAATTAGTACTAGCAGTTCAATTTACTGCATAGTTTTTTAATTTTTTTATTGCTGCAATGTATTCATACACCATAATGGGATAAAAAACTTGTGTATACATACATGCACACATCACCCAGTTAGCCCCTACCCAATCCCCACACCATTTCCCCCCATCCCTCCTTCCCATGTTTGGCTTAGTGGTTGACATCTAATATTATAGCAATTTATCCAAAATTAACAATGATAATCTCACATAACAGATTTATTTGTCTGATATCAAGATTTTGATGACTTAGAGATAACATTTCAATATTTCTTTATGCTTTTTTCCTTACCAGAGGATATTTTTTCTTCTGTTTTTTAAGGTGAAACTATCATACATTTATTTATTTATTTTTCAGAAAAAATCTCTCCTAACATAAAATATGAACGCTAAATACCCAAAACAATCTCGAAAAAGAACAAAGCTAGAAGATGTACATTTTTTATTTCAAACATTATAAAGCTACAATAATTGAAACAGTGTAGTACTGCTATAAAGGCAGATATATAAACCAGTGGAGTAAAATAAAATGCCTAGAAATAAATTCTTCCATATATGGTCAAGTTATTTTTGACAAGGCTTCCAAAAACATTTGATGAAGTAAATAATAATCTTTTCACTAAATATTGTTGAATAATAATGATTACATGAAAATGAATAAAGTTGGACCCTTTCTATATGCTAGGTATTCTTGAAAATTCTTTACATTTACTAACTTATATACACACATATAAACTGGGTCACAGATTATGTTTTACAAAGGCTACACAAATAATGACATTCTCCAGGCAGACTGGTCCCAAAGCTTATGTGGTTAATAAACATACTATGCTACCCAATATTTATTTGCTTTATCTATTCTTATCCTCAATTTTATTCTAATAAGAATTTAATGCTCAAATAAGAAAATATACTTATAGAATTAAATATCATTATTCTTTCTTCAAGAAGCCAGAAGTTAGTCTTTAGCATCATCAGCCCCTGGCATTGCTACAATAGGGTTTGTCAGAGCAATTAAAGAGCCATGAATAGTGATTAAATTACACTTTCTGTTTTCTAGCTTGCTATATTGCTCACATTTCTATTACAAGATGTTAAAAGAAGTATTACATTAGCTCTTCAAAATTGGAAAGTAAGATATAGTGAGCACATATCTAATATCTATCACTCAAAATTTTAACTCACATAAAAGAACATCTGATTTTAATACAGGACTCTTCAGAAGTTCTTTGGTTAGAAAATTATTAGGCCACTCAAATAATGACAGAGCTGAGGTTTCTCCAGGCAGACTAGTCCCAAAGCTTATGTTAATAAACATACCATGCAACCCAATATTTATTTGCTTATCTATTCTTATACTCAATATTATTAGTCTAATACACACTAATGAATGTATTGGGCTGGCTTCAAATAGTAGCTACAAAGAAAGATTTAGAGAATGGCTAGGTTAAAGTCAGAAAAATAACTAAAATATCAACCTTGTTCTGAATTTACTGAACAAAATAAATGGAACTATTTAATATCACTAAGGATAATACACAAATAATGTAAACTGATTCATTTTTTCTGTACTGATTTCCTAAAGACACACATTCTACTGCTTTTCAGCAGTTGATTTTATAGTAATTATGGATATTAAGGATTCATCACACTCAGGAAACAGCTCAGTGAGAGACAAGCTATATGGGATATAATGAGAAGATACTATGTATAAAAACTGGTCACAGTTTTATAAATTACATTTGATATGAAAGAAATCAACAAGCAGTAAAAGATGCTTTTTACAGATAAAGGTAAGCTAATAAGAACAGGCACTTGCTATCTTCCAGGCACTGGATTTATTATACTAATATATAATATGAATTTATTGTAGCTAATATATACAAAAATCTGAGATGCAATTTTAATTACTCTTACCAATTTAGAGGCCAATAAACTGAGATACATAATGATAAATTTATTTCTTAAGGTCATCAAATAGTTAAATGCTAGAACTGATACTTTATCTCTGGCAATATGGGTATAAGATATACTCACAGCAACTCTTCTATACTCTAATAGCAAGTTTTATCTATTAAAATATCATTCAATAAACATTCATGTGAGTGTGTTGTGCTAGGGAGTGAACCCGGGACATTCTAAATATTAGCTATGTCTCAAGCCCCTTTTATTCTTATTTTATTTTGAAACAGGTTTCTCTAAGTCGTTGAGGCTATCCTCAAACCTGTGATCATTCCATGTAAGCCTTCAAAGCACTGAGATTTCAGGTGTTTGCCATAGGTATAGCTTCAATAAACTTTTATTGAGTGCTTGCTATATGAATACCACTGTGATGAACACTGAGAGTATAAAGAGAAGCATAGAATTGAAAAAATGACTGCAAATAATTTTTAGATATCTTGAAGATCATAGGGCTTCCAAGATTATCTCAACACAAGTTTTTAAGAAGGTTGTGAAAAAATTGGGAAACAATATTCATAGAATGCTAAGGTAAACTGTCCTTGGGCTTTGCTTCAGGAGCAAGGCTGGCATAGAGTGAATATAACCAAAGTGGAAAAAATAATCTCTATGTACATCCCCACAGAAGTTATCATGTCAGAGAAGCACTTTAGACAATTTTACTGAAGTAGTGGTACATTCTATTTCATTTTCTTCAACTTTGTCCCACTTGAAATCACTCAACCTATAAATATGAGTATGTAGCATTGTATCACATGTTATAAAGAGTATAACAATGTACAAGAGAGTTTATATTAACAAATAATCTATGATCTAGTGAATTGACAAGGAATTCCTGTGAAATAATTACTAGAAAATACACTTTATAATAAAATACTCACTTTTACAGTATAAAAAATAAATTCTTAAGTGAGTCAGCTAAGGTAAAGAAACTGAGCTGAATGGGTCAGAAATTTCATGGATACTTGCAACTCAATCAAGCCTTTGAAGGATAAAGGACTCTAAGTGATGGGAGAGGAAGAATCAAAGGCATTCCTCATTTGAAGGAATTGTTCTTATGGGGCAGTGGAGCTATTTCAGGTCAGAGCCTCTAATCAACCAATGTGATTTTAGAAGCAAATGTGTTCATTAAATGCATGAATCAGGTCAGAGAGCTCAAAAGCTAAAGTCCTAAGAAGGAGACAAGCAGTGGGAACCTGAGAGTGAGAACAACTACCAAAATCAAGTACTATGTATTTTGTGGCCAAACTGAACTGGGTTTGAATTCTAATTTTCCATGTATTTACAATGTAAAATTTCTAATTAATCTAACCCTCCTAAGTCCATTTACTCATTAATAGAAGGGAAATAACAATGCCTACCATGTGCTCTTGCTGTGGAATTAATGAGACTTTAAATATGAAAACATTAACACTATAAAGTTCTATATGAATGTCAGTTATTTTTAACTATTGTTACATGTAGTACAGTACCAAATTATGGAGTGTCTTTGAAGTTCAGAAAAGTTTTCTGTCATTTTCAATGGGAGATATGAACAGTTTTGCCTAAAATAGTATAACAGAATCTTCTTAGATTTAGTTGTTGTTTAGAAATACATATTTAGAAACTGAAAATGTATTTTTCTAATACATGTAAAGAGGACAATAATTGCCACAGGGAACCACATTATTGATGATCTGATAAGAATCATATCCCTCAGTTATGTTAGAGAAGTAAAATGGTTAAAATTCCACTGATCTAGGAGCTTATTTCAGTATTCAAAGTGTTAGATATGTGGTAACAGCAGCAATGGAGAGAAATGAATAAATGTAAAAGACATTAAGAAGAAAAAATAAACAAGAAGATAGAAAACCTTTTTAAATTTTACTTTGAAATACTTGAAATAAATGTATATATTCAAGGTATACAAAGCATTGATTTAATATTTGAATAGATTGAGTAATGATAATTACAAACAAGTTAAATATTATATCTATCAACACCCATACTGTATACTAGAAGCTCAGAACTTGTTCATCTTATATCTTATAGTCCATACAATTTGATTTTCATCTCTGGTTACTAACTACATGCTATTTTATGGTTAAGGAAATGAATCAGTAAGAAGCATAAGCAGAATTTGAGCCTGGTTCTGTTTGATACCAAAGTTATATTTTTCTCTGATCAGATGTTAAAGATAATAGAAAAGAAAGTATATGTATAAGGATTCTTTTTTGGTTGTTTTTTTGGTGATATTGGGAATGGAACTCAGGAGCTTTTTACCCCCGGGCTACAGTTCCAAACCTATTCTATATTTTATTTGGAAACTAGTTCTTACTAAGCCACTGAGAGCCTCACTAAGTAGGTGAGACTGGCCTCAAACCTGCACAATCCTTTTGTCTCAGTCTCCCAAGTACTGGGTTTACAAACATGTGCCACCACACCTAGCATATAAGGATTTTTTAACTGAAAGTATGAACAGATCATGAATCAGAAAGTTGATTAGATAAACTTAGTTATAAATCTAGAGTAGGAAGCTCTAAATTATATGGCATCACAAATTTATTTATTTATTTATTTTGGCCAGTCTGGCAATGGAACCCAGGGGCATTCAACCTCCAAGATACACCCCCTGCCCTATTTTTTATTCTTTATTTTGGGAAGAGTTTCACTAAGTTGTGGAGCAGAGATCAGAAAAGTACCCTGCCCATCTTCAATAGCTGGCTGTGAACATGGGCACTGCAGCAGTGCCATCTTGCCGCACCACACCAGGACTGCCAGAGACCCCAGGCAAAACAAAACAAAACAAAAAAACAAAACAAAACAAAAAAAAAGAGCAATGACTCAAAACAAACTAAGCTGCTGAAGATTATTATAATTGTATGCTGTCAGCTCCTCCTTTGCAGACCCAACACATGATTTACAGCACTGAAAGTCAAGCTTACCTCACCGTCCAGAGATACAGAGAAGCACTCAACAACACCATAAGTGAACCCACGAGTCCTGAGGAAGACCACCCAGCACAGGTACAAGGACTTGCAGTGCAAGCAATAGCCTCATAGTTTCTGAGACTGCAATTCGTCCTGGCAAAGTTGTGCATGGCATCTGCTGTTTGACATAGCAAAGGTGCAGATTAGCGGAAAGCCCATAGCATCAATAAAGCAAAAAGGCTGACAGTTCCCAGGCCTCAGAGCCCTAAGTAGAATCTCCAGATATCATCACAGACCATCCAATCATGGTGACTAAGGAGAAGTCACACAAACCTAGCCCTAGCTGTGGATAATAGAGACTCCTAAATATACACTGAGTCTGGTTTCAGTGGCATATAAACCTATGCAGGCAGAGAAAGGCTTGAGCTCAGCATTGGTGAAGAGTATAAAAAGAAACCTGCGGTTAATACTAGATCAAGTCCCACTAATACCAGCCACCTGCATAGACTGAGTCTCAGAGAAAGGCCCATTCTGAGAGTTCAGAGACCCAGGTTGAAGCAGTAAAGGTGTCTGTAACACTTGGCACTTCTATTTTTCTCTTTTTTTCTCATCTTTTTCTTGCCTAAAATCCACTTAATATTACTATACTAAATAATATCCATTGGTAACTAAAATCCTACTACATATTAACTATCTCTAATCTCTACTATATACTACATTACCAAACTCATACACTCATTCTATTCAATCCTATCTGTGACTCTACCCTATTCTTCCATTTACAACTTCATCACTTTCCTCCTTACTCAACCTTTACCATTGAATACAACTCAATTTGCCTTTTTATATGCCACTTGAAATCTACAAACTTGAGAAATCTATAGAAAGCAACAATGATATCTGGGTGTGGTGGCACACACATGTAAACGCAGTGCTTTAGAGGTTGACTGGAGTATCTCACAGGTTCCAAGCCAGCCTCAGCTACTTAGTGAGGCTCTCAGCAACTTTGTGAGACCCTTTTCCAATAAAGCATAAAAAATATGGCTGGGAGTATACCCTGGAGGTAGAAAAGCCCCTGGATTCCACCCCCAGTACCACACACAAAAAAAGAATGCAACAAACATAGAAATTTCTGAAATCAAGCTATAAGAAATAACAAGAAAGCAATGAACGCCCACAACCCCACAATAACAAAACCTGATAACATAGAATTACAGAAATCACCAGAAAGACAACTCAAAAATTTAACTGTAGAAGCGATACAGGATTTAAAAAAAGATATTAGAGAAAGCCTGAAAGAAATAAAGGATACAATTATTTAAGTGAAGACATCAATACATATTATAATATATCACTCTTAGAAAAGCATCACTCCAAAAATGAACACATAATATGTAATTTAGAAAAATAAAACCAACACAACAGCATGAATTAAACATCAAAAAGATATGGGCCGATCTTAAAAGACCTAACCTAAGAATAATAGGCATAGAGGAAGGAATAAAAGGTAAAATCAAAGAGAATGTTGAATCTGAGAAGTAAAGTTAAAAAATTACCAAAAATAGAAAAAAATGTCAATATACAGATAAAAAGAAACATATATAATCCTTTTCAGATAAGATCAGAGAAAAGGCTCATCAGACCACATAATAGTCAAACTGACCAATGTAGAAGCAAAGTAGATAATCTTAAAGGCAACAAAACAAACACCAATTGACATTCAGAGACAACCCAATTAAAATTATTCTAGACTTCCCAAACAAAGTCATGAAAGCCAGAAAGTCTTGTAGTATATTCCAAACTTGAAAGTAAACAATGTTCAGCAAAAATTTTCTACCTAGAAAAACTATCTCACAAATGTGATGGGGAAATAAAAATCTTCCATAACAAACAGAAACTGAAAGAATTAATGTCTTCCAAACCAGCATTAGAGAAAATACTCAAAGATATTAACTGCAAAGAAAAAATAAGTAATAAATGCCAGAACAAGAGAAACAGTAGTTTTAATCAAGCAAACAACTAAGCAAAGGAGAACAAACACTACCTCAAACAGACGTTAAAACTCAAAACGGCCAGGTGTGGTGACGCACGCTTGTAATCCCCCGCACTTGGGAGGCGGAGACAGGAGGATCTCAGGTTCAAAGCCACCCATGCTGGCTTACGAGGCCCTGTTTCCAAATTAAAATATAAAATAGGTCTCAGAGTGTAAGCCTGGAGGTAGAAGGCCTTTCAGGAACCCCAGTACCACAAAAAAAAAAAAACCTCAACATGTTAAGAATTAAAAATCTCTCAATAATCTCTTAATAATCACGATGAACACAAATGGCCTCAACTCCCCAATAAGAAAACATAAGGTGATAAATGGATTAAAAACAGAATCCATCTATCTTCTTCTTGAAATAAACATATCTTACAATTAAATATAATCACAAACCAAAGGTGAAGAGGTAGAGCAATGTAATCCATGCCAATGAAACTGGAAAACAAGTAGAAGTAGCATCTATGATATAAGACAAGTTACACTTCAACCCCAAGCTATCAGAAGAGACAAAACTTATCAGTTATTACTGTTAAAAGGAACAATCCAGTAAGAGGAAACCTATTAAGCTTTTGGTAGGACTAAAAACTAGTACATTCATTATGGAGATTTGTGTGGAGTTTTCTCAGAAGACTGATAATGGAACTACCATATGATCCAATCATATAGTAACCCAAAGAAAATAAAATCAAAGTATTAAAATAATATTTGCATATCTATGTTCATTACAGCACAATTTACAATAGCCAAATTATTGAACAAGCCTAGTTATTTGTCAACAAATGAATGGATTATAAAATTTTAGTATGTACATACAATGAGATTTTACTCCATCATAAAGACAAAATCATGCCATTTGCCAAAAAATGGATGGAACTCAAGAATATTATACTAAATGAGTACAGCCAGTCTCAAAAAAAAGTGAGATGTATGTTTTCTCTTATATGTAAAAGCTAGAGAGATATTCAGAAATAAGGGCAAAATCGAATAGATTTTCAGAGACCCCAAAAGAGTGACTAAGGTGGATTGAGGAAGTCATAAAGAATGTAACAGTTGAAATAGTGCTATGAGTGTATAGAAATTATCTATTTCAATGAACATGAATAGGGATGGTGCGACATGAACAGGGATGGTGAGAGAGGGCATAGGGATCTGGTGGAGAAGGCACAAAAAGTTGTATGCCTGTATTTTTCTGACACTCTATAACAAATATAATGTAAAATTACAGTGCACCAAATTTTAAAAAAAGTAAGACAGAATTAAATTTCAAATTACTTATTAGGATATATAGGTAACTGAGCCATGTGCAGCAGTACATGCCTGTGATCCAAGTACTTAGGAGGCTAAGACAGGAGGATTGCAGGTTTGAGGCCAGTCCTGAAACTTAGTGAAACCCTCAGCAACCTAGAAAGTACCTCTTTATAAATAAAACATAAAACAACATGGGACTTAAAGTGTAGCTCATAGGTAGAATTCCCCTGGGTTTAAGCACACACAAATGCACACACACACACACACACACACACACACACACACACACACTCATACAAGTAACTGAAATCTACAGTCGAATTCAACAGTGAAATTAAAGAAAATTATTATATAGATTCAAAGCACAAGCCAAAATGAGTGAAAGCTTTCCAGAGAGTCACACAAAAAATATAGAGGGGAAATCAATCCATGAAGGGGAAATCAATAGCCAAAATTATGACACAACTGGTAAAATTCTTAAAGAAATCTCAGGCTTAATTAGTCAAAAATATTTGTTGCACATCTACAATGCATCAGACACTATGCCCTGAGTACAGCAATAATAAAATACATCATCAATAATTTTAAAAGTCAAAAGCATATATATATATATATATATATATATATATATGTAAGTATTCATGTACATAAATATATTTGACAAATATTACATATTGAATGATATTAACATTATTTGTCTTTAAATTGCCATTATTTTCTGGTGATACTTGACATTGAACACAGGGGCATTCTACCTCCAAGATACACCCCCAACTTAATGCACATCATAGCTCATATGCACATATAAATTTGCTATTTTATTTTAACTTTTTATTTTATTTTTTATGTGGATCATATTGAAAATGGCATACATTCACACAGTGCATGGTGCCCTCCCTGCCCCATTTCCCCTCTCCTCCAACATTGAGTGTCCAGGTTGATCATGTTACATTCAAGCTTATACACATTCAAAAGTAGCTCCTCAGTTAATCAACCTTAGCCTTCTTCCTCTTCTACCCTTCCTTTCTAGCTTTGCTGAGATTTACCCTCCATTATTTGGAGTCCTCTGGTATTTCTAATATTCCCTATTTTTGGAATATTAGAGAAAATATGTCCCTTCACTTTTTGTATTTGGCTGATCTCACTTAACATAATGCTTTCCAGGCCTTTCCATCATCTTGTGAATAACATGATTTTGTTCTTCTTTATAGCTGAATAGAATTTCATTGTGTGTATTTCCCATAATTTTGCAATCCATTCATCTATTGATGGAGACCTAGGTTGGTTCCTTATTTTGGCTATTACAAATTGTGCTGCTATGAACATGAATATGTATATGTAACGGTAGTTCTCTAATTTCAACCCCTTTGGAAAGATACACAGAATTGATATAGCCAAATCATATTGTGGATCCATTCCTAATTTTCTAAGAAATCTCCACACTGATCTCCATAACAGCTGAACTAGTTTGCACTCACACCAACAGTGTAAAAGAGTCCCTCTTTCCCCACATTCTTGACAGCATTTTTTGCTATTTGACTTCTTTAGGCTTGCCACTCTGATTGGGGTTAGATTGAATCTCAGCTTAGTTTTTATTTGCATCTCCCTGATGGCCAATGATGTTGAATTTTTTTTCATGTATCTATTGGTGATTTGTATCTCTTCTTTTATGAAGTGTCTATTCAATTCAGTTTCCCATTTATTAATTAAGTTATTTGTTTTACTAGTGTAGAGTGTAGAGCCTTTTGAGCTCTTTGTATATTCTGGATATTAGCCCTCTATCAGAGTGTTGGCTGGTAAAGATTTTCTCCCATTCTGTAGGCTTTCTCCTTAGGTTCTTGATGGTTTCCTTTGATGAGCAGAAACTTTTTACTTTGATACCATCCAACTTGTTAAGTTTTGCTTTAATTTACTGTGCTTTAGAGGCCTTGTTGAGAAAGTTACTGCCTCTGCCTATATGTTGGAGTGTTGACCCTATGCCCTCCTGAATAGCTTTACAGTCTCTGGTCTAATATTCAAGTCTTTTATCCATCTCGAGTTGATTCCTGTGCATGGTGAGAAGTAAGGATTTAGTTCTATATTTTTACAAATAAATAGCAAGTACTCTCAGCACCATTTGTTTGAGATGCTGTATTTTCTCCAGCTTGTGTTTGGTCCCTTTGTCAAAGATTAATTGAATATAAGTGTGTGGGTTTGTTTCTGTATCTTCTATTTTGTTCCATTGTTCTATATGCCTGTTATTGTGCCAATACCACACTCTTTTTACTACAATTGCATTGTAGTATAATTTGAAGTCAGGAATCGTGATGCCTCCTCCACGATTCTTATTGCTAAGAATTGCTTTGGCTATTCTGTGTCTTTTCTTTCTTCATACAAAATTCATGACTGATTTTATCTAGGTCTATGAAGAATGTCATTGATAATTTGATAGGAATGGCATTGAATCTATGGATAACTTTTGACAGAATGGTCATATGAATGATATTTATTCTTCCTATCCATGAGCAAGGGTGATCTTTCCATCTTCCAAGCTCTTCTTTAATTTCTTTCTTTAACATTTTATAGTTTTCATTGTAGAGGTCTTTTATATGTTTGCTTAGGTTTATTCCTAGATATTTTATTGATTTTGAGTTTATTGTGAATGGAAGTGTATTCTTTATGTCTTTCATTGTGAATTCATTGTTAACATATAGGAAAGCAACTGATTTCTTTAGGTTGATTTTGTGTCCTGCAAAGTTGCTAAATTGCTCCAGTAATCTTTTGGTTGAGTTCTTTGGGTTTTCTATAAAGGATCACACCACATTACCTGCAAACAAGGATAATTTTAATTCCTCTTTTCCAATTTGACTTCCTTTGATATCTTTCTCTTTTTTTATTACTGTGGCAGGAGTCTAAAGGACTATATTGAAAAGGAGTGATGACAGTGGGCATCCTTGTTTTGTTCCTGAATTTAGAGGAAATTCTTGTAGTTTTTACCCATTCAGTATGATGTTGGCCTTGGGTTTGTTGTATATTGCCTTAATGATGTTGGAATCTCTTCCTTCTATTTCAATTTTCTGCAGTGTTTTTAACATGAGTGGTTATGGGATTTTGTCAAATGCTTTTTCAGCATCTATTGATATGAACATGTGCTTTTTTGTTCTCAGTTCTATTTATGTGGTGAATAACATGTATTGATTTGCATATGTTGAAGCAGTTATGTTCTTTTGGGATACAACAAACTTGGTCATGGTGTACAATTCTCTTGATATGGTTTTGAAAGTGTATAGCCAATATTTTGTTTAGAATGTGTACACCTATGTTCATCACAGATATTAATCTATAATTTTCTTTTCTTGAGGTATCTTTATTTGCTTTTGGTATTAATGTGACACTGGCCTCAGAGAAGGACTTTAGGAGAATTTCATCTCTTTCAATTTCTGGGAAATGGTTATGAAGTATTGGGATTTGTTCTTTACTGAAGGTTTAGTAGAATTCAGCTGGAAACCCATCAGGGCCTGGGCTTTTCTTTGATGGCAGAATTTTTATTGCTGTTTCTACTTCTTTGCTTGCAATAGGTTGATTTAGGCTTACTCTGTTTAAGTAGGTTATATGTGCTTAGAAATCTATCAAATTATTTCATGTTTTTCAGTCTATTGGAATATACATTTTCAAATTAATTTCTAATAATCCCTTGAGTTTTTCCACTCTCTGTGATGATTTCTCCTTTTTTATTTCTGATTTTGATAATTTCAGTTGATTCTTTCATTCTTTTGGTTAGGTTGGCCAAGTATTACCAATCTTATTAATCTTTTCAAAGAATCATCTTTTTAGTTTATCCTTTTTATTTTTTATTCTCTGTTTTATTTATTTCTGCTCTGATTTTAATTATTTTCTGCATTATGCTGGCTTTACAATTAGACTGTTGCAGTTTTTCTAGGTCCTTGAGATATCATTAGGTTGTTACTTGGCGACTCTCTGTTTTTTATATGTGGACACTCAATGGTATAAACTTTCCTTTTAACACTGCCTTCAACATGTCCCATAAATTTTGTAAGTTGTGTCTCCATTTTCCTTTAATTCCATAATTTTTTTTTATTTCTTCCCTTATTTCTGGTCTTACCCACTCATCATTCAATAGGGTATCATTCAATCTCCATGTATTTAGTTTCTTTTGATCTTCCTATTGTTGATTTCTACTTTCATTCCATTGTGGTCTCAAAATATGAAGAAAATAATATTACAACTTCTGAATTTGCTGGTGCTTGCTTTGTGGCCCAGGATGTGACTGTTTTGGAGAGGGTTCCATGGGCTGCTGAGCAATGTGTATTCTGATGTTCCTGGTTGAAATATTCTGTATATATTTATTAAATCTATTTGATTTATAGTTTTCTTTAGTTCTGAAGAGTCTTTACTCATCTTTTACCTTGAAGACCAATCTAGTGGCCTGAGTGGTATGTGGAAGTCTCCCAATATTATTGTATTTGGGTCTATTTGAGATATGATGTCCTAAAGTGTTTATTTTTAAATGTGAGTTCACCCACATTTGGGGCATAACCATTTACTATCATTATATCTTCTTCATGAATTGTTCTTATTAATAAACGGAAGTGCCCTGATTTATCTCTTCTGATGTGTTTCAGCTTAAAGTCTGTTTGTTGGATATCAGTGTTGCTACTCCTGCCCAGTTTTGGTCTCCATTAGCATGATATATCTTATTCCAGCCTTTTACTTTCAGCCTATGAATGTCATTGGCTAAGATGAGTTTCTTGCAAGCAGTATATATTTGCATTATATTTTTTCATCCACATTGCCAGTCTATGTTTTTTAATTGTTAAGTACTTAGATGCTCAGGGTTATTACTGAAAAATGATTTTTGTTTCCTGACATTTTTTGTTTTGTCTTCTGTTTGATATAATGTTATTTCTTCTTTGCTTAGTTGCCCCACTGATCAACTTTATTTCTTCTCTGGTTCTAAAATTTGCTTCTTTTTTCTTCTTTAAAGATTATTTATTTAGGTATTTTCTCTAGTGTTGGCTTTGTTCATGCATTTTTTAAGATTTTGCTCATCTTGAAACACTTTTGTTTCTGATTCAATTTTGAATATTAGCCTTTCTGTATATAACAGTTTGGGTTGAACAAAATTAAAAATAAAAAAGAAATAATCATGGTGTGACAGAAAAAAAAACACAAAAAACAGCAGTTATGTGCATATATATATATATATATATATATATATATGTATGTATATGTATATATATCTCCCTGGCTTTTATAATATCTGTATGATTTTTCACTGTGATAGATTCTGCAGTATATTCTAATGTCTTTCATTTGTTCCATAACCTATTTTCCACTTTTGTACCCACTTTATGAATGTTTGTGCCCATCTCTCACATCAAATAGCTTTGTGTTTAGGTGTCAGTGTAAATGAATTCCATGCATGTTCGAGTTTTGTACTTTTCCACCCTGGACTCTGCATATTCCAGCCCTGTTCCCTGTACCCTCTGGCCCTTGGCTCCATGCTCTCCAGCCCTAACTCTGTGCTCTTCACCCTGGGCTCTGATATCTCAGGACTGTGCTCTGCACCTTCTCAGTTATATGCTCCAAATAACTTTTTTCTAACCCTTGAAAAAAGTTGATTTTTAAAAATTTTGCTTTTTTATTTTTGCATCCTACCTACAATATTAAACTTGTATCCTGACACCATTCTGTACTGCAGTGACATGGTTAGCCTTAGAGAAAGAAGCAAAAATCTTAATTTGCTTGTCTTTGAGGGAAAATGTCTTGAAATTTATTCAGAACAAGAACCAGGCAATGGAGAAAAAATTCATACTATAATCCTCAAAGGAGCAGAATATGAATTGAATTAATGTTTCTTCAGGATATGAGATTTTCTTCTTATGAATAAAATCTTCTGAGATCAGGTAGGAAGTTGTAACCATTTTTCTCTTTTATTACTTTTTCTGATATGTTGCTTTGAATATTTGGTTTTATATTGGCAGTGAATGATGACCATAAAAGCAGCATGACTATATAAAACCATATTCCTTTGTAGATTCTATTCAGTAGAGCCTTTGTCTGTGTGGATAGCTGAAGAAATAATATTAAACATTTAGTTCAATCATGTAATAAATTTTTATGACCAACTTATATGTTCGTAGACTCCTTTATACATATGTTACCCATGTCTATGGTCACTTACTAAATTGAGGCCAAATTTGCATCCAATTCTAAGTGTGTATCTTTATGAAGCTATAAGGTATGTTGGATAATTAAGCCAAAATAATATATCAAATAATTAAAAATATACAAATTAGAGATGGACTAAATTTACCCAGGGTTTGATGAAATGAGCACAGATTGAAAACTACTTTGATTTGCTAATTTGATCAGTCCATGCTAGTCAACTTTCCCTTTGTTCTCCTTATGAAATTTTATTATGAATCCTACTTAACTTTTTCGTGAGACATTTTTTTCAGTAAAGAACATTAAAACTATTCCTTTCCCTGACTTGGACTGTTTTAACCAGCTGAGGAAGATTTTGTCCAGTTAAGCACTGAGCTGACCATTGACTTGTTTAAAATAACTAGATGTTCTGAAATTTTCTGTTATGGCATTATAACAGTTAAGCTATTTGAATAAATCAGTTAATATGCACCTAAATTGATAACTTAATTCAACTGAGACTGAAATAAGGCAGTTAGAAAAACTAAAAAAAATATTGTTGAATTATTTCACTTATATTGAGAAAAGAGAAAACTGTGTTTATCAAGATAGCTGCACAATTCACCATAGTCAAACTGTAGGACCAGCCAAGATGTCCATCAACAGATGAATGGATTACAAAACTGTGGGATATGTACACAATGGAATTTTACTCAGCCATAAAAAAAATACATTTGCGGTATTTTCAGGGAAATAGATGGATCTTGAGGACATCATGCTAAGTGAGATTTGTCAGTCACAAAAAGTAAAGAATCAGGTGCTTTCCCTAGTATGTGAAAGCTAGGGTGAATGGGTTCATAGGAGGACCTCCAGGTGAAAAAAAGAGATCCTATAAAGGAGCAAATAAAGAGGGGAGAGGGAAATGCTTTAAAGCGCATGATATACATATTCATATCGAAGTCAACCACTAAACCAAGCATGGGAGGGAGGGATGGGGAGGGAGTGAAGTGGGGACTGGGTAGGGGCTGGCTGGGTGATGTGTGCAATTATGACCACACAAGTTTTTTATCCCATTATTGGTGCATTATAAAATGCACCAATAAAAATTAATAAAAAAGGAAAAAATATTCTCAAAAAAACCCAAAGTCGACAGAGGAAATAAAGAGAAAAAAGCCATTTAAATATAAGTTCTTGTATATAAATCCTGAGTAAGAGAAAAAGAGAGAGAACCAAGGTTTTCAGTCAGCATACTAAAGACTCAAAGTCAAATGGCCTGAAACAGGAGAAATGATGGTGTGAGTTCTATTCTAAACACTGGAAGGCTCAAACTTGAAGAATCAATATTTCATTTTAAGTCCAAAGGCCATAAATGATCAATTTCTCCACTCACAGAGTCAGGAAGGATGTGCTCCCTTTCTGATATTTGTTTTATTTAGGTCTTTTATTACTTGCATGAGGCTAAATCTCATTAAAAAGAATAGTCATTCATTCAGCCTACTCACTGAAAAGTTAATTTCATCTAGAAACATCATCCAGATACAACCAGAATTATGTTTTAACAAAGATCTGTAGTTCTAAGCATTTCATGATCTAGTCAAGTTGATACATAAAATTAACCATCATGCTATCCCTAATCATTTTCCTGATGACTTTTAAGGGAACCCTATGGTATTATTTTCCTAAAGGTCTCAACTATGTGATATGAACTGGTTTTATTTAGAGGTGGAGTCTACATAAGCTTAAATGCTTTGGAAAAATGGGTATCAAATCCACACACTCACAGTCAATTAATTTTGGCAAGTGGGCCAAAAACATACACTGGAAAAAAGATAGCCTCATCAACAAATGGTGTTCACAAAACTGGTTAAGCACATGTAGAAAAATGGAAATAAATTACACTTTCTTACTCTCCAAAACAGTCAATTCAAGATTTACAAAAAGCTGGAAATCAGACTAGAGACCATGCAGCTTCCTGAAGAGGGCATAGGTCAAAAACTTCAACTCATAGGCACAGTTAAGACCCTTTTTAGCAAGACTTCAAAGGCACAAGAAATTAAAAGGTGGATCAATTTATGGGATTGTATTAAATTGAGGAGCTTCTGTACAGCAAAGGAAACTATCAAGAACCTCAACAAAGATACAAGAAAACTGGAGAAACTTTTTGCTACCATTCCTCTCCTCTGATAGAAAACTAATATCTAGAATATACGGAAAACTCAAGAAATGCATAGCCCAATCAAAAAATGGCCAAGTGAACTAAATAGACACTTCACATGAGAAGAAATTTAAATGACCAATAAATGTATAAAAAATATTCAACATCACAAGCAATCAGATAGATGAAAATCAGAACTAACCTGAAATTTCATCTAACTTCAATTAAAATGGCAATCATTCAAAATACAACAACAAATGCTGGCAAAGATGTAAAGAAATGGGAATTCTAGTACATTGTTGGTGAGGCTGAAAATTAGTGCAACCACTTTGCAAAACAATATGAATAATACTCAGAAAAATGTAAATGAATATACCATATGATCTAACAATACCACTTCCAGGTATCTACCCAAAAGAATAGAAAACAAATTACCAAAATGATGCATGTGTATTTTTGTTTATTCATGCAGAATTTATAATTGCCAAACTACTAAACCAACCAAGGTGTCCATTAAGAGAGAAATGGATTACAAAACTATGGAATAGGTACACTATAGAATTTTACTCAGCCATCAAAAAGAACAAAATCATATTATTTCCTGGAAAATAGTTGGAACTGGGGAACATTATTCTAAGTGAGATTAATTAGTCACAAAAAGTAAAATATTGGATGCTTTCCTTAATATGAAGAAGCCAGGAAGAGAAAGAGTCATATTAGAAACTCTAGATGAAGAAAGAGAAACCATAGATGAATAAATAAGGTGATCTAACTGAGGGGAATGGAAAGGAGATGAGGCAAATTTCCTATAGTACATTATGTACATTCACAAACCTATCAAAGTGCATCACAAAGCCAAACATGAGAAGAAGAAATGGGGAAGAAAATCGGATGCAAATTGGGGAAATGCCAAATTAGTGATGTGGGCATCTATCCTCTACGATCTTGTACCCCTTCAGATGTAAGACTACAATGCACCAATAAAAATAAAATGACCATATGGTTGAATCAATAACATTTGCTGTTGTTCATTTCTATCACCTGGTGAAAGGTAAAAACCTGGAAAAATTAGTTCATTATTTATTCATTAATTTTTTATTGGTGAATTATATTCACACATCATATTGGGGTAAAAATCTTGTGTGTATATATATGTACACATCACCGATTTAACACCTACCCAATTCCCACCCTATTCCCTCCCCATCTCTCCTTCCCTTGCTTGGCTTAGTGGTTGACTTCAATATATTTAAGTACATTGTGTGTTTTAGAGAATTTCCTTCTTCCCCCCTCCCATCACTTCATTTAGGTTGTCTTGTTTGCTCCTCTATAGGATTTCCTTTTTCATTTAGAGTTTCTTCTATGACCCATTTCTCTTTAGCTTTCACATATTAGGGAAAGCATCTGATTACTTATTTTTTGTGACTGACTAATCTCACTTAGCATAATGTCCTCCAGTTACATCCATTTCCCTGAAAATGGTGTAATTGAGTTATTTTTCATGGCTGAGTAAAATTCCATTGTGTACATATCCCACAGTTTTGTAATCCATTCATCTGTTGATGGACATCTTAGCTGGTTCCATAGTTTGGCTATGGTGAATTGTGAAGCTATGAACATAGATACACATGCATTAATTTGGTAGTTTTGTTTCTTTTCTTTTGGGTAGATACCCAGAAATGGTATTGATGGATCAAATGGTAGACTTGTTCCCATTCCTCTGAGGATTCTCCATACTGTTTTCCAAAGGGGTTGCACTAATTTGCAAACCCACCAACAACGTTTTAGAGTTCCCATTTCTCCACATCCTCGCCAGCATTTGTTGTTGTTTGTGTTTTGAATGATTGCCATTCTAGTTGTGGTAAGGTGAAAACTCAAAATAGTTTTGATTTGCATCTCTCTGATGGCCAGTGATGTTGAGCATTTTTTCATGCATTTACTGGTCATTTGAATTTCTTCTCTCATGAAATACATATTTAGTTTGCTTGTGCATTTTGTTATTGGATCTTTGTTTTCTTATTGTTGAGTTTCTTGAGTTCTCTGTATATTCTAGATATTAATCCTCTATCAGAGGTGTAGGTGGCAAAAATCTCCCATTCTGTTGGCTCTCTGTTGAGGTTCTTGACAGTTTTCTTTGCGGAACAGAAGCTCTTCAGTTTCATGCAATCCCACGTGTTAATTTGTTTTTCATTTGTTGGGCCTTGGGGTCTTGTTGAGAAAGTGTTTATCTCCACCTACGTGTTGCAGTGTTGGAACTATATCCTCTTCAAGGAGCTTCAAGGTCTCTGGTTTGATTTCCAAGTCTTTGATCAATCTTGAATTGACTCTTATGCAGGGTTAGAAAGTGAGATTAATTTCCAGTTTTCTGCATATGGTTAACCAGTTTTGCCAACACCAATTGTTGAAGAGGCTATCTTTATTCCAGTGTATGTGTTTGGCCCCTTTGTCAAAAATCAATTGGCTGAAAATGTGTGGACATGTTTATGGGTCTTCTATTCTGCTCCATTGGGCTATGTATATTTTTTATGCCACTAACATGCTGTTTTTATTACAATGGGTTTGTGGTATAGTTTAAAGTCAGGTAATTCTGGTTCCTCCTGCATGTTTTTTGTTGTTGAGAACTACTTTGGCTATTCTGGGCTTTTTGTTATTCTAAATAAGTTTAAAGACTGATTTTTCTATGTCTGTGAGGAGTGATCTTGGTAGTTTAATGGGCATTGCATTGAATGTGTAGATCACATGGGAGGATGGCCATTTTAATATTATTATTCTGCCAATCCATGAACATGGAAGATCTTTTCATCTTCTAAGATCTCCTTTGATTTCTTTTTTCAGTGTTTTATCATTTTCTTTGTAGAGAACTTTTAACTCCTTTGTTTATTCCTAAGTATTTTATATTTTTGTGGAAGATCCTGAGTGGAAGTGTTTTCTGAATTTTTTTTTCAGTGGATTTATGGTTGGTGTAAAGGAAAGCTTCTGATTTTTTTTTTACAAGACCAGCAATGTAACTTTATTTTGTACATTTGTAATTGAAAATATAAAAAATAATTTAAAAATAAAAAGAAAATACAGTATAATAAAAAACATACATTTCTCAATTGAATGTATTGGATACATATAAATTTTAAGGGAAGAAGCAAAAAAAGAAAATGGTTGATATTTAGGTGCAGACTGACTACCTAGACAAAAAAAAAAAAAAAAGAATTAAAAATATCATAAAACCTCTAGTTTTCTATGACTAACATCCAAAGGCCTCACGGGCATCCACTATGGAAGTGATTTTTATGTTTGCATATATTATACTTTACTGGTAATTTACATGATGGCTTTTAAGGCCCTGGCAGACATATGGTTTTGGACAAGATTGGATAAAAATCACTGCTAAGACACAATACACCTTATTTTTGGTCCTCCAATATTCAAGAAAAGGGATAATTCACTATAACATTTTCTTACCACCCAAATGCCTCAACCTATACATTTTTTACAAAGAATAGTGCAGTTATTTTTAGTTTTTATTTTTTTATTTTTTAATTTATTTATTTTTTAAATTGGTGCATTGTAGTCATATATCAATCACATTGGAGTACAAGACTTGAGAGGATATACAAGCACACATCATCCAATTAGCCCCCTCCAGCCCCTATCCCATTCCCTCCCCTCCCTCCATCCCACATTTCTTTGGTGATTAAATTTGGTACATTTGTTTATGTACCTCCTGTGTTTTAAAGAGGCTCTGTCCTCCATTATTACATACCCTCTGATTGGTCACATTAGTTGCTTCACTATAGGGCCCTTTCTATAGCTCAACCTCTTCCTGTTGCCCCTTTCCTCCTAGTTATTGCTGATTAAGAGAAGCGTCTGATTTATATTTTCTGTGATAGGTCTCTGTGCCTGCTGCATTGCAAGTACCGATCCCACTCTTGATGGCCCCAGTAGTAGCCTGCTACTCAGTGGACTGATCCAGACCTCGCTGGCTCAAGCAGCAGCCTTGCCTCATGGGAGGCCCAGGTTCTGGTCTCGCTGGCCCCTACAACAGCCTAACCCCTCAGCTGGCTTCAATCCTAGCCTTGGAGGCCGCAGGAGTGACCTTGCCTCACAGCAGGCTCCGATGCTGTACATTGGCCCCTGCACCGGCCTAACCTCTTGGCAGGATTCCAATCCCGGCCTCGGAGGCCACTGCACCGGCCTAGCCTCACCACAGGCTCCAATGCCGGCCTCGTTGGCCCCAGCACCGGCCTAACCCCTCGGCAGGTTCTGCTCCCGGCCTAGGAGGCCCCAGCACTGGCCATGCCTCACAGGAGGCTCCGATGCAGGCCTCGCCTCACGGCAGGCTCTGATGCTGGCCTCGCTGGCCCCAGCACCGGTCTAACCCTTCAGCAGGCTGTTATCCTGGCCTCGGAGGCCCCAGTACTGGCCTTGCCTCAAGGCAGGCTCTGATGCCCGCCTCGATGGCCCAGCACTGGGCTAACCCCTCAGCAGGCTCTTATCCTGGCCTTGGAGGCACCAGTACAGGCCTTGCCTCAAGGCAGGCTCCGATCCCAGCCTCGGAGGCCTCAGCACCGGCCATGCCTCATGGCAGGCTCCGATGCTGGCCTCACGGGCCCCAGATCCGGCATAACCCCTCAGCAGGCTCCAATCCCGGCATCGGAGGCCCCAGTACAGGCCTTGCCTCATGGCAGGCTCCTATGCTGGCCTCACTGGCCCCAGCATCAGCCTAACCCCTCGGTAGGCTCTTATTCCAGCCTCAGAGGCCCCAGTACCGGCCTTGCCTCACAGCAGGCTCCAATGCCAGTCTCGCTGGCCCGAGCACTGGCCTAACCCCTCAGCAGGCTCTGATCCTGGCGCCGCTGGCCGAGCACCAGCCTAACCCCTCGGCAGGCTCTTATCCTGGCCTCAGAGGACCCAGTACTGGCCTTGCCTCATGGCAGGCTCTGATGCTGGCCTTGCCTCATGGCAGGCTCCGATGCTGGCCTCGCTGGCCCCAGCACCAGCCTAGCTCCTCGGCAGGCTCCGATCCCGGCCTTGGAAGCCCCAGGACTGGCCATGCCTCACGGCAGGCTCTGATTCTGGCCTCGCCTCATTGCAGGCTCTGATGCCAGCCTCTCTGGCCCCAGCACCGGTATAATCCTTCAGCAGGCTCTTATCCTGGCCTCGGAGGCCCCAGTACCGGCCTTGCCTCATGGCAGGCTCCAATGCCGGCCTCACTGGCCCCATCACCGGCGTAACCCCTCAGCAGGCTCTTATTCCAGTCTCAGAGGCCCCAGTACCGGCCTTGACTCAAGGCAGGCTCCGATCCCGGCCTCAGAGGCCTCAGCACCGTCCTAACCCCTTGGCAGGCTCTTATCCTGGCCTTGGAGGCCCCAGTATCAGCCTTGCCTCACGGCAGGCTCCGATGCCTGCCTTGCTGGCCACAGCACCGGCCTAACCCCTCGGCAGGCACAGAACCTGGTGTTGCTGGCCCCAGAACCAGCCTAACCCCTCGACAGGCTCTTATCCTGGCCTCGGAGGCCCCAGTACCAGCCTTGCTTCACGGCAGGATCCGATGCTGGCCTCGCTGGCCCCAGCACCGGCCTAACCCCTCGGCAGGCTCTGATCCTGGCCTTGGAGGCGCCAGCACTGGCCGTGCCTCACGGCAGGCTCCAAGGCCGCCCTCACTGGCCCCAGAACCGGCCTAACCCCTCGGCAGGCTCTTATCCCAGCCTCGGAGGCCCCAGTACCGGCCTGGCCTCAAGGCTGGCTCAGATCCTGGCCTCAGAGGCCCCAGGACCGGCCTTGCCTCAGGGCAGGCTCCGATTCCGGCCTCGCTGGCCCCAGCACTGGCCTAACCCCTCGGCAGACTCTTATCCTGGCCTCGGAGGCCCCAGTACCGGCCGTGCCTCACGGCAGGATCCGATGCCAGCCTCGCTGGCCCAAGCACAAGCCTAAACCCTCGGCAGGCTCTTTACCTGGCCTTGGAGGCCCCAGTACCAGCCTTGCCTCACGGCAGGCTCTGGTGCATCCCTCGCTGGCCCCAGCACCGGCCTAACCCCTCGGCAGGCTCTGATCCTGGCCTTGGAGGTGCCAGCACTGGCCGTGCCTCACGGCAGGCTCCGATGCTAGACTCGCCTCAAGGCAGGCTCCCAATGCCGACCTCACTGGCCCCAGCACCTGTCTACACCTTTGGCAGGCTCTTATCCTGGCCTCGGAGGCCCCAGTACCGGCCTTGCCTCATGGCAGGTTCCTATGCTGGCGTCGCTGGCCCCAGCAATGGCCTAACCCCTCGGCAGGTTCTTATCCTGGCCTCAGAGGCCCCTGTAACGGCCTTGCCTCATGGCAGGCTCCGATGCCAGCCTCGCTGGCCCCAGCATCGGCCTAACCCCTTGGCAGGCTCCGATCCCAGCCTTGGAAGCCCCAGCACTGGCCATGCCTCACGGCAGGCTCCGATTCTGGCCTCGCCTCATTGCAGGCTCTGATACCAGCCTTGCTGGCCCCAGCACCGGTATAATCCTTCAGCAGGCTCTTATCCTGGCCTTGGAGGCCCCAGTACCGGCCTTGCCTCATGGTAGGCTCCAATGCCGGCCTCACTGGCCCCATCACCGGCCAAACCCCTCGGCAGGCTCTTATTCCAGTCTCAGAGGCCCCAGTACTGGCCTTGACTCAAGGCAGGCTCTGATCCCGGCCTCGGAGGCCCCAGCACCGGCCTTGCCTCACGGCAGGTTCCAATGCTGGCCTCGCTGGCCCCAGCACCAGCCTAACCCCTCGAAAGGCTCTTATCCTGGCCTCGGAGGCCCCATTACCGGCCTTGCCTCATGGCAGGCCCCGATTCCGGCCTCGCTGGCCCCAGCACCGGCCTAACCCCTCGGCAGGCTCTTATCCTGGCCTTGGAGGCCCCAGTACAGGCCGTGCCTCACGGCAGGCTCCGATGCCTGCCTCGCTGGCCCCAGCACTGGCCTAACCCCTCGGCAGGCTCCGAACCTGGCGTTGCTGACCCCAGAACCGGCCTAACCCCTCGACAGGCTCTTATCCTGGCCTCAGAGGCCCCAGTACCAGCCTTGCTTCACGGCAGGCTCCGATGCTGGCCTCACTGGCTCCAGCACCGGCCTAACCCCTCGGCAGGCTCTGATCCCGGCCTTGGAGGCGCCAGCACTGGCCGTGCCTCACGGCAGGCTTTGATGCTGGACTCGCCTCATGGCAGGCTCCTATGCCGACCTCGCTGGCCCCAGCACCGGTCTACACCTTTGGCAGGCTCTTATCCTGGCCTCGGAGGCCCCAGTACAGGCCTTGCCTCAAAGCAAGCTCCAATGCCACCCTCGCTGGCCCCAGCACTGGCCTAACCCCTTGGCAGGCACTTATCCCGGCCTTGGAGGCCCCAGTACCGGCCTTGCCTCAAGGCTGGCTCAGATCCCGGCCTCAGAGGCCCCAGGACTGGCCTTGCCTCATGGCAGGCTCCGATTCCGGCCTCACTAGCCCCAGCACCGGCCTAACCCCTTGGCAGGCTCTTATCCTGGCCTCGGAGGCCCCAGTACCAGCCATGTCTCATGGCAGGATCCGATGCCGGCCTCGCTGGCCCCAGCACCGGCCTAAACCCTCGGCAGGCTCTTATTCTGGCCTTGGAGGCCCCAGTAACAGCCTTGCCTCATGGCAGGCTCCGATGCTGGCCTCGCTGGCCCCAGCACCAGCCTAACCCCTCGGCAGGCTCTGATCCTGGCCTTGGAGGTGCCAGCACTGGCCGTGCCTCATGGCAGGCTCCGTTGCTGGACTCGCCTCATGGCAGGCTCCTGATGCTGACCTCGCTGGCCCCAGCACCGGTCTACACCTTTGGCAGGCTCTTATCCTGGCCTCAGAGGCCCCAGTACCAGCCTTGCCTCAGAGCAGGCTCCGATGCTGGCCTCGCTGGCCCCAGCACCGGCCTAACCCCTCAGCAGGCTCTTATCCCGGCCTCAGAGGCCCCAGTACCGGCCTTGCCTCAAGGCAGGCTCACATCCTGACCTCGGAGGCCCCAGGACCGGCTTTGCCTCACGGCAGGCTCCAATGCTGGCCTCGCTGGCCCCAACACCGGCCTAATCCCTCGGCAGGCTCTTATACAGGCCTCGAAGGCCCCAGTACCGACCTTGCCTCAAGGCAGGCTCCGATGCCGGTCTCGCTGGCCCCAGCACCGGCCTAATCCCTTGGCAGGCTCCGATCCTGGCGTCGCTGGCCCCAGCACCGGCCTAACCCCTCGGCAGGCTCTTTTCCTGGCCTCGGAGGCCCCAGTACCAGCCTTACCTCACGGCAGGCTCCGATGTCATCCTCCTTGGCCCCAGCACTGGCCTAACCCCTCGGCAGGCTCCGATCCTGGCCTTGGAAGCCCCAGCACTGGCCATGCCTCACGGCAGGCTTCGATGCTGGCCTTACATCATGGCAGGCTCTGATGCTGGCCTAATTTGCCCCAGCACCAGCCTAACCCCTTGGCAGACTCTTATCCCGGCCTCGGAGGCCCCAGTACCGGCCTTTCCTCACGGCAGGCTCCGATCCCGGCCTCGCTGGCCCCAGCACCGGCCTAACCCCTCGACAGGCTCTTATCCTGGTCTCGGAGGCCCCAGTACCAGCCTTCCCTCATGGCAGGCTCCGATGCCGGCCTCGCTGGCCCCAGCACCGGACTAACCCCTCGGCAGTCTCCAATCCCGGCCTTGGAGGCCCCAGCACTGGCCATGCCTCACGGCATGCTCCGATGCTGGCCTCACCTCATGGCAGGCTCCGATGCTGGCCTCCCTGGCCCCAGCACTGGCCTAACCCCTTGGCAGACTCTTTTCCTGGCCTCGGAGGCCTCAGTACCGGCCTTGCCTCAAGGCAGGCTCCGATCCCGGCCTTGGAGTACCCAGGACCGGCCTTGCCTCACGGCAGGCTCCAATGCCGGCCTCACTGGCCCCAGTTCTGGTCTAACCCCCCGGCAGGCTCCAATCCCGGCCTCGGAGGCCCCATTACCGGCCTTGCCTCATGGCAGGCTCCAGTGCCGGCCTCGTTGTCCCCAGCACTGGCCTAACCCCTCAGCAGGCTCTTATCCTGGCCTCGGAGGCCCCAGTACCGGCCTTACCTCACGGCAGGCTCCGATGCCAGCCTTGCTGGCCCCAGCACCAGACTAACCCCTCGGCAGGCTCTGATCCCGGCCTTGGAGGACCCAGCACAGGCCATGCCTCACGGCATGCTCCGATGCTGGCCTCACCTCATGGCAGGCTCTGATGCTGGCCTCGCTGGCCCCAGCACCGGCCTAACCCCTTGGCAGGCTCTTTTCCTGGCCTCGGAGGCCCCAGTACCAGCCTTGCCTCACAGCAGGCTCAGATGCCAGCCTTGCTGGTCCCAGCACCGGCCTAACCCCTCGGCAGGCTCCGATCCTGGCCTTGGAAGCCCCAGCACTGGCCATGCCTCACGGCAGGCTTCGATGCTGGCCTTACCTCATGGCAGGCTCAGATGCTGGCCTCGCTTACCCCAGCACCAGCCTAACCCCTTGGCAGACTCTTATCCCGGCCTCGGAGGCCCCAGTACTGGCCTTTCCTCACAGCAGGCTCCAATCCCGGCCTCGCTGGCCCCAGCACCAGCCTAACCCCTCGACAGGCTCTTATCCTGGTCTCGGAGGCCCCAGTACCAGCCTTCCCTCATGGCAGGCTCCGATGCCGGCCTCGCTGGCCCCAGCACCGGACTAACCCCTCGGCAGTCTCCGATCCCGGCCTTGGAGGCCCCAGCACTGGCCATGCCTCACGGCATGCTCTGATGCTGGCCTTACCTCATGGCAGGCTCTGATGCTGGCCTCCCTGGCCCCAGCACTGGCCTAACCCCTTGGCAGACTCTTTTCCTGGCCTCGGAGGCCACAGTACCGGCCTTGCCTCAAGGCAGGCTCCGATCCCGGCCTTGGAGTACCCAGGACCGGCCTTGCCTCACGGCAGGCCGGCCTCACTGGCCCCAGTTCTGGTCTAACCCCCCAGCAGGCTCCAATCCCGGCCTCGGAGGCCCCATTACCAGCCTTGCCTCACGGCAGGCTCCAGTGCCGGCCTCGTTGGCCCCAGCACCGGCCTAACCCCTCGGCAGGCTCTGATCCCAGCCTCGGAGACCCCAGCATCGGCCATGCCTCACGAAAGGCTCCGATGCCGGCCTCGCTGGCCCCAGCACTGGACTAGCCCCTCGGCATGCTCTTATATTGGCCTCAGAGGCCCCAGTACTGGCCTTGCCTCATGGCAGGCTCCGATCCTGGTGTCACTGGCCCCAGCACCAGCCTAACCCCTCAACAGGCTCTTAACCTGTCCTCGGAGGCCCCAGTACCAGCCTTGTCTCATGGCAGGCTCTAATGCCGGCCTCATGGCCCCAGCACTGGCCTAACCCCTCAGCAGGCTCTGGTCCCGTCCTCGGTGGCCCCAGCACCGGCCTTGCCTCATGGCAGGCTCCGATGCCAGCCTCGCTGGCCCCAGCATCATTCTAACCCCTCAGCAGACTCCAATCCCGGCCACGGAGGCCTCAGTAGTGGCCTTGCCTCACAGCAAGCTCCGATGTTGGCCACTGGCCCTGGCACCCGCCTAACCCAGCAGGTTCCGATCACTGTCTCTGTGGTTATTATTTCAAAGGTTCCAGGTGTAATGTATCAGATGTCTGCCTCCCCTGAGTACTAGCCACTGCCATTGCCACTGCCTCCACCATTTCAAATCCTTCCCAGGCTCTTTTTCCACTCTGAATGTTGTCCAGTGTTCCTAAGCATGCGTGACGGTAGCATTCGACATTTGGTGTAATTTCTCCAAAAAAATAAGGTTGGTATTATCCGGTTTCTGCTTCTCCTGAATACCAGTCTCCACCACCATCCTGGAGACCTCTTTCAACACCACCTTTCTCCTTGTTCTCCGCTAAACTCTCTCCTTACAGGTGATGTCTGTGATTCTTAACAATATAGAGAAATAGCAGTCCTCCTTCACGGGGAATTTTTCCATAAGTTCCAGTGCATTTTGATAAGTTTTGTCTGCATCTCCAGTGTCCTGGCATCCATAATGGCTTTCTTAACTCCTCTCCAATATTTTTCTTTTTCTTTTTCTGTTCCTTTTTTTTTAATAAGAGAAGACAGTATATGTGGCTTGAGGAGGTAGTGGGATCAGGCACTCACTCAGTAGCACTGTAACCCGGTCGGTTTCCCCATGGGACCAGAGTGCTCCGCACTACTTCGCCTGGGGCCCAGGGTCCCGCGACCTGGCCCTGGCTGGCGTGCTCTGCGCGACCCCTGCCCAGAAGCCAGGGTACTGAGCCCGGTTTCTCCAGGGGTCTGACCTGCTACGCACAATTCTGCCTGGGGCCCAGAGTCCCGTGACCCGGGCCCCGGCTGGCATGCCGCGTGCGACCCCAGCCCGGAACTCAGCGTCTTACTGGGCCCGGTTTCTCCAGGGGTCTGGCGTGCTAAGTGCATTTCGGCCCGGGGCCCAGAGTCCCACGACCCGGGCCCCAACCTATACATTTTAATTTTTTTAAACATTGGTTATATTGCCCAACTTATTTATTGAAAGAATATTAACAAGACATTATTTTGGCAAATTAAACCTTAAACATGGCTTTTCAACAGGATTTAAAAGGTGACTATCCCTAGAGTTCCATGTTAAAATGTAGTTTTCAAAATCTTATAAGAGTAATGCTTAAAATATTGTACATAGTTAATGTAATTAAAATAATTAGCTTCAAAATGACAAATTTATAAGCTAAGTAAAGCCTAAACTATGTAACATTTGCTTGGAAACTTGATTTGTCAGTTATGCATAATAAAAATTCCAGTCATCAAGAAAATTACAAAAAATTTTTATCATAACATGATTTTTTTCACCCACCAACTTTTTTTTATCTTACAAAACCACACAGGATTGATGCATTTGGTTAGACTACCATTCACATTCTTAAATTCAATTTTCTCTTTATATAACTTGGTAAAATTTTATTTCCTCTAGATTCCAAAAGTACCTACAAAACCCATGCAATTTTACCATTTTTAATATACTATGGAATATCATACAAAGTAAGGCATTTCAGTGTCATGTATAACCAAGTTACTGTCAATCCAAAACTTTTGCACATCAATAAAAAGATATCTAAGAATTTAAGAACAATATTCTTCTCACTACTGTATAAAAATAACCACGAAGAATAAGTATTTGTGTAATATTTACTCCATTGTCTCATTTCCAGAAACTGTGACAAGCTGTAAAGGTATTTCAGTGTTGGTAAGGATATCTTGATTGCTAGTGGCGGAAGTATTAACAGTTCCTATCCCTGAAACAGAACCTTGTTGAATATTTGCAAGGATAAGTGTTGTTACTCCTGCAGCAATCAAAGTTATCATCTTGCCTAGATTCCACAGATGCTAGCACTGTACTGCTAGAGTGAATAACTTTTTTATTTTGATGTGTTTTAATATGTTTGGCAAGGTGGTCACTTCTCATAAAGCATTTTGAACATTCTGGACAAACAAATTTCTTCTCACATGTATGTGTTCTTTTGTGCCTCTGTAATTAATCACTTTGAGTAAATCTTTTACCACAAAACATTCAGTTACAAATAAAAGGATGCTCTCCAGAATGCCAATGCAGATGCGCTCTTAGATGTGAGGTCTTCCCATAGACTTTACCACATCCTGGTATATGACAAATGTGTTGCTTCTTTTTCCCAAGATTGGTACCTCTCCCGCCACCTTCTTTACAGTTGGGACAGGTGCAAGCTACCCTTCGAAGTCTTTTTCCTTCCTGATGTTGTTGGTCCCCTTCTTCATCTACCACTTGTACTCTTAAGTGTGTTAGGTCATTGGTATTCAATGTAGAATCACCACTGAGCTGCCACTCTTCAGGATCAAGTTCTTCTTCCTTGATCCTAATATCTGCAGGACTGTCAGCATTCTCCCCTGGATGCAGCTGTACGCCAGTAGAATCTATAGAGTTTACTGTAACTGTCTGTAGATTTGGCAACTGACCAGTGCTTAGACTAACTGGAGTTGAAGTCAAGGCTCCACCTGCTGCAACTTGACCAAGCGTGAGTGTCTGTACAGGCATCAAAGTTATTTGTTGGGCAGCAGTATTCTGTATTTGCAAATTCTGCAAGTTCTGGACCCCTTGTACTTGAAATGTTTGCCAAGTTATCTGTCCAGAAGGGGTCACTGTCTGTGCCTGAATTAAAAAGGTTCCAGGATTCAGCTGCAATTAAAGATTTTGCAAAGCCTGTTGTGATATATTTTGACCACTGGCTTGCACACCATGGATTGTCTGTGGTGTAATACCTTGTACAATTTGGGCTTGACTGGTTGGCTGCTGAGACTCTTGAAGTTTTAGATGTTGTACAACAGGCTGTGCTGTAGAAACCTGAATATTCTGAGCCTGTGTCTCTTCAGAAACAGGCGACTGGATATAATTTCCCTGAAGATCTGAAGAATGAACTTGCCCACTAGAAGTAGTCAAGCTATTTGTGTTTTGTTGTGATATACCTGTACTATCTATTGTAACAGGCAACTGTGATGATGAGGATGTTGGCACAAATAAATCTGTATCAGTATTAGTTTCATTAATATCAGGAGAAACCCGCTCACCAGTCCTTTCTGAATTGTCTGAACTATCCATAGCTTGTCCTGTGTTTATCAAATGTCCATCGGCATTAATGCCCACAGTCATTGTCTGGGAATTGCCCAAGAGTCCCAAAGAATCTAGATCGACACTATTGATTGGTACAAAGGTAATATTTCCTGGCAGACCAAGAGGCACATTAGTAACTACTTGGGTTTGGCCAGGAAAAGATGAACCACCAATTGCAACTCCCTGAACCTGGTCTTGACCAGTCTGTGGTATGAGATTCTGGATATTAGCGGGAGGTGTTCCAGAGGCAAGTAAGGTCTGATTACAGCCAGGAATAATCTGAATTTGACTGCTTTCTTGATTTATACCCCCATTATCTGAAGAGCCTGTGAAACCAGTCTGAACCTGCTGACCATCTGTTGACTGAATCTGTGGTATTACTTGATATTGAACATTGGACACTGTACCATTTGATGAATCTGATCCTGGTGCAATTGAAAATATTTGTTGATTCTGCAAATTCTGAAGGGGAAGGACATACTGCCCACTCGATTTAGCAGCACTTGGAATCTGTACTAGATTACCAGCTTCATCTTTTATAGTTGTAGAGGTGGCTGACAAAAACTCCCATCGGTTTGGTGCTCCTCCTAACTGTGCAGAAGACAAATCACCTGTCACTCCGGCCGCCTCCTCGTTGTCGTCGCCCGGCGATGGTGGCCCTATCTTGCTGCAGGTAGCGGCCAGCAGAGCGAGCGGAGATGGCTGAGCTTCCTACCCGAGGGCGGGTTCTGGGAGACAGGGAGGTGGCAGTTAGGGCTGCGGTGCGGGCGCAGGGGCCGGCAGGCAGTGTGTCCACCTGCTCGGTGGCCCAGGCACGGGCCAGCTTCTGATTTTTTAAGATTGATTTTATATCCAGATACTTTGCTGAATTTCATGATCAGTTCTATAAGCCTTTTGGTTGAGTTTGTTGGGTTTTCTAAATATAGTATCATGTCATTTGCAAATAGCAAAAGTTTGAGTTCTTCTTTTCCTATTTCTACTCCTTTGATTTCCTTTTCTTGCCTTATTCTCTGGCTAGAGTCTCTAGTGCTATATTGAAGAGAAGTGGTTATAATGGACATCCTTGTCTCATTCCCGTTTTTAGAGGGAATTCTTGAAGTTTTTCCCCATTTAATATGATGTTGGCAGTGGGCTTATTGTAGATTGCCTTAATAATGTTGAGATATGTTCCTTCTATTCCAATTCTCTGCAGTGTTTTTATCATGAATAGATGTTGAATTTTATCAAATGATTTTTCAGCATATATTGAGATGATCATGTGGTTTTTGTCTTTGATTCTGTTTATATGGTGAATTACATGGATTGATTTCATATGTTGAACCAGCCTTGCATCCCTGGGATGAATCCTATCTGGTCATGGTGAATGATTGTCTTGATGTTGTTTTGAATGCGTGTTGCTAGTATTTTGTTTAATAGTTTTGCATCCAAGTTCATCAGAGATATAGGCCTGTAGTTTTCCTTCCTTAAACTGTCTTTATTCGGTTTGGATATTAGTGTGATGTTGGCTTCATAGAATGTATTTGGGAGAGTCCCGGGTTTTTCTATTTTGCGAAATAGTTTGTGGATTATTGGGGTTAGCTCTTCTATAAAGGTTTGATAGAATTCACATGGGAAACAATCTGGTCCTGGTCTTTTCTTTGATGGTAAGCTCTGTATTGCTGTTTCAATCTCTTTGACTGCTATTGGTTGGTTTAAGTGTTCTATATCTTCTTGACTCAGATTAGGAAGGTTGTATTTATCTAGGATGTTTTCAGTTTCCTCCAGGTTTTTCGGATTTCTACACTGTCCATAGTAATGTCTCCTTTTTCATCTCTTATCTTCAAAAATTTGGTTCATTCTCTCTTTTTTTTTAGTTATGTTGGCTAGTCGTTTATCTAACTTGTTAATTTTTTTTAAGAAAGCAGCATTTGGTTTTGTTGATTTTGTTGATTTTCTATATTTTTTATTCTCTATTTTGTTAATTTCTGCTCTAATTTTAATAATTTCCTGTCTTCTACTGGCTTTGGGGTTCAATTGTTCCTGCTTTTCAAGAGCTTTGAGGTGTGTCATTAGGCTATTTATTTGAAGATTTTCTGTTTTTCTTATGTGAGCACTCAGTGCTATAAATTTTCCTCTTAATACTGCCTTCAAAGTGTCCCAGAGGTTTTGATATGTTGTATCTTTATTTTCATTTGTTTCTAGAAACTTCTTGATTTCACCTCTTACATCTTCTATGACCCATTATTCTTTCAGAAGTGTGGTGCTTAGTCTCCACATGTTTATGTTGTTTCTCTGGGTCTTCTTATAGTTGATTTCTAGTTTCATTCCATTATGGTCTGAAATGACACAGGGAAGTATGTAAAATTTTTGAATTTTTTTAATTTGCTAGTACTCATTTCTGTGTCCCAAGATATTATCTATTTTGGAGAAGGTGCCATGTGCAGCTGAGAAAATTGTAAATTCTGCTGAAATTGGGTGAAATATTCTATATGAGTCCAAAAGGTCCATATGATTAATGGTGTTCTTTAGTTCTGAGGCATTTTTACTTACCTTTTGTCTGGAATATCGGTCTAATGTAGTAAGAAGTTTGTTGAAGTCTCCCAGTATTATTGTATTGGGATTTCTGTGTGACTTCATGTCACATAGAGTTTAATTTATGAAAGTAGCTGCACCTATGTTTGGGGCATAGATGTTGATTATTCTTATTTCCTCTTGCTTGATTATTCCTTTTACCAGTAAAATATGACCTTCTTTGCCTCTTCTAATAAGTTTGGGTTTGAAGTCTAACTTGTTTGATATCATCATTGTTACTCCTGCTTGCCTTTGAGTTCCTTATCATGGTTTGGCTTGCTCCAGCCCTTTACCTTGAGTTTTTTCCTATCTTTACTTGTAAGCAGCAGATGGATGGATTCTGCTTTTTAATCCATTTTGCCACTTTGTCTTTTTATTGGGGAGTTGAGGCCATTTACATTCAGTGTGATTATTGAGAGATAACTTTTAATTACTAACATGCTAAAATTTTATTTCTGTTTGAGATATTGTTTATTCTTCTTCGTTTAGTTGTTTGCTGGATGGAAAATCTTATTTCTTTGGTTCTTGTGTGTATTACATATTTCTTCTTTGTAGTTAATCTCCTTGAGTATTTTCTCTAGCACTGGTTTTGAAGACATAAATTCCTTCAGTTTCTGTCATGGAAGCTTCTTATTTCCCCATCTAATTTGATAGATAGTTTTGCTGGGTAGAAAATTTTTGGCTGGAAATTATTTTCTTTCAGAGTTTGGAATCTCTTACTCCAATCCCTTCTGGCTTTCATGACTTGGTTTGGGAAGTCTGAAGTGATCCTAATTGGTTTGCCTCTGAATGTCACTTGCCCTTTTGTTTTTGTTGCCTTTAAGATTCTCTGCTTGGCTTCCACATTGTTCATTTTGACAATTATGTGGTTTGGGGAACCTCTTCTCTGATCCTGTCTAAAGGGAATTCTAATTCCCTATAAATTTCCTGGAAGCATATTGACCTCTTGCTCTATGTTTGGAAAATTTTCTGCTATTACTTCCTTGAAGAGATAATTTATCCCTTTAGTTTCACCCTCTTTTCCCTCCTCTATTCCAATTATTATTAGGTTAGCTCTCTTAAGATTGACCCATATTTCTTCAATGTCAAATTCCTGCTGTCAGATTTTTTTCTAAATTATAAACTATACATTCATTTTTGGAGTGATCATCTTCTAGGATCGAGATTCTATTCTTTATGTGGTCTAATCAATTGTTTATATTTTGAATTGAGGCCTTTACTTCAATTATTGCATCCTCTATTTCTTTTAGACTCTCTCTAAATTCTTTTTGAAGGTCCTGTATTATATCTAGTTATATTTTTGATTTGATCTTTTGGAGATCTCTGAGTTTCTATGTTATCAGGTTCTGATGTTGTGAGGTTGTGGGAGTTCATTACTCCATTGTTATTTCTCTTTCCCATGATTTCAGAAGTTTGTGGCTTCTTTTGGTTCTTCTTCCCTGGGTCACTACGACTTCACTTAGGGTGCTCTGGATCTCAGTATGTAGTAATCTCAGTCACCACTACTCCTTTACTGGGTTTTATCACAAAGTTTCATACCCAGGGAGTTAATCCAGGCTGCACGGGACCATGGGGGTACCAGGCTGTGTGTTTTCCCATGGGGAGCTGCGACTAGAGTATGGTATCTCTGCCACTGCTACTCCTTCACTGGGTTGGATTGCAAAATCTCAGACCTAGGGAGATTATCAAAGCTGCACAAGTCCCTGGGGGTGCAGTACTGGGATTTCTCCTTTAGGGTCTGCAATTTCACTCACGGTTGTTGAGTGTACTGATATGGAGCTGTTGAGAACCCAGTGGACCCGCCACTGCTGATGGCAATATGGCGCCACTGCAACTCCCCCGGCCATGAGGCTGGTATATTTCTTTTCTGGTTTTGAGCTCCATTCTGAGTCCCTGGAGGGCATGCTGAGCTTGGCCACTGAGAGTTTTAGATGTTCTTTGTGCTGAAAAGACTGCTAAATTATACCCAGATGATCTGCAGCTGCTCACTTCAGCTCCTTGAATACCGCTCTGGAGCCTGATGAGTTGTTGAGTCAGCCAATCTGGACCTGTCACTGGCATGGTGAACTCGCCGCCACTGCTGGTTATATGGCGCTGCTGCCGCACCCTCGGCTTTGAGGCTGGCATATTTCTTTTCTGGTGTTGAGCTTCATTCTGAGTCCCTTTCTTCTTGGGAGCCTGGTGCTGTGAAGGAAGATGGTGTTGGAGTGGCTCTGTCACTGCAGTGTGGGCTAGTTTATTTTCTGGTCTCTGGTAGTTCTTTTAGCCTTCTTTTTCTCTGTCCCTTATATTTACAGTTTTTGTTTCTCTGCTGATGGTGTTTTCTGGCTATGAAAAGCATTGATTTTGTGGCAATAGAGATTGAGTGTTAGCAGGACTCATAAATGCTGCTTTTCTTGGTCGCCATCTTTCCAGAACAGTTTGTTATTTAGAACCTATCATAAAATCTGTCTGGCCACTCACATGCAAGTCAATTTTTTTCTAGGAACCAATCTATATCTTTCATAAATTTCCACCTCATCTACCTTCTCTCTACTATTAAAAATATTCTTAAGGCGAAGTTATATTTAAGGACTTTATTTATATAAACATTTCAACTTTTGTTTGAAAATTTAATGACCTCCCATGGTTAACCTAGACAGAGCTAGTTTGGAAAGCTATTTCTTATAGGAGGGGCACATGGTAAAATTGTCCTGTGCTTCCAAAGCTATAGAATATTAATGAGGCAGAAGGAGTTGGTTCCATTAAATATATATATATATATATATATATATATATATATATATATATATACATATATATATATATATATATATATATATATATATATATATATATTCTGTTCTTTTAATTAATTATTTTTGAAACACCAGCATTGTAAAAGACCTGGAAAGCCTACCCAGAAGACCTACCTGAAGTATAGCTATACTTCCCAACTTATACTTCCCTCTATACTGCCCAACTTACAATGTTTTACAGGTGGTCAAGTAATATTTATTATCTAAAAAAAGGGGAGGATGCTCCTAAATAAAACCAGGAGTAGAACTGTCCTAATATATTACTCAGAATGAAATCCCAGTGAGCACTAATACTCTTTATACCTGCAGAGACAATGCTATCTAGGTAAACATAGAAATTAATATGCTATCAGTATGAAGAAATCCAGTGTACAGAATAAAAAGTATTTGTATAATTTTTATTTAAAGTAATTGAGAAGAATAGCAAAAATCAGAACAAAGAGTGGGAGCAGAGAGGCTATATCAAACTATTCTGTAAATGCATTTCAAAAGAATCTTAAATAAATGATAAAAAATACTGTGTTAGCACCTGTGTGTACCTATTGACCATATATAGAGAAATATTTAATCAATAAAATTAAGATTATACACTGGCAAAACTATCTGGACATGACTCTCCTTTGGTTGAGCAGAAGGGTCAGTGCATGAAGCATGATTAATTTGGAGAAGATATATATTTATTATATATAGGATCCACTTCATCCTTCTATGATTTTGCTGAACCAAAAGAAAAATAAAAGTTCTGCTATCAGGGAACAGGTCCAACACTAAGCTTCAATATTATAAGTTGGCCTGGTCAATCATGGTGGTGCACACTTGTAGTAATCATGGTACTTGTGAGACTGAGACAGGAAGATTGCAGGTTCACAACCAGCATCAACTACTTAATTAGGCTCTTTGTAACTTAGTGAGACTTGTTTTATAATAAAAAATAGGGCTGGGGTGTGTAGCTCAGAGGTAGAATGTCTAGGTTTAATCCCTAGTACTGAAAAATAAAGTTGGCCTAGCATTCAAAGCTTTACTATGTTGTTTTACTGTTCAACATAAAAAAATTCATGGAAATCACTATAAGATGAGGTCACTCTGATATAACAAAGTGAGAGAAATAGTCCCACTTCATAATTTTATCTAAAAGCAAACAAAATATGAATGTTACCCAAACCACAAAACAACAAAAATATCTCTCTCCTTGCTAATATTATTGCTTCTTTACTAATTATAGCTTTAGCCTCACTTTAGTATTCTCCTTTCTCTAGAAAGTATTGAGATGCTCAATTGTAGCATAATCCTCATTTCCTGACAGCACCCAACTTACTTCCTTGGATCCTCACTCAAATTGTTTAACTAAATCTAAATTTCTGTAATAATCTTTTAGACAAGATGCCTAATGATTCCTCATGTTATGTGTTCCCCTTCATAGCACTGGTTAGTTGTGACGAGGAAACTTCTTGTTATTTCAGGAAAGCACATTTGGGTACTATATAAGCAACCACCTTCTTAAGTCAGCCATCTAAATATATATAGTGGATAACTTCAAAAATTAATGAGATCATTTTGCTATGGGTATTCAAATAACAGGCAAACTCTTGATTGGTATGGACCAGGAATCTTGAAGCATCAGAATGAAGGTTTAAATTAGATACTTTGCAAAGATGTTTAAGGTTGTAAGAATATATAATTTTTTCCATTTTTCCATACTTATGTATTACACTAGGAGCTAATTATAACATGAATCATACATTTCTTATCTTCTCCCCCAATCTCATACTGTGTAGAACATAGTAGATATACAATTAATAATAATATTATTTTATTTCACAATAGAAGAAGGCCACTGCTAAATGGGCCACCACCCTCTGGGATTTTAAGCAGAAGTAGTCAAGATCTAAGTTGAAAATAAAGTGTGGAAGCTTCTATGCCACACGTTTTTGATTTTTTATTTTTTTCTGTTAAGGTTATATTATAATTCTTTCTTATTTATTTTATTTTTTATTGGTGCATTGTATTTATACATCTTAATGGGATGAAGATGGTGAAGAAATACATGCACACTTCACCTAATTAGCCCTAATTCAATTCCCACCCTGCTCCTTCCCCCTCTCTCCATATCATGTTTTGCTTAGTAATTGATACTGATATATTTCTTAAAATACATCATGTGCATTAGATACTTTCCCTCTTCACCTCTCCCATCCACTTAGTTAGGTCACCTTATTTACTTATCTATAGAATATCATACTTCATCTAGAGTTCCTCCTATGACCCACTTTCTCTGTAGCATTTGCATATTAGCAGAGCATCCAATTTCTTAGTTTTTGTGACCAACTAATCTCACTTAGCATAATGTCCTCCAGTTTCATCTAATTCCCTGTAATGAAGTAGGTGTGTTTTTCTTTATGGCTGAGTAAAATTCCATTGTGTACATATATCATTGTTTTGTAATCCATTCGTCTGTTGATGGACATCTTGGCTGGTTACATAGTTTGGCAATGGTGAATTGTGCAGCTATGAACATAGGTATACATGCATTGGTTTGGTAGTCTGGTTTCCTTTCTTTTGAGTAAATACTCAGGAGTGGTATTGCTAGATCACATGTAAGTTCGACCCCATTCTTCTGAGGATCTTCCATACTGTTTTCCAAAGTGGTTGCACTAATTTGCAATGCCACCAACAATTTAGTAGAGTTCACACTTCTTCACATCCTCACCAGAATTTGTTGTTGTTTGTGATGTGGATGATTGCCATTCCAGTTGGAGTTAAGATTATATTTTTAGGAACCTGATGTTCCAAGTTATTTGTGTTTTCATAGACTCACCACCATATTTACATAAGCTGCCAACTCTGAATTTATCTACCTTATCTACCAACTATAACCTTGATGTTAATAGTAAGCAGTTTAATTTTTCTTTTTAATATCTTCTTTCTCCCCATCCTACATTTGTACTGTTTCATGTTCTCCTCATTATTCCTGGAATAAATAAAGAAACAGGCTTTCATGCATGAGAGGTAAATTAGTATTAACATAAAATGCTGTGGGGCTGCCCAGGCACTAGGCCAGGTTCTTCTCCAGGCTGAACAAACAGGAAAGATTCTCCCTAGCTAGGTGATTGATGAAGTGCCTATTAATTACTATATTAAAACTAACACCAGAGGAAAACCATAGCCCATGAACAAAGCTTGTGATTCATGATTTTCTTCTTTTAACTTTATTGCTATTACCTCAAAAGAGACCACTGTAGTAAGCTTGTTAAGCTCTGAAATGCCATTACAGTAGGTTTACTGAAGAGTTGATTGTGATGGGAAACCTAAAGCTTGCTTGAAGAACAAATTATCACTAACTGAATGCAAACTAGAAGCCAAATATAACAGGAATGGCACAATTAAATGCAACTGTGTTACTCTTCTTCCACTTCAGAGCACAGTACAAAATCTCTCTTTCCCTCTTACTTATTGACCTGTAATAAAATCATTTTTGGATGGGCATAATGAAAATTTTCTGAGTTGAAAGACTGTATTGTTTCTGGGTATATAAAAGCTAATCATCTTTATTTATCTGTGACCCTGAAGTCTCGCCTTTCACAAGAAAATCACCAGACTATTAGTTTCTGTTCTGCCTTGAAAACTCAATAGCAATAAAAAGCACCTTATTACACTTTATCAGCTCTCAGAATAATCCACTCACACTGTGTTTTATCTAGTCTCATATTTTATTAGGGTTGATATTGTCTGTGAGTTCAATCCTTGAGTTGAATGAGCCAAGGTGAAGTTTTTCCTGTTTCCATTTTGATTTGATAAGAATGACTCAAGCAATTCTATTGAAATTGGATAGCTTGAGATATTTTGTTAAGTTTTTTTTTCCAAATACCCGAGGCTATGTTCACATGCATAAACCAGGCTGACCAAAATCAGAACAGTAACCAGTTGAATTCAAGTAACTTAAAAGAAAAGGGGTAGAGATAGTTTTATTATATGCAAAATCCCATTCACTAAATCATTGATCTCATTAAGCACTTGATTCAGTATTATATAGGCAAAGCTAATATCTGCATCATGTCCTTCTTTTCAAACAAAAAAGCAGGAGGGAATAAATTGAATTGATCCTAATATAACATCTATCACAACATGAGGCATACTAGAGGTATCTGTAAGTAATAGATAACTGAAAAATAAGCTAGAACAATTCTTCAAAATGGTACCCTAACTCTAAAATCTCTTTTAGCTCACCCTTAGCAAGCTTGAAAGGGAAGTATAAAATATGTTGAGGGGTAAAGGCACAAGAAAATAGACTTTGGAATTTTGGGTTTGTTTTTCTAGGGACATTTCATTATCATTGCCAGAGTTCTGCTGTTTAGTGTTTCCTTTGTCTGATCTTTTTTGTTAATATTTTAGAATTCATGGACAAGCAAAGAAAAGAATTAACAATTTTCTTTGGAGAAAAATATCAAAGAACATGATACCAATATTTTACTTCCATAGAGCCATAATTCACTGAATCTTTCATAATGTAACTTTTGCAGAATAAAGAAAGGTCAGACTTCTATCCCTAAATCACCTTAATGATAATGACAGTTTTTGTTCTTTTATACTATTGTGAGATCATTCCCAGCCATCCATAGGTCATTGTTTTTATGATTTATTGCTTGGGTATGAATTAGGTGCCCTTTTTCCTAGTGACATGTTGTGCTTTCTCCAAGAAATTTTCTAAAACTTCACATAATATGATTATGAAGGGAAAAGCATTTGAAATGCATTTCCTCAGTTTCTACATCATTACATCTTGCATGCAAATGAAGTGTAAGTAACATGCTTTCTTTGCTCATGGGTGTTATTATAAATCAAACTTAGATCCACTAAAAATGATTCAAAATAAAACCAATACCCTAATGTCTATACTCAAAAAAATTGAACAAAGTAAAAATTAGACTCATAGGTGTATGAATACTGTAAATACTTCTAAAAAGCATCTAGAAACTAGGCTGTCATCCAACAGCATACAGCCTACACTCACATTGGGGTAAATATGTAAATCTGCATGCAGGATGTCAGCTTTGTATATCCACTACATAGAAAGAATCTATTAAACCTGCTTATGCTTATTCCATATCAAGACCATCCCAAATAAAAAGTTGAGCCAATGACTGCATGTATTATCAGTTTTCAAACATGAGAATTACCGGGTAATTATAATTAAAATTTTAATTACTAATATATTATGAATCAACTATTCTGGAAGACAGCTAAAATTTTATTAGTAAATTTTATTTAGTTTATTTTTCAAAGATAAAATATGGCTGGGCATGGCGGCACACACTTGTAATCTCAGTAGTTGGGATGGAGAGACAAGAGGATGGAAGATTCAAAGCTAGCCTCAGCAACTTAGTGAGACCTTGTTTTCAAATAAAAATATACAATAGGGCTTAGGGGCAGAAGACCCCTGTATTCCATGCTCAGTACAAAATAATTATGGTGCATTGTAACTACTAATCATAGTGAGGCTCAAAATGATACAAATACATGATACAAAAACACACTTTGTGTGTTTCTCTATGGGTGCCCCACCCATTTCTCCCTTCCTTCATGCATGTTGCCCCACCCATTTCTCTCTTCCCTCATGCATGTTAGTGAGATTGGTAGTAATACATTCATATATATATTCATAACATTATTTTAAATCTTTCTTTCATCAAACCTCCTTTTTTCCCACCTCCCTTCCCCATCCCCTTCAATTATCCTACTATCCTTTTTCTCATTTATTTGAAGTCTCTTTTGCTTTCTATTTTTTCTCTAGCTTCCATATATGAAATTTGAAACCGTATAACCCTTGACATTTTGTAAGTGGATGATCTCACTTAGCATCTTGAGTTATATCCATTTTTCTTAAAATTACATATTTTTATTCCTTATGACTGAGTAAAATTCCACTGTGTATACACATTAGGTGTCCATCAACGGATGAATGGATAAATTTTTACATTTTAAGTAACAACCCTCCAAGGGATTATAATAAAGCTGTTCAGTAGAGCACCCTTTGTAAACATTAGCAAGCATAGTGGATGCATGATTATTCTACAAAGGCTAATGACATATCACTGATGCTAGAAATCTTATCATTATAATGTGAAAATATAGTACCACCCTGCAATATTACAGAAGTCATTATGCCCAAATATATAAAAAATGTTTCCATTTTACAGCAAATGTGAATGTAACAGCAACATTGTTGTATCTGTAAAGCAAACTATGAATCTTATGTTTATTAAATCTTGTCCTATTCTTTCCAACAGACTACATCTTGCTGAAGGTATGATCAAATCTATAAAACTGTTTCCAAAGATAATGCTTCATAATGTGTTAACTTGACAGAGATAGTAGCATGTCAGAACTAGAACAGTACTCAGGAATAATAGAGTTGAACCTAATAATTTCATTTGTATCCTGACTTTCCATTGAACTGCTACCTGGGAGACCTTATGTTTTTTCCAAGAACCTATTCTTCTTTGTCTGCTCTTTATAGTCTCATTTTTCAATTATTGCCTTAACAACCTTCCTGGTTCTAACCACTTTTCACTCTGGTGTGCAGTAGTAAAACTTAACTAATGTTCAAGAATTCATCTCATCCATAATCTGATTTCCCAGCCATTGGTCTTCTACTACTTTGCTTAGTTCTCTTGCTATTCTGGTATGACATTCTGCCATATTTTTTTCTATAATTCCTGCTGTTTAGAAACTTTATAACATTTAATTTCTCTCTTCAGATAAATGAATGAAATCAAAGTTCTTCCATCTCTACAGAGAACGTATAGTTTCAGGGAGTGAGGATAGCAACTTTTCCATCCCTGATATTTTTATCCTATCTATGATTCATAGTAGATACACTATTGTATCCCATTTGCCAGGCATTTGGGTCATGGTTCCCAGAGCTCCAAGTCATGACTACAAAATCTGCACCACTTTGGATTTCTATCTCCTCTATAAAAAAAAATGACTTTTGAAATGCCACATTTTCATTGGAGGGTAATTAAATGTTTCTAGCATTTTAAAGGGTTGGACACACTCTTCTACTTTTAACATGTTCTTTACTTGGCTTCTAGAATAAAAATTTTATGTTTTTCTAGTAAAGATGTGTTTCTCTGTTTGAAGAAGAGGTAGGAGTAGAAGGTTCTAAATCATACCTCCTGAGCATACCATTTACCTTCTCTTACCCACAGTGGTCTTGGAAAGATTCAATATAATCTCAAAAGTTTCTACAAGTTTGAAGTATGAACTATAAGAAAACATTTTCATTTATGTGTATGTGTATGTGAGTGTGTGTGTGTGTGTGTGTGTGTGTGTGTGTGTGTGTGTGAATGTGTGTGTGTGTTACTGGGAATTGAACTCAGGGGTATTCTACCTCCAAGCTACTTCCCTATTTTTTATTTTTTATTTTGAAGCAGGGTCTCACTAAGTTGTTCAGAGCCTCACAAGTATCTAAATCTGGCCTTATACCTGAGATTCTCCTGTCTCAGCCTCCCAAATACTAGAATTACAAGCATGTGCAACCTCACCCAGCTAAGAAAACATATTCTAAGAAAAACTCCAGTGATTCATAAACAATAATTGCATTTTACATCACTTGGGGTTAAATAAAATTTCTTTATAATAATCAAATGACTATCATTAATTAAGAGCTTAGACACATTCTTATATATTTGTACAACAGCTTGTTAGAAACTGTGTATCTCCATTATGAGAAATGAATAAAAAAATAATCATGAAATGAATAAAAAATAATTTATGTTTAGTAAAGAAAACTGTGCACCAGGAGCAAAATTTGGTACTTTACCATCCTTCTATACATCATTTATTGTCCAGAGCAACCACAAGAGGCAGCTATGATTATTCCCATTTTACAGATGATAAAATTGAAGTCAGAAGGTAAGGTGATCTAGTTTTCAAATCTAAATGCCAAATGTGCACACATTTCACCAAACCTGAAGGTTCTTCTCTTTTCGCCAAATAATGCAGCCTTGAAGTATTGTCTCAAAAAAATGTTAAAAAGTATGTCCTTGAAAGTCTGTTTATCACTAGTAGAGATAATGCAGCAGTAAAGCAAAGATATTTGAAAATAAAAGCTAAGAAAAGGAACAGTGAAACAAACAAAAAAAAAAAAAAAAAACATGACAAGCTGAGTGTTTTAAAGTAAAGGAGTCCAATGTGCCACAAATCTTTTCAATATTGAGCCACAAAAATGTTTTCTGATCAGCAGCAGTGCAGACATTTTGGGTTTCACTTTTGATACAAATGTAAAAACTCTGTGTCTAGTATCTCAACACAGCTGTTTCAAGCTCACTGGTGAAGGGCATTGAAAGTGAAGGCAGTGTGGCATAGAGAACATTGTGTCAGATGGTTTCTCTCTACATTAGAATCTTTGCAGACATTTCATTATTGAACCCTATCCTGCCTGATAGCTCACAAAAAATAGCTTTATTTCAAAGACAACTTTTCCTTAGAAACTTGTGGGACTTGTCATTTTAATAGGCACCACTGTGAATTCTAAAATGCTTTCGCAGAAGGGTATTTTTTCTGGCAGTCTGTTTTTCTATTTACATAATTTTTCAAATGAAAGTCAGCACCTCTTTTCTCTCTCCACTATTTTCTCTCTCTGCATACTCCTCCTTTCCTGCTTGTTTCCACTTTATTCTTAGTTCTTATGCAATCTTCTGGTTTTCAACCCCTAATGACATTCCTTTCTCTTCCTCCTAGAAGGTACCACTTCTGTTTCCCTGGTCTTGAAAGTTCTACTTATTTTAACCCCCTAATTTCCAGGGAGCTATGATTTTATTTTCTATATGAATCTTCTCCAAGCCAAGCCCATACTTTCTCTCAATACTTAGTGTTTTTACTTGAGTGTGTCTCCAATATTTCTTCCCACAGCTCCAAATTTGTTTTGTACCCTACCTTGCTTGCTGTATACACTTGAACTGATCCTATACTCTTGCAGTTTTCAAATTACTAGAGCTTATGAGGATTATACTTAGTTAAAATCCACTATGGAGTAAGATTAGGGTTCAGGGGTTATAGATTATGGAAATTCAGTAAGGAGAGCTTCAACCAGAGCTGCTCCCTGCTCCATTTCTATCTGTTTTTCATATGGAATTTTACAGAAAATCTTATTTGAAACAGTCTGCCAGGAAGACTTGAAATCTATAGATTTACAATTTACCATTAACCCAGACTTAGTAAGTCTAATTTGCAACTCAATTAATCCATATTATGGTGCTGACAGATAACAGTCTACAAATTATTCTGTAGACAAAGATATAGCATTAGCCAAAAAAAAACACTAAAACAAATTTGAGCTGCATACTGTCAACATTTGATACTGTTGAATTTTGTTTTGTTTCAGAAAAAATTAGGTAAACTTGAGAATTCCAAGAAATGCTGCTTCATTGGACAAAGAGTTAAATTGAAATTATACGGATTTAATAATGATATTAAATGTTTGTTTTTTAACCACCCAAGGTATTGAAGTTTGAAATATTTCAGAAAGCAACTGTGATTGGAACTAGTATCTTATCTATAGCAAAACTAACTTAAATTTTATTCAAAAAAGATTCCCTGAAGTCTGGAAATTATTATAGTTATTTTTTCAGAATAAAGCAAAATGTAAAGGTAGGTAAGGTTTTGGGAAATAAAATGTATATGACCTTTTAAGCCCTCTTTTTTTTATATAACAAGTCTGGGATGCCTGATTTGGTCTCCCTAAATATGTCTCCTGAACCCTTATGAATATTCAGGAGGGACATTAGACCTGAGAATGGAAAGTGGAAGCCATAATAAGGGTTCCACTATGTATACAGGTGTAGTGTTGCTCTAAAGGTTGATGATGTCTGATTCTCCTCCAAGAGAAACCAGTGAAAATTTAGAAGTTCATTTCGTTGCAGAGCAGAGTTTCTTTCAATCTATTTGATAACAAGTATTTCGTTTTATTTTTAATATGTTTGTGGTACTGGGGATTGAACCCAGGGACATTCTACCTTTGAGGTACAACCCCAATCCTTTCTATATTTTATTTTAAAACAGGGTCTTAATTAGTGCTGAGCATTTCACTAAGTTTCCCAGGTTGGCCTGGAACCTGAAATCCTTCTTCCTCAGCCTCCTAAGTACTGAGATTAGAAGTGTGTGCAACCACACCCAGTTTATAGAAATATTTTATTTAACCTCACTTTTGAAGATAACAATTTTACATATATAGCACATATGTTAGTAGATTTGCCTGTACCATCACAAGCATCTATTTTTTCATAAACCCTGTTTAAGCTGAACCATCTTTTACCAATACATTTCTTGTACCTAGAATGGAAAATTATCTCAGCTTTCCTTTATATTTAGTAGTTATTGTGCAACTTTGAGCAAGCTGCTTAACCTCTCTAAAATGCCTTTACTCAATTATTTTATAATGCTAATGATGAATATACAACATAGCTATTATAAGTTTTAAATGATATAATAAAATCCATATAAATGTCAGATACAATTAATATAATTAATTTTTCTCCAGAGAAAAATCATTTCACTTCATTACTATTATTTTTAATTGGTACATTGTAGTCATACATCTATTTTTGATGAATTTGAAATATTTTATTTGTGAACTGTAGTCATACATCTTAATGACACACAAGATAGAAGAGGCATACTATAGTCATACATATTAATGGGATACAAGATAGGAGAGGCATACATGCACACATCACTCATTTAGCCCTTCCCCAATCCCCACCCCCTTCCCTCTTCCTCCCTTCTGCTGGTTTTGTGAATGTACATCATGTACATTAGAAATGTTCATTTTGCCTCTCCCATCCTCCTCAGTTAGGCTGCCTTCCTTGTTCAACTAACTTTTCTCCTTTTTCACCTAGAGTTCCTCATGTAAACCACTTACTCCTTAGCTTCCATATATTAAAGAGAACATCCAGTACTTTACTTTCCAGGACTGACTAATCTCACTTAGCATAATGTTCTCCAATTTCATCCATTTTCCTCCAAATGACATAATTTTGTTCTTTTTTATGGCTGAATAAAATTCTATTGTGTACACATCTTATAGCTTTGAAAAACATTCATCTGATGATGGACATCTAGATTGGTTTCATACTTTGGCACTTGTAAACTGGGCAACTAAGAACATAAATATGCATGCTAGTTTGGTAATTTGTTTTTCATTCTTTTGAGTAGCTATTCAAAGGGAGTATTGGGAAATCACATGGTAGGTTCATTTTCATTCTTCTGAAGATCCTTCATACTGTTTTCCAAAGTTGTTACACTAATTCTCAATTCAACCAACAATGTATTAAGAGTTCCTACTTCTCCACACCCTTACCAGCATTTTTAGTTGTTTGTGTTTTTAATGATTGCTATTCTAATTGGAGTTATATGGGGTACTTTTTATTTGCATCACTCTTATTGCCAGTGATTTTGAACATTTTTTTTCATTAATTTATTGGCCATTTGAATTTCTTCTTTTCTGAAGTCACTATTTAGTTAACTTCACTATTTTTTATTGGGTTCTTTGTTTTCTTAGCATTGAGTTTCTTGAGTTCTATGTAGTCTAGATAAGTCCTCTATCAGAGAAGTACTCAACAAAAATTTTCTCCCATTCTGTGGGCTCCATGTTGAAGTTCTTGATAGTTTCCTTTGATGTACAAAAGCTCTTCTGCTTCATACAACTTGATATATTGATTCTACTTTTAGTTTCTTGTGCCTTTAATGTCTTGTTAATAAAGTTTTTAACTGTGCCAGTATTTTAAAGTGTGGACTTTTATGCCCTATTTAAGGAGCTAAAATGTCTCTGGTATTATTTTAAAGTCATTTATTTATCTCTAGATGGTTCTTGTGAAGGGTAAGAAAGCGAAATTTATCTCCATTTTTCTGAATATGTTTAATAAGTTTTGCCAACACAATTTGTTGAAGAGGCTATATTTTTTTACATTACATGTTTTTGACACCTTTGTCAAAAATCAATTGGCAGTAAGTTTGCTGGTTTGTTTCTGAGTCTTTTATTCTATGCCAGTCTAAGTTTTTTTGTGCCAATACCATGAACTTGTATTAATATGCTTTGTAGTGTACTTTAAAGTCGAGTATTATGATGACTCCTGCATGATTCTTGTTGCTGTGAAATACTTTCGCTATTCTGTGTTTTTGTTGTTCCAAATGAATTTAAGGACTGATTTTTCTATGTCTGTGAGGAATGGCCTTGATAATGTAAAAGGTATTGCATTAAATCTATTGATCGCTTTTAGAAGAATGTCCATTTTAGTGATATTTGTTCTGCATATCCAGGAACATGAAAAATCTTTCCATCTTCTAAAGCCTTTATGTCGCACGCAGTGACGACTCTTACACGATCTTCCTCAAGCAGTTTTATTACCCCAGTTTCAATGCTCTCTCAACGCCCTCTCAGGTAAAAACAACATCAGTCTTCTATCTCCTCCCTCATCACTCCACCAACCCTCTTAGCTCCCCCCGCTAGGGCATGCGCGCTTTTAACCTTCTCCTGGGCGGGCAGGTGGTAGCACGAGGCGCTGCGTCACTAATCATCCGTAAGGCGCCTGATAGGGCTCACTGCGCAGGCTCAGGGCACCGCCAGCCTCGTGAGCCTCGTGACTTGGCTGCAAGCCCAGGCGCCATCTTGAGTCCACGCTGGCAACAAGCCTGGGTGCCACCTCAGTCCTGCCGAGTGGGCCCCGACATATCTCCCTTTTTGTTTTATTAAAATAAGGCTCGGGATCGTGCCTGTCTTAGGTTGCCGACCCTCAAGGACCATTCTTACCCGTCATTGGGAGAACAATAGCATGATTGTTTCCCTGTCTTAGGTTGAAAGGTCCCGGGGACGATCTTACCCGTCACTGACTACCGATCCAGCATACTGAGCCATACATGGGGAGATAAGCCAGCTTCAAGGGCTGCCATAGCTTGCACCAATATGCGCTGTTGTTGCAGTGTGCGTTGTCGAGTTCGCCTGATATATCCAACCATGAAACATCATGCTACCATCAGCAAGAATGCCCAGAACGCCATGCCACCCCAGTCTTTTAAAAAACCCAATGTTCCATGTATTAAGTCCATTCATTGTTGTACTGCGGCGACTTCCACGCGGGTAGAATTAATTGCAGCGATGGATGCTCATAGCTCAATCATGGTGTGTTCAAATTCACGGCTCCAAGTTCCTAGAAGCGTCTTGCTTAATTGACGAAACAAATTGCCTGCATGGGAGAAATTCTGATACTGCACATACGTTATACATATAGTCCAGATAATTGAGCTTGCTGAGCCATGCCAGCAGCCACATGTGAGGATAGAGCATTCATAGTGGCTGCAATAACTGCCACGGCCACAGAGGCCACAATTACAGCAATAAGAGCAGAAATTCCAAAGTCTCCAAGGGTGCATAGAAGCATAGCAGAAATTCAGAAAACAGGTATCAATAAAACAACCTCATTAACCAAGGTAAAGGAAGAGGGAAAGTAGAAATAATTCCCCAAAGATCTTAAAGAAAACAACTCATCTCTACGGTACCGAGCAGCAGTTTACAACTCTTACGTTAGGAACTAATCTTCTGACCTATCCTTTACACATTAGGCGCCTTTTCCAACTAACCTCAGGTGTCTTCCATCTATGGTGGCGGATTAGGAGAGGGAGGGGGGAGGAGCGGAAGGTTTAGGGCGTTTCATTTTTTCTATGAATTCTAACAGAGCTTCTTCCTTCTTAGAAATCTCTTTCGCTTTCAAATTTTCTAAAATGGCTGCTTTCACTTTAGCAACCTTAGACCTTTTCGTCGCAACACCTGCGAACCTTCACAACGCTGTCCCTCGCTTATCCGCGAGCCTCGCTTATCCGCGAGCCTTATTTACTTCTATCTTGTCGAATCAGGACCAGCCCGATTCTCTAACTTGCTTACACTAAAAAATATCCTCCTTAATGGAGCCCCCTTTGATCGGGGTAACTTGCTTACACTAAAAAATATCCTCCTTAATGGAGCCCCCTTTGATCGGGGTAACTTGCTTACACTAAAAAATATCCTCCTTAATGGAGCCCCCTTTGATCGGGGAAAATAACCCTCCGTAAACGGAGCCTCCTCCTCCTTTTTCGGAGTCAAAGGAGTACTTACCAGCCAGCTGCCCTGGACTGCCGAGGTTCTGATCAAAGACACGATCTTCCTCAAGCAGTTTTATTACCCCAGGTTCTTGTACAGTTACCAGCCAGCTGCCCTGGACTGCCGAGGTTCTGATCAAAGCGAAGTTCCCCGTACGGGCCACCACTTGTCGCACGCAGTGACGACTCTTACACGATCTTCCTCAAGCAGTTTTATTACCCCAGTTTCAATGCTCTCTCAACGCCCTCTCAGGTAAAAACAACATCAGTCTTCTATCTCCTCCCTCATCACTCCACCAACCCTCTTAGCTCCCCCCGCTAGGGCATGCGCGCTTTTAACCTTCTCCTGGGCGGGCAGGTGGTAGCACGAGGCGCTGCGTCACTAATCATCCGTAAGGCGCCTGATAGGGCTCACTGCGCAGGCTCAGGGCACCGCCAGCCTCGTGAGCCTCGTGACTTGGCTGCAAGCCCAGGCGCCATCTTGAGTCCACGCTGGCAACAAGCCTGGGTGCCACCTCAGTCCTGCCGAGTGGGCCCCGACACCTTTATTTTTTAAATTTTTTATAATTTTTATAGAGGTCTATTACCTTCTTGGTTAAGTTTATTCCTAGGTACTTTATTTTCTTGTGAATTATGATGAGTGGAAGTGTATTCCGGATTTAAGTAGAGTTAAGATTGATATACAGGAATTTTTCCTATTTATTATGATTGATTTTATATCCAGACACATTGCTCTATTTGGTGATCAGTTTTATAAGCTTTTTGGTAGAGTTTCTTGATGGTCTTCTAAGTATAGTATCATGTCATCTACAAATAGAAATACTTTTAGTTTGTCTTTTTTCTATTTGTACTCCTTTGATTTCCATCACTTGCTTTATTGCTCTGGCTAAAATCTCAAGTACTATATTGAAAAGAAGTGTTGATGATATACATCCTTGTCTTATTCTTCTTTTTAGGAAGAATTTTTGCAGCTTTTTCTCATTTAATATGATGTTGGCTGTGGGTCTATTCTACACTGTCTTTATGATGTTGAGGTATGTTTCTTCTAATCTGACTTTCAGCAGTGCTTTTAGTATAAATGTTTGTTAGATTTTATAGAATGTGTTTTCAGTATCTATTGAAATGGTAATGTAAATTTTGTCTTTGGTTCTGTTTATGTTACGAATTACATGGAATTTTTTCATATACCACGCACCAGCATTTCATTCCTGGAATGAAACCCTACTTGATTATGGTGTATGATTTTTTTTTAACGTTTTATTGGTGCATTGTAGTCATACATCTTAATAGGGTACAAGATGGTAGAGAAAGACATGTACATATCACTCAATTAACTCTTACCAAATTCCTTCTCCATTCCCTCCCCTCACCTCCTTCTCATGTTTGGCTTAGTGATTGACATTGATATGTATGTTAAAGTACATCATGTGCATTAGAGAATTTTCCACTTTCCCTCTAACATTCCCTTAGTTAGGTCGCCTTATTTCCCCATCTATAGTATTTACTTCTTTGCCTAGAGTTCATCCTATGACCCATTTTCTCCCTAGCTTCTGTATATTTGAGAGAGCATTTAATTTCTTGTTTTTGTTACTAACTAATCTCATGTAGCATAATGTCCTTCAGTTGTATTTATTTCCTTGTAAATAACATAATTGTGTTATTTTTATGGCTGAGTAAAATTCTACTGTTTACATATCCCATAGTTTTGTAATCCATTGATCTGTAGATGGACATCTTGGCTGGTTCCATAGTTTGGCAATGATAAATTGTGCAGCTATGAACATACATATGCATGCATAGTTTGGTTTCCATTCTTCTGGATAGATAGATATCCAAAAGTGGTATTAATTTTTCTTTCTGTGAGGAATGACCTTGGTAATTTAATAGACATTGCATTCAGTCTGTAGAACACTTTTGGAAGCATGGCCATTTTGATATTTAATCTGCCTACCCATGAACATGGAAAATCATTCTATCTTCTAAGGTCTTTTTTGAGTGTTTTATAATTTCTTTGTAGAGGACTTTTACCTCCTTGGTTAAGTTTATTCCTAAGCCTTTTATTTTTGTGGGATATTCTGATTAAAGTGCTCTCTGAATTTATTTTTTTAATGGATTTACGGTTGTATACAGAAAAACTTCTAAGTTTTTAAGACTGATTTTATATCCAGACACCATGCTGATTGTTACTCAATTATATAAGCCTTTTGGTTGAGTTTGTTAGATCTTCTAAGTATAGAATCACCTGAAAATAGTGAAGGTTTGAGTTCTTCTTTTCCTATTTGTATGTCTTTGATTTTCTTTTCTTGCTTTATTGCTTGGCTAAAGTCTCAAGTACTATATTGGAAAAAAAAGTGGTGATAAAGAACATCTTTGTTTTGTTCATTTTTATGAAAAATTCTTGAAGTTTTTCCCCATTTAATATTATGTTGGCTGTAAGCCTATTATAAATTGCCTTTATAATGTTGGGGTATGTTCCTTCTATTCCGATTCTCAGCAATGTTTTTAGCACAAATGGATGTTGGATTTTTTCAAATACTTTTCACCATCTATTGAAATGGTCATGTGAATTTTGTCTTTGTTTCTGATTATATAATGAATTATATGGATTGATTTTCCTATGTATAATCAGCTTTGCACCCCTGGAATGAATCCTTCTTAGTCATGGTGTATGATTTTCTTGATGTGCTTCTGAATGTGTGTTGGTAGTATGTTGTTTAGCAGTTTTGCTTCCAAGTTCATCAATAATATAGGCCTGTTGTGTTTTTTTTATTTGAGCTCCCTTTATTTTGTCTTGGTATTGATGTGATGTTGGCTTCATAAAATGTATTTAGGAAAGTCCTGTTTCTTTCTATTTCTTGAAATAGATTAAGGAGTATAAAGATTCGCTCTTCTACAGAGGTTTTATAAAATTCATTCAGGAAACCATCTGCTCTTGGGCTTTTCTTTAATGGCAGGTCTTTACTGCAATTTCAATCTCTTTGACTTTAATTGATTTAAAGTTTAAGTTTTCCATATCTTCTTGACTCATTTTAGGAGGGTTGTATTTATCTAGAAAGTTTTCAATTTCTTCCATATTTTCCATTTTGTTGGAGTATAGTTTTGTAAAGTAGTGTCTGATAATCCTCTGAATTTATCTCCTTTTTATTTCTTTGTAATTTTGCTAGATTCACTCTTTTTTTTTGTTAAGTTGCTTAGTGGGTTGTCTACCTTGTTAATTTTTTTGAGAAACCAGCTTTTTTTTCTGTATTTTTTTTATTCTCTACTTTGTTGATTTCTGACCAGATTTTAATAATTTTCTTTCTTCTACTGGCTTTTGGGTAAGATTGCTCCTATTTTTCATGGGCTTTGAGGTATGTCATAGGTTATTTGCTGATTTCTTATTCTTATGTGGTCACTCATTGTTATAATTTTTTCCTTTTAATACTGCCTTCAAAGTGTCCCGAAGGTTTTGATATGATGTATCTTTATTCTCATTTGTTTCTAGTCATGTCTTAATTTCACACCTTACTTCCTTTCTGACCAATTCTTCATTGAGAAATGTGGCGTACAGTCCCCACATGTTTACATGGTTTCTCTGGGTCTTCTTATATTTGATTTCTAGTTTCATTCTATTATGACATTTTTGTTGAGCACTGATCTGGATCTCTTGAGGCATGGTGAGGTCAGCCACCACTGCTGGAATTTTTATCAGGTGTTTTCATAGGAGGAGCTGATGGCCTACAATTTCTATAATCTGCAGCTGCTTACATCAGGTCCTTGATTGTTTTTCTGTTTGTTCCTGGAGTCTATTGCAGTGAGACAAGTGGTGTCACTGTGGCTCCCATGTTCATAAAATGGGCAAGTTTCTCTTCTGGTGTGTTGACCACTTCTCTGGATCCCTGGAGGGTGTGGTGAGCTCCACTGCTATTGCTGCAAGTTGTAGCTGGTGTTTGAGCTGGAGGAAATGATGGCTTACAATTCCACAAATCTATAGCTGATTACTTCAGGTCCTTGTTTGTTTTCCTGTTCTTCTCTGGAGTCAGGGACACTGAGGTAAAATGGCACTGTCATAGTGCCTGCAGCCACAAGGGAGTCAGGTTTCTTTTCTGCTCTCTGATCCATCTTCTAAATGATTTTTCCTTCTGCCTTGTACTTATCCTGTTATTTTCTTTTTAAAAAAATTTAATTGTGCATTATAGTCATACATCTTAAAGGGATAAAAGACCTGTGTAGACATACATACACACATCACCTAATTACCCCTTACCCAATTTCTACTCCATTCCCTTCCCATCCCTCCTTCCCATGCTTGGCTTAGTGATTGACTTTGATATGATTTTTTAAGTACAGCATGTGCTTTAGAGAGGTTCACTATTCCCCCTCCCATCCCCTAAGATAGGTCACGTTATTTGTTCCTCTATAAAATCTCCTTCTTCATTTAGAGTTCCTCCTGTTACCTGTTTCTCCCTAGCTTTCACATACTAGGGAAAGCATTCAATTTTTTTCTTTTCTGTGACTGACTAATCTCACTTAGCATAATAGTCTCCAGTTTCATCCATTTCCCTGTAAATGATTTAATTGTGTTTTCTCTTTATGGCTGAGTAAAATTCCATTGTGTGTATATCCCAAAATTTTGTAATCCATTCATCTGTTGATGGACATTTTGGCTGGCTCCATAGTTTGGCAAAGTAAATTGTGAAGCTATTAACTTACATATGCATGCATTAGTTTGGTAGTTTGGTTTCCTTTCTTTTGGATAGATACCCAGAAGTAGTATCGCTGGGTCAAATGCTAAGTTTGTTCCCATTTTTCTGAAGAGCCTCCATACTGTTTTCCAAAGTGATTGCATTAATTTGCAATCCCACAATGTTTTAGAGTTCCCACTTCTCCACATTCTTGCCAGAATTTTTGTTGTTGTTTGTGTTTTGAATGATTTCCATTCTAGTTGGAGTTAAGGTAAAAAAAAAAATACTAGCAACACGCATTCAAAACCATATCAAAAAAATCATATACACTATCACCAGGTAGGGTTCATCCCAGGGATACAAGGCTGGTTCAACACACAAAAATATCAGGGTAGTTTTGATTTGCATCTCTTTGATTGCCAATGATGTTAAGCATTTTTATTCATTTATTGTCCATTTTAATTTCTTCCTTCATGAAGTTTCTATTTAATCCACTTGCCCATTGGGTTATTTTCTTGGTGTTCAGTTTCTTGAGTTCTCTGTATATTCTAGATATTAGTCCTCTACCAGAGTTGTAGCTGGCAAAACTCTTCTCCCATTCTGTTTGCTCTCGATTGAGGTTCTTGACAGTTTTCTTTGTTGTACAAAAGCTCTTTAGTTTCATGGAATCCCATGTATTGATTCATCATTTAGTTTCTTTTGCCTTTAGGATCTTATTGGGAAAGATTTTTATCTGTGCCTACGTGTTGCAGTGTTGAACCTATGCCTTCTTCAAGAGCCTCAAATTATCTGGTCTAATTTCCAAGTCTTTGATCCATCTTGATTTGACTCTTGTGTAGCATGACAAAGTGACTTTATTTGCATTTTTCTAAATATGATTAACCAGTTTTGCCAACACAATTTGTTGAACAAGCTATCTCTTTTCCAGTATATGTTTTTGGCACTTTTGTCAAAAATCAATTGGCTGTAAGTGTGTGGATTTGTTTCTAAATCTTCTATTCTGCTCCGTTGGTCTATGTATCTGTTTTTGTGCCATTACCATGCTGTTTTTGTTACAATGGATTTGTAGTATATCTTGAAGTCAGGTATTGTGATTTTTCTTGCATGGTTTTGTTGCTGAGAAAAATTTTTACTATTATTTTTTTAATTGTTCCTAATGAATTTGAATGATTTTTCTATGGCTGTGAAGAATAATCTTTGTAATTTAATGGTTATTACATTTAATGTATAGATCACTTTTGGAAGTATGGCCATTTTGGTGATATTTATTCTGCCTATCCATGAACATAGAAGATCTTTCCATCTTCTAAGATCTTCTTTAATTTCTTTTTTCAGAGTTTTATAATTTTCTTTATAGAGGTCTTTTACCTCATTGGTTAAGTTTATTCCTAAGTATTTTATTTTGTTGTAAGATATCCTGAGTGGATTGTTTTCTGGGTTTTTCAGTGAATTTATGATTGTTTTACAGAAAAGTTTCTAATTTTTAGATTGATTTTGTATCTAGACATTGCTGAATTTGTTCAGCCTTTAAGTTGAGTTTGTTGGGTCTTCTAAGTATAGTAACATGTCATATGCAAATAGTGAAAGTTTGAGTTCTTCCTTTTCTGTTTGTACTCCTTTGATTTTATTTACTTGTTGTATTGCTCTGGCTAGAGGCTAAAGTTCTATATTGAAAAGAAGTGGTGATAATGGACATCTTTGTCTTTTTCTGTTTTTAGGGTGAATTATTTGTTTTTATTTAATGTGATGTTGGCTTCACTGCAAATATTTGGGAGAGTCCAGGTTTTTTATATTTTATAAAATAGATTGAGGAGTACCTGGATTAGCTCTTCTATAAAGATTTTATAAAATTTACTTGGGAAACAATCTGATTCTAGGCTTTTCTTTGATTGTAAGCTCTTTGTGGCTGTTTTAATCTCCTTGCTTTAGGTTGGTTTAAATTTTATATATCTTCTTGACTCAATTTCGGTAGGTTGTATTCATCTAGAAAGATGTCAATTTCCCCCTAATTTTTCATGTAGTTGGAATATAGTTTTTCAAAGTAATTTCTGATAATCCTCTGGATTTTTACACTGTCAGCAGTGATATCAATTTTTCATCTCTTATCTTCATAATTGGGTTTATTCTTGCTTTTTGGGGTAGGATGAGTAGTGGTTTATCTAACTTGTTAATTTTTTTTTTTTGAGAAAGCAGCTTTTGGTTTTGCTGATTTTGTATTCTCGTCCTTGTTGACTTCTGCTCTGATTTTAATTAGACTGTTCCTGTTTTTCAAGGTCTTGGATATGTGTCCTTAGGTTATTTATTTGATGAGTTTCTGTTTTTCTTATGTGAGTACTCAGTGCTATAATTTTTCTTCTTTATACTGCCTTCAGTATAAAGCATCACAGAGGTTTTGATATGTTGTATCTCTATTTTTGTTTCTAGAAATTTCTTGATTTCACCCCTTATTTCTTCTATGGCCCATGCTTTATTTAGAACTGTGGTGTTCAGTTTCCACTTTTTTATGTGGTTTCTCTGAGTCTTCTTAAAGTTGATTTCTAGCTTCATTCCATTATGCTCTGAAAAGACACAGGGACATATGTCACTTTGTGGCCAAGGACATGATCCATTTTGGAGAAGGATCCATGAACAACTGAGAAAAATGTGAACTCTGATGTAATTGGGTGGAATATTCCATATGTGTCTAACAGGCTTTTTACCTTATTCTTTAGGTCTGAGGCATCTTTACTAACTTCTTTCTAAAAGATTTGTCTAATGTTGTGAGAGAGGTTTTGAAGTCTCCCCGTATGATTGTGTTTGGATTTATGTGTGACTTAATGTCACAAAGAGTTTGTTTTATGAAAGCAGCCGCACCTGTGTTTGGGGAATAAATGTTTATTATCATTTCTTCTTTCTGGATTGTTCCTTTTACCTGTAAAAAAAAGTAACTTCCTTTGTCTCTTCTAATAAGCTTGGGCTTGAAGTCTAACTTGTGTTATATCATAGTTGCTACTCCTACTAGTCTTCGAGTTCCGTTGGCATGGATTAACTTGCTCCAGCCATTTACCTTAAGTCCATTACTATCTTTACTTGTAAGGTGTGTTTTTTGCAGACACACCTTACAGATAAAGAGATTGTATTTTTTAAATTATTTTTTCACTTTATGTCTTTTTATTAGGGAGTTGCAGGCATTTACACTCAGTGTGATTATTGAAAGATGATTTTTATTTGCTAACATCCTGAGATTTAACTTCTTTTTGAAATACTGTTTGTTCTTTGGTTGTCTTCTGTATGTAAATTCTTATTTCTCTGGTTCTGGCATGCATTACTTATTTTTTCTTTGCAATTCATCTCTTTGAGTATTTTCTCTAACTCTTTGAAGACATAAATTTCTTCAACTTCTGTTTATTGTGGAAGATTTTTATTTCTTCATCTAATTTGAGAGATATTTTTGCTGAGTAGGAAATTTTGAGCTGCAAGTTCTTTGCTTTCAGAGTTTGGAATGTGTTACTCCAGTCCCTTTTGTCTTTAATGACTTGGTTTGGGATGTCTGGAGTGATTCTAATTGGTTTGTCTCTGGATGTCACATAGATTTTGTTTTTGTTGCCTTTAAAATTCTCTCCTTGGCTTCTACATTGGTCATTTTGACTATTATGTGGTGTGGAGAATCTTTTCTTTGATATTGTCTAAAGATGTTTCTATCAGTTTCTTTACCGGTGTAATGACCTCTTGCTCTGTTTTTGGAAATTTTTCTGCTATTAATTCCTTGAAAAGATTGTTGAACCCTTTAGTTTCACCTTCTTTTTTTCTTCCTACCTGCCAGTTATTCTTTAGTTAGCTCTATTAATATGTGCTCATATTTATTCAATATCCAAGTCATGCTGTCAAATTGTTTTTTCTAAGTTATATACTATGAATTCATTTTTGGAGTGATCATCTTCTAGGAGTGATATTTTATTCTCCATATGGTCTAACTGATTGCTTATAGTTTGAATTGATGCTTTCACTTCAATGATTACATCCTTTATTTCTTTCAGATTCTCTCTAAATTATTTTCATAGGTCCTGTGTTATTTCTAGAGTTACATTTTTTATTTGACCTTCTGGAAATCTCTGCAATTCTATGTTACCAGATTCTGTTCTTGTGGGGTTGTGGGAGTTCATTGCTTCCTTGTTATTCCTCCTTCTCATGATTTCAGAAGATTGTATTTGTTGCTTTTGATAGATTTCTCTCAATCTCTAGGTATCAGATGTTATATCCAAGGGCAAATTGTATTGTATTCAACTAGTAAAGGTTGAGTGAGGAGGAAAGTTAAGGCATAAATGGAAGAATAAGGTAAAGCCTCAGATAGGGTCAAATAGAGTGGGAGTATGAGTTTGGTAAGATAGTATACACTAGAGATTAGAGATTGTAAGTATGTAGTAGTATTGTAGTAACCAATTTAGAGTTTCTGATATAGTTATATGAAATAGATTTAATATAAGGCAAGGGAGAGTGAAAAAAGAAAAAAGATAGAAAAGGAATACAAGAGAGTTGGTATGTACAAGGGAAGAAGTTTGGGAGAGGGTTTTGGAAGAGGCTAAAAAACAGACATACACACTCTCACACACAAGAAGAACAAAAAACCAAAACAACCCCAACAACAAATTAATACAATGCTACAAATAAATCACTATTTAGCAGTCAAGGCCTCTGCAGTCTTTTTTGTGCATATACCAAGTGCCACCAGCAGGTTTCCTGCTGTGTGTCTGATTCTCTGGGTCTTTCTAAGTGTATCCAGATGGTCGGTATTTATGGGGGTGGATTTAGTGTTAAGTGAAGGTCACCCTCAATGCTTTCCTCAGATTTGAAGTCTTGGTCTATCCCTGCCTGCATTGGTGGCATATGCCTCTGAGACCAAACTCAACGGAGGAGTCTCTTTTCTCCACAGCTAGGGCTGGTCTGGTCTGACTTCTTTCTGTTCACCATGGTAGGGAGGTCTGTGGAGATCCCAGAGAGCCTACGCATTGGGTCTAGTACTAAGTGTAGGTCTTCTCCCACACTTTCCACTGATAGGAGCCCGAGTCTGTCTGAGCTTCTGATATGTTCAACAGCAGACCCCACTCCCACATTCTCCGGATTGCACCACAAAGTCTCAGAAACAGGAAGTTTATTGGGGTTGCGTGCGTTCTTGGAGGTTACATGCTGGGCATTTTCCCATGGGAATCAGGACTTCACTTATGGTGGTATTGACCAACATTCTAGATCTCTGGAGGGTGTGGTAATAGCCACTACTACTACTTCTTTGGGTTTAACCACAAAATTTCAGAACCAGAGAGTTTATCTCAGCTGCATAAGTCCCTGGATGCAAAGCACTGGAAATTCTCCTGCGGGAACTGCAGTTTCACTTATGGGTTTGGTTGGTGCTGGTCTGGATCTCTGGAGGGTGTGGTGAGCTCAGTCACAACTTGCAAGATGATGCCAATGTGACACCCTTGGCAACAAGGCGGGGGGGTATTGGTGTTGAGTTCTGCTTGGATCACTGGAAAGCATAGTGAGCTCAATCACTGGAAGTGATTGCGTAGGAAGAACTGATGTCTTAGAACACCACTGATTCGCAGTTGTTCACTTCAAGTTCTTTTTTTCTGTCTCTGGAGTCTGGTGCTGTGTTGCAAGATAGTTGCTGCCTCAGCTTCCACCACCACAAAGTGTGCAGGTTTATTTTCTGCTCTCTGGTTAGTCTTCTAATCTTCTTTTTCTTTGTCACTTGTATTTATCATTTTATTTCTTTAGTGATAGTATTTTATGGCTTTGTAGAACACTGTTTTTGAGACAATGGATATCAAGTGTCAACAAGACTGGTAAGTGTTGCTTCCCCCAGTTGCCATCTTCCCAAAAGCTGCATTTTTCTTTTCTGATAAGTTTGGACTTGAAGTATAATTTGTCTAATCTCATAGTTGTTTCTCCTACTTGTTTCCAGTTTAATTGGCATGGATTACCTTGCTAAAGACCTTCACCTTTGGTTTGTGACTATCTTTACTTTTGAGATGTGTTTATTTCAGGTAGCATATAGATGAAGTCTGATTTTTAATTCATTTTGCCATCTTTTATTTTTATTGAGGAGTTGAGGTAATTTCTGTTCAATCTGATTATTGAGAGATCATTTTTAATGCCAAACATTTAGAGTTTTAACTTCTGTTTGCGGTATTCTTTGTTCTTCTTTGCTAAGTTGTTTGTTTGATGAAAATTGTTTTTTTCTCTGGATCTCACATTTATTACTTATTTATTCTTTGTAATTAATCTCTTTGAATGTCTCTAGTTCTTTCTTGGAAGACATAAAGTTTTTCAGCTTCTGTTTTTCATGGAAGATTTTTATTTTCCTGTCAAATTTAAAAGATATTTTTATTGGGTGGAAATTTTTGGCTGCAAGTTGTTTTTATGTCAGAGTTTAGAATATGTTGCTCCAGGCCTTCATGGCTTTCATGAGTTGCTTTGGAAATTCTGGAGGGATTCTAATTGGTTTGCCTCTGAAAGACAATTGGTCATTTAATTTTGTCACCTTTAACATTCTCTAATTGACATTAATCATTTTGACTATTATGTGTCATAGTATATCTTTTCCTTGATCATATCAAAAAAGTTTTCTAAGTAACTATACTATATGTTTCCTGTACCTGTGTATTAACATCTTTTCTATTTATGAAAAATTTTCTAATATTGCTTCTTTAAAAAGATTGTTGATCTTTTTTATTTCAACTTCTATTTCCTCTTCTATGCCTATTATGCTTAGGTTAGCTCTTTTCAAATTATCCATATCTCTTCAATGTCCAATTCATGCTGTCAAATTGTTTTTCTAAATTATATACTATATATTCATTTATAAGTGTGGTCATCTTATAAGAGTAGCATTCTATTTTCCTTATGTTCTAATCTATTGTTTATGATTTGTATTGTTGCCTTCACTTCATTGGTTCATTCTTCACTTCTATTTCTGTTTTGGGTGTCAGAGACTTGGTTTAATTATTCCTTTATTTTTTTAGGCTCTCTCTAGATTCTTTTTAGAAAACCTGTATCATTTCTACTATTAAAGTTCTAATTTGTAATTCTGGTGATCTCTGTACTTCTGTATTGTAGTGTTCTGTCTTGATGGAGTTGCAGGAGCTCATTGTTTTCTTGCTATTTTCTTTTCATGATTTTAAGTTTTTTAAGTTTGTATCTTTTTTGCTTTTTATAGCTTTCTCTCACTTTCTAGGTGTCAGCTGTCTTATACAAGGGCAAATTCTGTTGTATTTTGTGGTTAAGGTTGATTGAGGATGAAGGTGCTGGAATAATAAATGCAAGCATAGGTGAAGTAGAAGATAGGATTGAGTAGAATGAGAAAATAAGTGTAGTAAGGTAGTATATAGTAGGAAGGAGAGATAATGAACATATAGGATGATTCTAGTAACCAGTATAGTGTATTTAGGTATAGTGATATGAAGTGGATTTAATAAAAGACAAAGAAAAGAAAAGGAAAGAAAAGAAAAGAAAAGAAAAAAGGGAAGAAAACAGATTAGATATTGAGGGAAGAAGCTTGTGAAAAGAGTGAGGAAGACAGAAAACAAGGTCACACAATAAAAGATATCAAACAGAACAACAACAAAAAATCTACAAATACATAAGTTCAGAGCAGACTTGGCCTCTGCAGTCCTTCCTGGTCTGCATGCATTTTTTCAGTCATTTAAGGTTCACTTTCTCATTTGCTCTGTAACCTATAGTAATGATTTCAGTTTGTGGCCCCAATTTTTTGTCTCATTCAATGATTTGAACTCTAGCCTGGTATCTCTCTTTCTCTACAGGCAACATGTGCCACTTGTGCCTCTCATGCTACAAGCCTGGATATCTAAGTACTCCACAGAGCCTGTTCCTGAGTTTCTTTTTCCTTCTTTGCATTTGGCCAATATCACTGGGGCCAAAGCCAATGTTACCTCGAGTCACTCCCCACCTAAGTAGGTGGTAGGTACCACCAGGATCAATTCCAGTGTAGCAGTAGAGGCCCACACTCTCCACATATAGGGTTGGGTTGGTGTGACTTCCACTCTATCATCATAATTGGATGGTCTGCAGCGATCTCCAGAGGCACTGTTCCTTATAAACTGTAGGCCTCTTTTCCCAATTGGCCCTGGAGCCTTCTGCTATACCATGCCTCTGCTGTGTCTGACAGCAAATTTCATGACCACCTTCACCAGGATGACCCACAAAGTCTCAAATCTTGTGAGTCTATTGCTTGCTGTGCAAGACTCTGTGCCCACACGAGGTGGTCTGCCATGGGGATTGCTAGTTTACTTATGGTATTGTTGAGTGCTGCCCTGGATCTCTGGAGGAAGAGGGAAGTTAGCTGTTGCTACCACAAGTTTTAGGAGGGTGTCAGGGCAGTGGGATTTCTGTGGAGCATGAAGCTAGGTAATTACCATTTACAATTTTAATGAGCTTTAGCTGCTTACTTCACATAAAGTCTTTTTTTTTCCCTGAGGGTCTCTAGAGATTGCAGTGCCAGCAGTTTTGGCACAGTTAGGCAAGATCCATGGTTACTGTGGCCACAGCTATTGCCTAGGGGAAACAGGGTGTTTTTCTATCTCCTCTTCTGCCATCGGTCTTTGTTTTAACTTGCCTTTCAAATTTTTACTGCTTTTTTATTTATTTTTATCTTGACAAGATGCTGTTTTTATGATGATAGAGATTGAGTGTCAGCACAATTGCGATATGCTGCTTCTCTCAGTTGCCATTTTCCTGGTAGTCTATTCTCTCACTATTAACGAACTTTCTAGTGAATATTTTTATTTAAATATATTACTTGGGTTTTCTGTTTCTGTTAAACTTTACTGAATTTGGTTATAAATAGAAATGTGAAGTATTTTAAGTGGCTCCTTTCATACTTTAAGTAGCTTTCTATCTTTAATGCCCCCAAGAGTCTAGTGGGGGAAGTGTAAACTTATAGAGAATACAAAACAATAAAATATGGTGAAGACTGTGGCAAACTGAAGTGTCTTCAAATTTACGGTGTGTGTGTGTGTCTGTGTGTGTGTGTGTGTGTGTTTCTCTTTCTCTCATTTATTTCAGGGCTAGGGTTATTTGATTTTCAACTCCTGCTGAGGAGGCTGAGCATAAATTAGCTTACCTCTGTTGCACACCATGGTTGAGCCACAAAAATCGTGTGGGTCCTAAAAATAGATGATGTTGTTTCAGAAATTTTTTTTTTTAGTTTTTCTAAGTCATTAGCTATTTATTCTATGTGGCTTTTTTATATCCTACTTCCTCCTTGGAAACATCCAAATGAACAGTTACACAACTAACTCACTTTTTTTTTTTTTTTGGTGGTGGTGGTACTGGGAATGGAACCCTTCTACCTCCAGGCTACACTCCCAGACCTAATTTATATTTTATTTGGAAACAGGGTCTCTTAAGCCAGTGAGGCTGGCTTTGAACCTGTGTGATCCTCCTGTTTCCACTTCCCAAGCACAGGGATTACAAGCATGCACCACCATGCCCAGCACACAGCTTACTTTTATGCACCAATCTTTGTCTACAAACTCTCTGTAGGTGACCACCTCTCTTCTCACAACATTAAATGCTATCTCCCTTTTCCCATGGTGCTTCACTACAAAGGCCTTTGAAGTTAGTGGCCCTTTTCAAATATTCCCCAGTGATCCCTGCCTCCTAGTATTCAGACCCCTGTGTGATTATCTTCATTTGAATTAACTTAGTGACTTGCCTTTAACAAATAGAAATTTGAAAAAGTAATCATGTAACTCTTCAGAGATTGCATTAAAAAAAGAATCTGAATTTTATCTTGTTCTACTATATCATGCTCTCTTGCTTGTTTACTCTGAGGAATTCCACTTGCCAAATGGCATGTTTCTCTATAAAGAGGGCCACATACAAAGCAATGAGGGGTGCTTCTGAGCAGCAACCAGCAAAGGACTGAGGTCTTCATTACAACATAATATGAGAACTGAATCCTGCCTAGTAGCTATGTAAATAAGCTAAAAAACACATCATTCCCAATGTAATCCTGGAGATGTATAGCTTTGCTAACACCCTGTTTGTAACCATGGAATATAGAGGCAGCAAAATAAGTCATATCTACCCTTACTGTGACTGTCATTCATGATATTAACAAAAGCAGTTTTAAAGTATTATAATGAAAGAGGAGGTGGTGATTTCATTTTCTTTGGGAATATACCCAGAAGAGAGTTTTCTGAGGGAGGGGCTCAGACAATGGGAGTGATATAGGTCAAAGAATGCAAAATACCAAATAAATAGAATAAACATGTTGAAAGATCTAATGTGCCTATTTAGTTCTATTACTTCTTTATTTGTTATGGTGTTGAATTTTTTTATTTCTTCCTATATTTTAGATATAGTTTTCTATGAGAGTAATAACAGGCAAGTATTTTCTCCAATTCTATAAGTTCTTTCCTCACACTCCTGATTGTTTCTTTTGCTGCACAGAAGCTTTTTTAATTTGATGCCACACCATTTATAGCCTATCTCAAAAACAACTGTACAATAAATATGTAAAAAATTAATTCCACTACTAATCAGGCAAGTGAAAATAAAACCTAAACTGAGATTTCATCTGACTGTGGTTAGAATGGTATTCATCAAAGATACAAACAATAGTAAGTGCTGGTGAGAAAATGGGCAAATAGGAACTCACATATTGTTGGTGGAAATTCAAATAAGTATAGTTCCTACAGAGATCAGTGGGAGGTTCCAAAAAGGGCTAAAAGTGGAAGGACCTTGTGACACAGGAATATCACTCCTCATTGTCTTCCTAAAAAGTTAAAATTAGAATACTAGGGGCCTCCGAGGTCGGGATTGGAGCCTGCCGAGGGGTAGGCTGGTGACTGGGCCAGCAGCTGGCATTGGAGCCTGCCTTGAGGCAAGGCCACTACTGGGGTCTCCAAGGCCAGGATCAGAGCCTGCCAAGGGATTATGCCGGTACCAGGGCTAGCAAGGCTGGCATTGCAACCTGCCATGAGGCAAGGCCGGTTCTGGGGCCTCTGAGGCCAAGATAGGAGTCTGTTAAGGGGTTAGGCCAGTGGCAGGGTCAGTGAGGCTGGGACAGAGCCTGCCTTGAGGCTAGGCCGGTGCTGGGGCCACCGAGGCCAGGATCAGAGCCAGCCAAGGGGTTAGGCCAGTGTGGGGGCCAATGAGGCCAGAACCTGGGCATCCCACGAGGCAAGGCCGCTGCTTGAGTCAGCAAGGTCTGGATCAGTCCACCAGGTAGCCAGGCCACTATTGGGGCCATCAAGAGTGGGATCGGTACTTGCAACGTGGCATGCACAGAGAAATATCACAGAATATAAAAATCAGATGCTTCCCCTAATCAGCAATAACTAGGAGGAAAGGGGCAACAGGAAGAGGTCGAGGTATGAAAAGGGCCCTATAGTGAAGCAATTAAGGTGACCGATCAGAGGGTATGGAATAGGGGAGTATGGAGCCTCTTTAAAATGCAGGAGGTACATAAACAAATGTATCAAAGTTAATCACCGAACAAGCATGGGATCGAGGGAGGGGGAGTGAATGGGATGGGGGCTGGATGAGGGCTAATTGGATGATGTGTGCTTGTATATCCTCTCAAGTCTTGTATTCCAATGTGATATATGATTACAAAGCACCAATAAAAATAAATTTAAAAAATTAGAATACTATAGTGATTCATGCATGCCCATGTTTGTAGCAGTACAATTCACAAAGAAAAATTATGGAATCAACCTTGGCATCTGTCAACAGATGAATGGGTATAAAAAATGTCGTATATACACTCAATGTAGATTTACTCAGCCATAAAAACAAAATTATTTCATATTTAGAAAAATGAACAGAACTAAAAATATATTATGCTAAGTGAGATGGGCTAATCTCAAATTCAATGGTTGTATAATTTTTTTCTCATATGTGAAATCTAAAGAGAAAATAAAACAAAAGGGACATTAGGTAAATAAAAAGAGTTGAGGAGAATATTGAAAAGGACTGGGATGGGAGATGGGGAACTGAAAAGGAAGGATTAATGAAGGAAACAGTTCAAATAACGTCTATATATGAAGATATCACTGCCAATTTTATTAACTCATATGGAGAGGAAGGAAAAATAGGGAGATGCAGAGTGAAATGCACCAAGAGATATGTCAATGTATAAATGTATCACTTTTAATTACAATGCGTTAAGAAAGGATTTTTAAAAATAAAGTGTGCAACATGACCACTGTAGTTATTAGTAGAGGATTATATTCAAAATTTGCTAAGTAAATATGTTATAGCTGCTCTTGCTACAAGAGAGAAAAATGGCTAATTTTATAAGGTGTTGGAATTGCTAATTTTTTTCATTATACCTACCATTTTGCTATAGATGTACATTGTAAAATTATATATATAATACAATAAATTTTAAATAAGAAAATAAAAGACATTGGATACAAATGCCTATTTTTAGGAATTTTGCTGTAAAAGAAAGCAGAAAAACTGGGAAAGACTAGAAGAGGATACGGGGTCAATGTTGAAAGTTTTAAAGGTAGAAAACATTACAGTCTTCTTTCATGGTGATAATAATAATCCCTGTAATGGGAAAATTTAATTTTGAAAGAGAAAAATAGATAATTTATGGAGCAAAATAGTAGAGAAGGTGAGGAGGTGGTCAAGGATTATATTCAGTACTTATGTAAAGGATTGTCCTTAGGCAAAACCAAGGACTACTTACTTTTTGTAAGATGTCACAGGCAGGTTAATATATTTGGTGGTGGGAAGATGAAATTGCTTTTGATTGCTTCCATTATCTTAGTGAAATGAGGCAATCAGCTCAGGTTGAAAAGGGGCTGCTAGAGGTTTGTAAGGGTTGCAGATAAAAATAATTTTCTGGTAAAACAGGAGCACAATTGATTTTAGGAGCAGGACAGTGCTAACTACTTCTTTGAGACTTATAAATTTATAGTTAATTCAGTTCCTATAGTTGTATTTGTTTTCCAATCAGATTTTGCCACTTCTACATAGACTCTGAATTGATAGAATATTAGATTAAACCAGATTTGAGATTTTCCAAATGAGTATGATAAATAATGAGGGAAAATAGTTTAGTATTTTGAAAAACTCTGATGATATTCCATGAAATATAAGCTTGATAAGAAGAATATAAAAGTATAAAATGAGTCATGAACAGTTTAAAAAGTTGAAAAGTTAAGGCATTAGAGATTATAAAAGTATTTAAAGTATTATTGCATTAGAACTACAAGATCAAGAACTAGAAAGATGAGAGGTAGTATTTGCAAAGTAAGATGCTTTAAAACTGAGTTTCTAAAGAAAACACAGTTTATTAGTAATGACATGGTCTTGACTGTAACCATGAAAAATTTTGGCTGAAGTGAGATGAATGTCAAAAAAACTCAAAGAGAAGAAGGCAAAACACAAAGAAGTCAAAGAGTTAGAATGGCTTAGATAGTCAAGTCATCATGAATGTTAAAAGAAAAGATGGATTGAACACAATGAGGTAAATGCTACTGTTTTTAGTAAATCATTGAGGATAGATGGGGATTCAGTAGATTACTCTAACAAGAAGGGGGGTGATCTGATGACTGGAATTTTAACAGAGATTGGGTTTTGAAAAGGAGAAGAAAGAGAAGCCTGAGAAATGCAGGTATATGAGAAAAAGCATCTACCACCTACAAAGATTGTAGGGGAAGCTCTTTCCTCAAATAAAGCCAGATTTCAGATAGGCTGAGAATAAAAAGGGTGCTCAGAGAAGCAGCTGAAGATATTACATATGTTACTGATGACAAACCATGAATAGCGGAAAGTTCATTAACATGGTATAGAGGATAAGGGAAGAGTGGTATATTGTGTCAGATTACAATAATTTAGAGAATGTGGCATTACTTTGGGGTTGTATATCTAAGAGTGACTGAAGTAAATACATAGGACACAAAAATTGAGCCTAGAATTGTATTTCTTAAGAACAAGTGGATGACTAGATATAGTTATAGCTTTTGTCCCAGGAATGGTCTTCAAGGCAGTTTGTAGTGGAAAGGATGACAGTGTAAAGGAACGTTATACATTGAATACAGAGAAAAATGAAAAAATCCCCTAATTCTGCAGTTAGTAGCATTGCAACTTGGGACAAGTACCTGCCCTTCTGCAGGGCAGAAGCAGGCAAACTGAAGCTACCATTAAATTCAACTTTGTAGTTGGAAGAAGGGAGTGGGCTTATCAAGAAGATGTAGAGCTATGAAAGTCTAGCTTAAATCTTGAAGTATTTTACATTGCTTTTAAAATTCTGTCAGTTCCACAAATCATCTTTTATAAATTGCAGAAGGCAGTGCTGAAAGCACTTTACCAGCAGCTCAATGGACTTTTCTTAAATTCTTTTAGTTGTTACTAGATATCATGTGGTGGTTTAAGTTGAAACAGTACTAGGTTAAACAAAGTTAAGTATGTTTTTATGCAAAATATAGCAGAATATTTGATAAGAAAATATGACATGTCTAAAAAGTGGTAGAGTATTTAGGTAAACAGGGATGTAATACATGAATGTATTAGTCCTGCAATATTATCTAGAAAACACAGGTTTAAAGAAAAACAAAGAGCTTTAGAGTATCAGCCTGTACTCAAGAGAAGAGATGGCAGTTTATAAATACACTGGTAATATAATGCTTCCACCGTCTTATACTCCTTTAAGATGTATGATTACAATTCACCAATAAAAATGAAAAAAAATTAATGGACATTTGTCAATTTAGTCCTTACTATAGCTTTAAAGTTGAATGTTACACAAGTACTCATTATAGGACTTTGTTCTCAGGGTAGCATTAATGGGAGGCAGTGGAAACTAAGAGGTGGAGTCTATTACTTGATTTGGCAGCACACATATTAAAATTTAAACCATACAGAGAAGATTAGCATAGCACCTAAACAAGGATGAAATGCATATTTGTGAAGTGTTCCATATTTTAGAATAAATAAGCAATAAATGCCAGAACTAGAGAAACAATAATTTCCATTAAACAAACAACTAAGCAAAGAAGAACAAATACTACCTCAACCAGAAGTTAAAACTCAAAATGTTAGGAATTAAAAAATCATCTCTCAATAATCACGCTGAAGATCAATGGTCTCAACTCCCAATAAAAAATAGGTATGCTGGCTGTGGTAGCCCATGCTTGTAATCCCAGCATTTGGGAGGCTGAGAAAGGAGGATAGTGGTTCAAGGACATCCTCAGCTACTACTTAGTGAAGCCCTTTGCCACTCAGTGAAACCCTGTTTCAAAATATAGAATAAAAAATAGGGCTGCAGGTATAACTAGGAGGTAGAATGCCCCTGGGTTCCATCCACAGTAATGCAAAAAAGCCATAAGGTGTAAAAATGGATTAAAAACAAGAATTCAACTATACATTTTCTGCAAGAAACACACCTTACAAGTAAAGATAGTAACAAATTAAAGGTAAAGTGTTGGAGCGAGGTAATCCATGCTAACAGAACACAAAGATAAGCAGGAATAGCAACTATGATACAGACAGATTAGACTTCAAAGCCAAGCTTATCAGAAGATAAAAAGAAAGTAATTTTTACTGGTAAAAATGCAGCAAGAGAAAATAATGATAGTAAATATTTATTCCTGAAACATAAATGCAACCACTTTCATAAAACAAACTCTTTGTGACATTAAGTCACACATAGACCCCAATACAATAATACTGGGAGACCTCAGCACACCTTTCACAGTGCTAGACTGAACTTATAGACTAAAAATAAAGATGCCTCAGACCTAAAGAACACCATAAACCAAATGGAACAATTAGATACATACAGAATATTCCTCTCAACTACAGCAGAGTTCATATTTTTCTTAGCTCCTCATAGAATCTTCTTCAGAATAGACTACATCCTGGGCCACAGAGTGAGCACTAAAAAAATTCTAAAAGTGTGATATTATCACCTGTGTCTTTTCAGATCACAGTAGAATAAAACCAAAAGTCAACTATAAGACCCAGAATAAAAATATGTAACTGAATATAAACATGGAGAGACTGAATGCCACACTGCTGCAAGTAACAGGTGAAAATCAGAAATTACTTAAGACAAAAATAGAGATACAATATATCAAAACCTCTGGAACACCTTGAAGGCAGTATTAAGAGGAAAATTTATAGCACTGAGTGCCCACATAAAAATCACAGAAAATCACCAAATAAATAACCTAATGATGTATCTCAAAGCCCTTAAAAATAGAAATTCTAACCCCAAATCCAGTATAAAATAGAAAAATATTAAAGTCAAAGCAGAAATTAATGAAGAAGAGAATTAAATTTAAATAAAATCAACCAAACCAAAAGCTGCTTTCTCAAAAAATAGAGATAAACCACTATCCAATCTAAATAAACAAAAGAAAAGTAATCCACATTATTAAAATAAGAGATGAAGATGGAGATATTATCAACATTGCAGAAATCTAGACAATTATCAGAAACTACTTTAAAAACCAATATTCCAACAAAAGGGAAAACAGAAGAAATTTATAGGTATACAGATAAATACAACTTTCATAAACTGAGTCAAAAAGATATAAAAATTGAAACCAATCAGTAAAACTAAAGCCATTGAAGCAGCAATAGAGCCTACCATCAAACAAAAGCCCAGAACCAGATAGTTTACCATGTGAATTTTACAAAACATTTGGAGAAGAACTAATCCCAGTATTCCTCAATCTTTTCTGTGAAATAGAAACAGGACTCTACCAAATACATTCTACAAAACCAATATGACATTAATACCAAAAGCAACTAAAGACAGCATGAGAAAAGAAAAATATAGGCCTATGTTTTTGAGAAACTTAGAGGCATAACTGCTAAAACATACTAGCAACACACATTCAAAACCATATCAAAAAATTATACACCATGACCAAGGGATGAAATGCTAGTTCAACATAAAAAAACAATCTAAGTAATTCATCATATAAACATGACCAAAGACAAAAATCACATTTCATTTCAATAGATGCCGAAAAACCATTCTAAAAAAATTCAAGACCCATTTTTTTCTAAAAGCACTATAAAGACTGAGAATAAAAAGATACAAAAGCCAGAAATGATGGCAAATACTTGGAATTCCAGTGCTTGAGATTCTGAGACAGGAGGATCATAGGTTCAAGGACAGCGTCAGTAAGTAGGTTCAAGGACAGCCTCAGTAAGTAGCCTCAGTAAGTAGGTTCAAGGACAGCCTCGGTAAGTAGTGAGACTCTCCTTAACCTAGTGAGACCCTGTTTCAATATAAAAATAAAATGTGGTTGGGGGTGTAACTTGGAGGTAGAATGACCCTTTGCTCAGTCCCCAGTATGAAAAATAAATAAATAAATAAATAAATAAATAAATATAATAACATAACATATACAAATAAATAAAATACAATACTTGCTTTCTTTCTTTGTGGTGCTGGGGATACAAACCCGAGACCTTCTATCTCTGGGATACACCTCAGACCTATTTTATATTTTATTTGAAAACAGGGTATTGCTAAATTGCAGAAAGCCTCACTAAGCTGCTGAAGCTGCTCTTGGACCAGTGATCAACCTGTCTCTGCCTTTCAAGTACTGGGATTCAAGCATGTGCCACACCATGCCCAGCTCATGCAGTACCCACTTTCATGCCAGAATAAATCCAATCTAGAAACCATTTGGAACTTGACATGTCCACTGATTATCCTGTAGTGATTAGGAAAACTCAGTATGCCAAATGGGATGAAGACTGAGAAGGTGAGAAAAAGGATCCTTTATGATTTGACTGTTGCAATAGGCAATTTACATACTTTCTCTCTTTTTTTTCTCACAGGAGCCCTATGAATTAGGAAAAGTTAAGTGACTTGTTAGTTGAGACAAGGCCAGTTGCTCTGCATGGCTATTTCACACTGGTTTCAGGTGTACATTCCAGAATATTTTCCAAAATGTTGTTTCTATTTTACAAAATCCTAAACACAAGTTCGTCTTCTTACCACTTATCTCCTTTTTTAAAAAGCAAAAGCATTTAAACCAGGCATGGTGGCACATGCTTGTAATACAAGCATTTGGGAGGTGGTGACAGGAGGATCCCGCAGATTTGAAGCCAGCCTCGCTTAAGAGATCCTGTTTCCAAATAAAATATTTTTAAAAAAGCAAAAGGATTTAGAAAAATAAGAAAGAAATTTGCTTTATTGAGATTTGCTTTTACCAGAATCTTGTTTAGTCCAAAATCTAGTAAAACTGAGTTTTATGAATAAAGTCCAAATGAGATGATAAAGTGTATATGTTTGAAGAATGTACTACACAAGACTTTATTTTTAATAACATTTATGTAGTCTACCCTGTGTTGAAAACTGTCTTAAGTACTTCATCTGTAACACTTGTCAAAATACAGTACAAAGCAGATTGTACCCTCAAATGGGAAAGAAGAAACTATTCACAAAAAGGTGACCAGGTTTAAATATTGCAATACTGTGCCAGAGCTAGCAATAACCAGAATCCCTCTAACTCCCTTGAAAAAAACAGGGTGTAGGGACATTTATTGAGTTTCAGAAAATAGTGTAGTTATATATGTACCTGTAGGAAAGGGCAATCTAACAGGAACTGTGACTTTAGGTAGAGAAAAAACAACTACTGTCATCTCATGACAGACTTGTAGAGAAAAAACTGGAATAAAGATCCACATTCTATTTCTGACGTCTCACCTTTTGCTGGTGAACACAAACTAGAACCTGTAAGAAAAGGGAACCTCCTGATATGAGTCATAGAAGGCAGCCTTCTCAGGACACAGACAGAATGATCAAGGATCTAGAGGGACTAACCAGCATACATGTGTTTTATTTATTTATTTATTTATTTATTTATTTATTTATTTATTTATTTATTTGGTGGTACTGAGGTTCCTGGAAGCCCTTCTACCTCCGGGCTACACTCGCAGACCTATTTTTATATTTTTATTTGGAAACAGGGTCTCTTAAGCCAGCGAGGCTGACTTAAAACCTGCGTGATCTTTCATCTCCACCTTCCAAGCATGGGGATTACAAGTGTGTGCCACCATGCCTGGCACATGTTTTAAATCTCCACAACATCAGTGCAAGTTAGATTTCCTATATTCCCATCATAATGATGAATAAACTGAGTTTTAGAGAGAGTAATTTGCCCGTTCACAATTCTAGTACCTAAAACTGATTGATTTCAGACTATCTGAATACAGAATCTTTGCTTCTAACCACCAACTTAATTGCTCAACAGAATCTCTGGTAAATCATTTTTAAATTATATCACCTAGAAACACACTAAAAAGCTAAAAAAGCAAAATATCCTAGGTAACCCAAGAATGTATATTTTTAATTCCACATATAAATCTTATGTGTATAAGGGATGACAACCAATAGTTTTTATTATATATTTCCTCAAAAGTGACTTAGCAAAAGGCATTTACCCTCTTTGAGCTTCAATTATTTTGTCTTTAAACTTTAAAGAAAATATTAGCAATATTATAGGCCTATTGTTATAATTAAATAGGGACACACATATAAACACACACACACACACAAACACACACACACACACACACACACACACACATAAATGCCTGGTATAGTTTCTGATACAGAAGGTGTTCAATAAAATGTTTTTTCTTTTTTTCTATATATTTACATTGCACTAAAGTCTAGTTTCAGGATCACTGGCCCAATCACCCAATATAGTAGTATGTTTTTTTTTAATTTTTTTATTGGTGCATTATATTCATACAACTTATTGGGGTAAAAACTTGTGTGTACAAACATGTATTCATTGCTGATTTAACCTCTACCCAAATACCACCACATTCCCTCCCCGTCCCTCCCTCCCTTGCTTGGCTTAGTGATTGACTTCGATATGTTTAAGTACATTGTAAGCTTTAGAGATTTTCCTCTTCCCCCCTCCTTTCTCCTCCTTTAGGTTGTCTTGTTTGCTCCTCTTTTCTCCCTAACTCTCACATATTAGGGAAAGCATCTGATTTCTTATTTTTTGTGCCTGACTAATCTCACTTAGCATAATGTCCTCCAGTTCCATCCATTTCCCTGAAAATGATGTAATTGAGTTTTTTTTTTTATGACCGAGTAAAATTCCATTGTGTACATATCCCACAGTTTTGTAATCCATTCATCTGTTGATGGACATCTTGGCTGGTTCCATAGTTTGGCTATGGTGAATTGTGCAGCTATGAACATAGATACACATGCATTAGTTTGGTAGTTTGGTTTCTTTTCTTTTGGGTAGATACCCAACAGTGGTATTGCTGGATCAAATGGTAGATTTGTTCCCATTCTTCTGAGGATTCTCCATACTGTTTTCCAAAGTGGTTGCACTAATTTGCAATCTCACCAACAATGTCTTAGAGTTCCCACTTCTCCACATCCTCACCAGCATCTGTTGTTGTTTGTGTTTTGAATAATGGCCATTCTAGTTGGAGTTAGGTGAAATCTCAGGGTAGTTTTGATTTGCATCTCTCTGATTACCAGTGATGTTGAGCATTTTTTCATGCATTTATTGGCCATTTGAATTTCTTCTTTTGTGAAGTATCTATTTAGTTTGTTTGCCCATTTTGTTATTGGATGCTTTGTTGTCTTAGTGTTGAGTTTCTTGAGTTCTCTGTATATTCTAGATATTAGTCCTCTATCAGTGGTGTAGGTGGCAAAAATCTTCTCCCATTCTGTTGGCTCTCAATTGAGATTCTTGATAGTTTCCTTTGCTGAACAGAAGCTCTTCAGTTTCATGCAATCCCATGTATTGATTTTCCTTTTAATTTGTTTTAGTTGAAGATTTTCTGTTTTTCTTATGTGAGCACTCAGTGCTATAAATTTTCCTCTTAATACTGCCTTCAAAGTGTCCCAGAGGTTTTGATATGTTGTTTCTTTATTTTCATTTGTTTCTAGAAATTTCTTGATTTCACCTCTTACATCTTCTATGACCCATTCTTCATTCAGAAGTGTGGTGTTCAGTCTCCACATGTTTATGTTGTTTCTCTGGGTCTTCTTATAGTTGATTTCTAGTTTCATTCCATTATGGTCTGAAATGACACAGGGAAGTATGTAACATTTTTTAAATTTGCCAGTGCTCATTTTGTGTCCCAGGATGTGATCTATTTTGGAGAAGGTTCCGTGAGCAGCTGAGAAAAATGTAAACTCTGCTGTAGTTGGGTGAAATATTCTATATGTGTCCAACATGTCCATTTGGTTAATGGTGTTATTTAGTTCTGAGACATCTTTACTGACCCTTTGTCTGGAAGTTCGGTCTAGTATTGTGAGAGGTGTGTTGAAGTCTCCCAGTATTATTGTGTGGGGATTTCTGTGTGACTTCATGTCACAAAGAGTTTGATTTATGAAAGTAGCTGCCCCTATGTTTGGGGCATAGATGTTGATTATTGTTATTTCTTCTTGCTGGACTATTCCTTTTACCAGTAAAATGTGACCTTCTTTGTCTCTTCTAATAAGTTTGGGTTTGAAGTCTAACTTGTCTGATATCATAGTTGCTATTCCTGCTTGTCTTCGAGTACCATTAGCATGGATTACCTTGCTCCAGCCCTTTACCTTGAGTTTGTTCCTATCTTTACTTGTAAGGTGTGTTTCTTGTAAGCAGCAGATGGATGGATTCTGGCTTTTAATCCATTTTGCCACTTTTTGTCTTTTTATTGGGGAGTTGAGGCCGTTTACATTCAGTGTGATTATAGAGAGATAATTTTTAATTCCCAACATGTTAAGATCTTATTTCTGTTTGAGATACTGTTTATTCTTCTTTGCTTAGTTGTCTGCTGGATGGGAATTCTTGTTTCTTTGGTTCTGGCATGTATTACCCATTTCCTCTTTGCAGTTAATCTCCTCGAGTATTTTCTCTAGCGCTGGTTTTGAAGACATAAATTCCTTCAGTTGCTGTTTGTCATGGAAGCTTCTTATTTCCCCATCTAATTTGATGGATAGTTTTGCTGGGTAGGAAATTTTTGGCTGGAAATTGTTTTCTTTCAGAGTTTGGAATATGTTACTCCATGCCCTTCTGGCTTTCATAACTTGGTTTGGGAAGTCTGGAGTGATTCTAATTGGTTTGTCTCTGTATGTCACGTGGCCTTTTGTTTTTGTTGCCTTTAAGATTCTCTCCGTGGCCTCCACATTAGTCATTTTGACAATTATGTGGCGTGGGGATCCTCTTCTCTGATCCTGTCTAAAGGGAGTTCTATAAGTTTCCTGGACCTGTGTATCAACCTCTTGCTCTATGTTTGGAAAATTTTCTGCTATTACTTCCTTGAAGAGATTGTTGATCTCTTTGGTTTTACCTTCTTTTCCCTCCTCTATTCCAATTATTCTTAGTTTAGCTCTCTTGAAATGGGCCCATATTTCTTCAATGTCAGATTCCTGCTGTTGGGTTTTTTTTTCTAAATTAGAAACTATACGTTCATTTTTGGAATGATCATCTTCAAGAAGCAATATTCTACTCTCCATGTGGTCTAATCTGTTGTTTATACTTTGAATTGAAGCCTTTACTTCATTAATTGCATCCTTTATCTCTTTTTGACTCTCTCTAAATTCTTTTCGAAAGTCCTCTATTATTTCTACAGTTATTTTCGTAATTTGATCTTCTAGAGATCTTTGGACTTCTGTGATATCAGATTCTGATGTTGTGGGTTGTGGGCATTCACTGCTCCATTGTTATTTCTCTTTCCCATGATTTTGGAAGTTTGTGCCTTCTCTGGGTTCTTCCCTGAGTCACTACGAGTTCACTTAAGATGCTCTGGATCTCGAGTCTGTGGTATCTCAGTCACCACTACTCCTTTACTGGGTTGTATCACAAAGTCTCAGACCCAGGGAGTCAATCAAGGCTGCTTAGACCATGGGGGGTGCCAAGTTGGGGGTTCTCCAGCGGGGAGTAGTGACTATGGTATATCTCTGCCACTGCCACTCCCCCACTGGGCTGCACTGCTAAAATCTCCGACCCAGGGAGACTATCTGTGCAAGTCCCTGGGAGTGCAGTACTGGGATTTCTCCCCGAGGGGCTGCAATTTGACTCACGTTTGTTGAGTGCGCTGATGGAGCTGTAATGAAATCGGTGGATTCGCTGCTGCTGCCACTGGCAATATGGCACCACTGCCACGCCCTCGGCCGTGATGCGGCGTATTTCTTCTCGGGTTTTGAGCTCTGCTCTGAGTCCTTGCCAGTTGTGCTGTGCCCGGCCCTTGGGAACTTTAGATGTTCCCTGCACCAACAAAACTGCTGACTGCTGCCTGGCTGTTCAGCAACTGCTCACCTCGGCTCGCTGTCCACCCCTCCTCTCAGGCGCCTGGTGGCTGGTTGAGTGGATTGGTCTAGGGCCATCCGGTGAACTCACCGCTGCCTCCAGCAGTAAGATGCTACTTCTGCATCCTAGGCTGTGAGGCCAGAGTACCTCCTCTCTGGATTTGAGCACTGTTTTGAGTCTCCCTCCTCTCTGGAGCCTGGTGCTGCTAGGGGAGATGTAGGCCGCGCCGCTCCGACCGCTCTGCGCCGTGGCTCTGGCTGCTCCGCACCATAGCTCTGGCCGCTCCGGCCGCTCTGGCCGCTCTGCACCATGGGTCTGGTAACTACGGCCGCTCCGGCCATTCCGCGACACGGCTCTGGCTGCTCTGGCTGTTCTGGCCGCTCTGCTCCGGCTGCTCTGGCCGCTCCGCTCGGCTGCTCTGGCCACTCTGCTCAGCTGCTCTGCCCGCTCTGCTCTGGCTGCTCCGGCCACTCCACTTCACGGCTCCCGGCCACTCCACGCCTCGGCTCTGGGCAATCCGCGCAGCGGCTCTGGCTGCTCCAGCCGTTTAGGCCGCTTCGCGCTGCAGCTCCGCAGCTCCGACTACTCCGCACTGTGGCTCTGGCTGCTCCGGCTGCTCTGGCCACTCCGCGCAGCTGCGGGAGCGGCACTTTGGGCTGGTTTTTTTCTGGTGTCTTGTTTTTCCAGCCCTTTTTCTCTGTCCCTTGTATTTACCATTTTTATTTCTTTGCTGGTGGTGTTTTCTGGCTCTGAAAGGCGCTGGTTTTGTGGTAATAGAGATCAATTGTTAGCGGGACTTGTAAGTGCCGCTTTCCTCCGTCGCCATCTTCCCAGAAGTCTCCTCTAGTAGTATGTTTTTATGTTTCTTTTTTGGTATACAGTATTATACACCATAACTTAAATACATAAATTTACTTTAGACTGTATTAGAGTAGCAGTAAAGCAAATAAAGCTATTTCTATAGAACTCCACTGAAATAAAAAAATGATCAGTAGGACAAAAATCTTTCACATTTTAAAATAGCATATAATGCTGAATTTCTTCATATAATTAACATAATTTATTTGAAATTGATATGAATATTATTTCTACAACAAAATGGAGGTTATGTATGTATATATTTAAAATAAATTTAACAAGAACAAGTTATATTGATCAATAACAAATTATATATACAACTAATACAGATAATCAAAAGCAGAAATTCTGAAAACAATATCTTATTATTTATTCATTGTATAATACAGTTGGTACAATTACCTTTCTCTCTGTGACAACTTGAATTTTCACATTCATTTGCCAGTGATTAATTCATTTAGACACTAAATACAAAAGTAGTAAGTTTATGTTTTCTTACTACCAAATCTTTCAAATTCTGATTCTGGGCCCCAAAAGATTATCACTCTCTGTCAGCACCAACTAGTCAAAAATTACAGTCTTTATATAAACTCAGAATAAGCTTATAAATTATTTATGGTTTTAAAAATGAAACTTTTTTCCCATAGAAGGAATAAGTCTCTGTCATTCAAATATTTCTTCAATCCCTCCTTTCTTCCGGAAAATCACCCAAAAATCTGGATTTGCCACTGTTATGCTCTCATTTTATACAATCATAAATTCAGTCATGAACTCACTTCTAAGTCTTAGTCTCAAGTATTCAAGTGAACACTAGATATAGTGAGCTAGATTGTCAACAAAAAATCTACATGTGTCCTAACCTATAATCCCAGCACATCTATAATTCCAGTACATGGGAAACTAAATCAAGAGAATTGCAAGTTTAAGACCAACCTGGACAACTTAGAGAGACTTTGTCTCAAAATGAAACATAAGACATGTTATGGATAAAGCTAAACAGTAGAGCATCCCTGCATTCAATCCAGGAATTCAATCCAATATATATATATATATATATATATATATATATATATATATATATATATATATGATTATTCTACCCACAACCCATTTTTCTTTTTCTCTTTCTCTACTAAAGGTATGAGAACCCATCCAAGCTAGTAATCTGATAGTCATCTCTTCCATTCAAACAGTAATCAAGTCTTATCAATTATCATTATGATTCTACCATAATGCAATTATCTTTTCTTTATTTAATAAATATCAAGTTTTTTCTGATTTTTTGTTCTTACAAATATTAATAAAATATTCTTTTAATTTTTAAAAATTTTTAAACAAATTTTTATTGAACATAAATGGCATACATTTAAACTATATTTGGTGCCCTCTCCCCCCGCCCCCATTTTCCCTTCCCTCCTTCCACCAATGGTTGTCCAGGTTAACCATGTCATATTTATAATTTTACACATATTCAGAGGTAGACCCTCAATAACCAAGATCAGCCTTCCTCCTCTCCTATCTTTCCATTCAAACTTTGCTGATATTTCTCCTCCATTATCTGGAGTCCCACTGGTATCCTCTGTGTTTCCTAGTTTGGGCATATTAGAGGAAACATATATACCTTCTCCTTCTGTGCTTGGCTGATCTCATTAAACATAATGTTCTACAGGGCTTTCCATTTTCTCGCTAATGATATAATTTTGTTCTTGTTTATGGCTGAATAGAATTCCATTGTGTGTATTTCCCAAAGTTTTGCTATCCATTCATCTGTTGATGGAGATCTGGATTGGTTCCATATTTTGGCTGTTATGAATTGTGCTGCTATGAACATAGGTATGCATATGTTGCTGTAGTTCTCTGAATTCAGCCCCTTTGGAAAGATACCCGGGAGTGGTATAGCTGGATCATATTGTGGATCTATTCCCACCTTTCTTAGGAAACTCCACAAAGATCTCCATAGTGGCTGAACTAGTTTGCATTCCCACCAACAGTGTAAAAGAGTTCCTCTTGCCCCACATCCTCACCAGCATTTGTTGTTATTTGATTTCTTTATGCTTGCCACTCTGACTGGGGTTAGATGGAATCTCAGTGTAGTTTTGATTTGCATTTCCCTGATGGCCAGTGATGAAGAACATCTTTTTGTTTATCTGTTGGCCCTTTATATCTCTTCTTTTGTGAAGTGTCTATTTAGTTCATTTGCCCATTACTTGATTGGGTTGTTTGTTTTGCTAGTGTAGAGTCTTTTGAGCTCTTTGTATATTCTAGATATAGAAGGTAGAGACATACAAGTATAAATCACTTACTTAACCCTTCTACAATTATTATCCTATTGCCTCCCCCTCCCTCATTCTCATGTTTGGTTTACTGATTAACTCTGATAATTATAAAAATGTACATCATATACATAAGGGAATTTGCCTAAATCTATTTCTTGAAATAGAAAATAATGGGACTCTCCCAAATACATTCTATAAAGCCAACATCACATTAATACCAAAAGCAAATAATGACATTTCAAGGAAGGAAAACTACAGTCCTATATCTTTGATGAACTTGGAAGGAAAACTGGTAAACAAAATACTAGCAACACTTATTCAAAACCATATAAAGAAAATCATACACTATGACTGGGTAGGGTTCATCACTGGGATGCAAGTCTGGTTCAACATATGAAAATCAATCCATGTAATTCATCATATAGACAAAACCAAAGACAAAAATCACAGGATCATTTCAATAGACACTAAAAAAAACATTTGATAAAATCCAACATCCATTTATGATAAAAGCACTGCAGAGAATCAGAATAGAAGCAATATACCTCAACATCATAAGCCCACAGCCAACATTGTATTAAATGGGGAAAATCTTAGAGAATTGCCACTAAAAAAGAACAAGTTAAGGATGTGAATTATCACCACCTCTCTTAAATATAGTACTTAAGACACTTTCCAGAGCAATAGGGCAAGAAAAGGATATCAAAGGAGTATAAATAGGAAATGAAGAACTCAAACTTTCACTATTTGCAGATGGCATTATACTATACTTAGAAGACCCAACAAACTCAACCAGAAGGCTTACATAACTGATCAACAAATATAGCAAAGTGTCTGGACACAAAATAAATATTAAAACCTCAGAATCTTTTCTGTGCACCAACCATAAATCCACTGAGAAAGAATGCAGAAAGCATATCCACTCAGTATTTCCCACACACAAAAATATAAAGTATTTAAGAATAACTTTAACCAAGGAGGTAAAAGATCTCTACAAATAAAATTATAAAACACTGAGAAAAGAAATTGAAGAAGATCTTAGATGAAAAGATGTCCCATGTTAATGGATAGGCATAATAAATACCCACTCCTGGATATCTTTACAAAGGGGTTAAAATCAGAGAACTACATTAACATATGCATACCCATGTTCATAGTAGCACAGTTTGTAATAGCCAAAATATGGAACCAACCTAGATCTCCATCAACAAATGAATGGATTGCAAAATTATGGGAAATACACACAGTGGAATTCTATTCAGCTATAAAAAAAGAATGAAATAATAGCATTTACAAGAAGATAGAAGGAACTGGAGAACATTATGTTAAGTGAGATTAGTCAAGCACAGAAAGAGAAGGGACATATGTTTTATCTAATATGCCCAAGCTAGGGAATATTGGTAATATCAGAGGGACTCCAGATGATGGAGGGAAAATTTTAGCAAAGTTAGAATGGAATAATAGGAGAGGAAGAAAGCTGAGGTTGTTCAATGGAGGAGGTACATACGAATATGTGTAATGGTATAAATATAACATGGTTAACCTGGACACTCTTTATTGGGAGGGGGAAGGGAAATGGGGGAAGGAGAGGGCACGAAGCACAATCTAAATGTACACCATTTCAATATGTTCAACTTATAAATAAAATAAAACATGGAAGAAAAATAAAATAAAAGATGCATTTAAAATCTGAAAAAAATGTCCATACTTCTAAAAGTGATCATTCTTAATATCATTCCTCAAAGACATAGAAAAATCAGTCCTTAATTTATTTGGAACAATTAAAAAAACAGAATAACCAAAGTATGTATAAGCAACATAAGCATGCTGGAAGAATCACAATACCTGACTTTAAACTATAATACAAATCCATTGTCATATAAACAGCATGGTGCTGGCACAAAAACTGATACATAAAATAATGGAGCTAAATAGAAGACTCAGAAATAAATCCACACACTTACAGCGAATTGATTTTTGACAAAGGGGCCAAAACCATACACTGGAGAAAAAGATACTCTGTTTAACAAATGATGTTGGCAAAACTGGTTAACCATATGCAGAAAAATGGAAATAAATCCCATTGTCTTACCCTCCAAAAGAGTCATTTTAAGATGAATCAAAGACTTGGAAATTAGATCAGAGACCTTGAGGTTTCATGGAGAGGGCATAGTTCCAACACTGCAAAACATAGGCACAAATAAAACCTTCTTCACTAAGACCCCAAAGGCACAAAAAACTAAAAGGCAAATCAATACGTGTGATTGTATGAAACTGTCGAGATTCTGTAAAGCAAAGGAAACTGTCAAGAACCTCAACCTTAGCAAACAGAATGCGAGAAGATTTTTTCCAACTACTCTTTCAATAAAGGAATATAAAGAGAATTCAAGAAACTCAGTACTAAAAATCAACCCAACAGCAAATGGACAAGTGAATTAAATAGACTCTTCAAGAAAGATGAAATTCAAATGGCCAATAAATGCATTAAAAATGTTCACCATCATTAGCTCTCAGAGAGATGCAAATCAAACTACCCTGAGATTTCACCTAACTCCTTGACAGTCGTTCAAATAATAAATAACAACAAATGCTAGTGAGGATGAGGAGAAGTGGGAAGTCTAAAACATTGTTTGTGGGATTACAAATTAGTGCAACCACTTTGGAAAACAGTATGGAGTATGCTCATAAGAATGGGAACAAACTTACCATTTGATCCATCAATACCACTTCTGGGTATCTAGTCAAACAATAGGAAACAAAACTACCAAAGTAATGCAGGCATATCAATGTTCATAGATGCATAACTCATCATTGACCAACTATGGAACCAGACAAGATATCAATAAACAGGTGAGTGGATTACAAAATTGTGAGATATGTACACAATGGAATTTTTCTCAGCCATAATGAAACACAATTATATCATATATGGGAAAATGTGTGGAACTGAATGACATTATAGTAAATGGGATTAGTAGGTCACAAAAAGTAAAAAAAATTGTATGTTTTTCCTAATATGCAAAAGCTAGGGAGAAATGGATAACAGGAGGAACTCTTGAAGAAGGAGATCCTATAGAAGAGCAAATAAGGTGACCTTAGTGAAGGGATGGGAGGAGGGAAGAAGGAAACTCTCCAAAGCACATGATGTACTTAAACATAAAAAAATCAATCACTAAGCCAAGCATGGAAAGGAGAAATGGGGAGGGAATGAGGTGGGGATTGGATATGGGCTAATTGGATGAGGTATGCCTGTATGTCTCCACCACAGAACTCATTAAACTCACCACTAAGAAAACAAATAACCCAATTAAAAAATGAAAAAGTGAACTAAGTAGATATTTCACAAAAGAAGAAATTCAAATGGCAATCAATGTATGAAAAAATGATAAACATCATTAGACATCAGAGAGATGCAAATCAAAACTACCCTGAGATTTTACCTAACTACAACTAGAATAGCAATCATTCAAAACAAACAACTACAAATGCTGGCATGGATGTGGAGAAGTGGGAACTTTAGTACATTGTTGGTGGTATTGCAAATTGGTACAACCACCTTGGAAAACAGTATGGGGGATCCTCAGAAAAATAAGACTTAACCTACCATATGATCCAGCAATACCACTTCTGGGTATCTACCCCAAACACAGGAAATAAAGCTACCAAACTAATGCATGCATATCTATATTGATACTTGTACAGTTCACATTTACCAAACTATGGAAACATCCAAGATGTCCATTAACAGATGAATGGATTACAAAACTACAGCATATGTACATAAGAATATTTTACTCAACCGCATTTACAGAAATGGTTGGAATTGTATATCATTATTATTAATAACATTATTACTAGTAAGTCATAAAAATTAAAAATTAAAATGCTCTCTAATATGTAGAAGCTAGGGAGAAAATGGCTCATAGAAGGAACTCTAGACAAAGAAGAAACCATAAATTAGATAAAAAAAAAAAGGTAACCTGACTGAGGAAGAAAGAGGGGGAAGAGCAAAATTCCTTAATGTCCATGATGTACAATCACAAACGTATCAATTGAGTAAGTAAGACTTACACCATAAGAAAATAGGGGTAAGAAATGAGGTGAAAATTGGGGAAGGGCTAAATGAAAGATGTGTGGAAGTATGCCTCTACCATCTTGTATTCCATTAAAATGTATGACTACAATGCACCAAGGAAAAATTAAAGAAAGATTAAAAAATCTTCAGTTAATGGAGGAGTAGCTTATTTTATAAACTATGAAACACCTTTTCAACAGGATCAAAGCAAACTCCAACAATGTTGGGGGAAAATCAATACTTAGTACAATAGTAATTTCTATTTTAGTTTTTTATACTTTTCAGTTTTTCAGATATTTTCCCAATTTGGTCATTGGATTACAATCATAAAAATTTATTTTTATTTTTAAGTCAAAATTGCACACTCCTATGAGGAATTACTTATCACAACAAGGTTTATTTTCTGGATATTATAAACTATTTTGTTCCTAACCAATCCCTTATTCTTGAACAATACAAATGATGGAGATTAAAAAAAACTGTGTGTGTGTGTGTGTGTGTGTGTGTGTGTGTGTGTGGTGTGTTTTACTGGAGGTAGAACCATGGGATATTCTAATTCCAAGATACACCCTCAAAACTTTTTATATTTTATTTTGAAATGGGGTATCCCTCACTTACTGAGAGTCCAACTAAGTTGCTGTGGCAGTCCTTGAACCTGAGAATTTCCTGTTTCATCCCTCACGTACTGGTATTACAGATGTGTGCCATCACACCACAACAAAAAAATAATATTTTAACTGCTTAATTGGTACAGGATTTTCTTTTCAGATGGTAGAAGTTTTTTGGAACTAGATACAGGTAGTTACTGCACGTTATAAACATACTAAATACGAGAGAGCTGGGCAAGATGTTGGTGGCTGTGGTCACAGTGGTGATCGCGGCTGCTGAAAAAAACATGCATTCCTTGGAGAAGCCCTAGACACCAGATTTTGGTTTAATATCTGATTGGGACAACTTAAGGAGACAATTCCAGCTGTGACTTCCTATCTAGAATACAGGAGAGAGAGTGGATAACAGCGGAATTAGAAGCAAGATGACAAGGAGGCACCCGCCATGCAAGAAAAGTGATTTTTGGAAGAACTTCTCAGAAGAGATTAGAGAAAAGACTGCTTCAGCTGCACATGCTAGGGAACTCTTATCAACATACCTCATAAGAAAAATGATCCAGGCGTGGTGGTGGGAGCCAGGCAATGCCAGGCAGGAAGCCCAGCCACATGTCCCGGGGAGCTCAGTGTGCCTGGCTGACATGCTCCGCTATGCTGCGCTGAGGACCATGATGTGTTCGGAACAGCAGATCCTGCTCTACACGGTGAGGCTGTATGCCTCTACTCGTGGAAGGGAGAAAAAATTCATTGCTGCTGAGTACTCGATCTCACCTCTTAAAAACACACATACAGCCTTCTCTTATGAAAAAGTATTAGAGAGGTGCCAAGATGGTGGCGGTGGCAGCCAGGATTCAGAAGATGCAGACAAATCCTATGCAATACACCTTGAACTTTTGGAAAAAAAAGTCTCTGTGAAGGGGGACTGCTCCTGCTACGCATGCTTAGGAATTCTGGACATCATACCATGTAAGGAAGGTGCTCAGCAGGGAATCAGGAGGAATGCTGCAGCAGCAGGTGTGGGAGCAGCCAGTATTTGGGAGAGGCAGATATCTGGTTCAATCCACCATTAACTTGCGAAGAAATCACCCCAAAGAATGCCGGGCATGGTGGCGCAAACTTGTAATCCCTGTGCTTGGGAAACTAAGACAGGAGGATTGGGCAGGTTCTAAGCCAGCCTCACTGGCTTAAGAGACCCTTTTTCCCAATAAAAATATAAAAAATAGGTCTCTGGGAGGGTTGCCCAGTGGTAGAAGGGTTTCCAGGAACCCCAGTACCACCAAAAAAATGGAAGAAAAAAGGGAACATCTGTAGACTACCTGCTCACAGTGACAGAGACCAGAGCCCACTGCACAGCAAGGCCATTGATGGGGCCTCTGAGGCTGGGATCATAGCCTGCCATGAGACAAGGCCTGTACTTGGGCCTCCGAGGCCAGGATCAGAGCCTGCTGAGGGGTGAGACCAGTGCTGGGGCCAGCGAGGCTGGGATTGGAGTCTGCCATGCAGTGAGGCTGTTGCTCGAGCTAGTGAGACCATGATAGGAGCTTGCCTTAAGGCAACGCCAGTGCTGAGGCCTCCAAGGCCAGGATTGGAGCCTGCCATGAGGCAAGACTAGTTCTGGGGCCACCAAGGCCAGGATCAAAGCCTGCTGAGTGGTGAGGCCAGGATTGGAGCCTGTTATGAGGCAAGACCAGTACTGGGGCCTCCAAGGCCAGAATTGGAGCCTGCCATGCTGCGAGGCCAGTGCTGGAGTCAGCAAGGCTGGAATCAAAGCCTGCCATGCGGTGAGGCCATTGCTGGAGCTAGCGAGGCTGGGATAGGAGCTTGCCTTAAGGTAAGGCAGGTGCTGTGGCCGCCAAGGCTGGGATCAGAGCCTGCCATGTGGTGAGGCCGTTGCTGGAGCTAGCAAGGCTGGGATAGGAGCTTGCCTTAAGGCAAGGCAGGTGCTGGGGCCTCTGAGGTAGGCATGGAGACTGCCATGAGGCAAGGCCGGTGCTGGGGACAGCGAGGATGGGATCAGAGCCTGCTGAGTGGCAAGGCCAGTGCCGGGGCCTTCAAGAGTGGGATCGGAGCCTGTAATATGTCATCCACAGAGAAATATCAGAGAAAATAAAAAATCAGATGCTTTCCCTAATATGCAAAAACTAGGAAGAAATGGGTAATAGGAGGAAATCTAGTTGAAGAAAACACCCTATAGAGGAACAATTAAGGCAATCTATCAGAGGGGATGTGATGGGGGAAGATGGAATCTCTTTAAACCACATGATGTACTTAAACAAATATATCAGAGTCAATCACTAAATCAAGCAGGGGATTGAGAGGGGGGAGGGAATGGGATGAGGATTTGATAAAGGCTAAATGGATGATGTGTGCTTGTATATCTTCACAAGTCTTGTATGCCATTGAGATGTTTGACTACAATACACCAATAAAAATATATTAAAAAAATAAACATACTATCTGGGCATGGTGGCACATGCTTGGGAGGCAGAGACAGGAGGAGTGTGCTGGTTCGAAGCCAGTCCTCCCTGGGTTAAGAGACCCTGTTTCCAAATAAAAATATGAAAATAGGTCTGGGAGTGTAGCCCTGAGGTAGAAGTGTTTCCAGGAACTCCAGTACCTCAAAAAGATAAATAAATAAATAAAAATAAAAATAAAATAAATAAACATACTAAATACAATAAATTGTTCACTTTTATTTATTTTTTATAGCTGCACTATCATCTTTCATCATAATATAGATCATGTTGAAAATGACGTATATTCACACAGTAATTGGTGCCTTCAACCCCCCAATTTCCCTTTTCCCTTTCTCTCAGTACTGTGTGACCAGGTTAACTATGATATTTTCACATGAATACACATATTCAAATGTAGCTTTTCCATTAAGTAACATCAGCCTTCTTCCTCCCCTACCCCTCCTTTATGGCTTTGCTGAGGTTTCTCCTTTATTATCTGGAGTACTGATGGTATCCCTAATACTCTCTAACTTGGACATATTAGAGAAAACATATGTCCTTTCTCTTTCTGTGCTTGGCTAATCTCACTTAACCTAATATTCTCCAGGTAAATTGTTCACTTTAAATGGTTGATTTTGTCTTATGTAAAATTTCCTTCTATTTAGAAAGAAATCTGATTGAAAGCTTGGAGAAAACCAAACCACAAGTAATTGAGTGGACAAGATCTAAGAGCAAAGAAAAGTTTGTTGTGATCCCAATCTCTTCTCGATGCCCCATGAAACATTTGTCAATTCTTTACAGGACTACTTCTAGGAGCTGAGAAGATAAACAGAAAGTATCTGCTTAGAGAAAGAAACTAAACATAACTCTCAGAAGTTTCATGGTTCTGGGAAAATTTGAAAAAAAATGTTATAAAAATGGGAATTCAGAGCCTGCCAAGGAGGAGAGATTATGATAAATAAATATCCTAATGCTTTACTTGAACCCCCTGAATTACTATATCATAGTAGGTAGAAAATTTATAAATAATCTAGATTTTAGAAAGATTTAATGAAATCTAACCTAAACTGAGTGTAAGCCTGATTGAAGTGAGTTACTAATAATCTAATCCTTGATAAAATCTAAAAAAAATCTGAAAAACAATAACATTATTCAAAATTCTCCAATTTCTAAAATATTATTTTTCATGAAGTTACTGGATCTTTCAAATATAAGAGCAAGAGAGATAAAAAGAGTCAATAGTAGCAGAATACATGCATATATATATATATATATATATATATATATATGCAATATAAAGGTATACAAATATATGGAAATATGCAAAAATACACAAGAATTTTTAGAGCAGCACTAAAACTGAAAATCAAAAACTCCAAGCTTTTGATAACTTAAAGATAACATTTCAATATTGTTATGTGAGATTATCATTTTTAATTTTGGATAAATTGCTATAATACTAGATGTCAACCACTAAGCCAAGCATGGGAAGGAGGGATGGGGAGGGAATGGGGTGGCGATCAGGTGGGGGTTGACTGGCGATGTGTGCATGTAAGTCTACAAAAGTTTTTTTTTGTATCCCACTATGATGTATGAATACAGTGCACCAATAAAAAATTAAAAAAAACTCCATCAACAGAAGAATGAATAAATATTAATGTGTTCATACATTGGAGTATATGCAGAAATAAAATGAATTGACTATTGACTATATGTGACAAGTGCACATTGTTGAGTGGGACCAGACAGAAAAGAATGTATAGGATATAAGTTTATAAATTTTAAGCACAGGCAGAAACAATGGTGATAGGTATCAGGATAGCAGTTAGTTTTAAGAACTTTTATAGGAATGACTGTGGGGAACATATGTGGCATATATAGATCTTGTAATATTCTATTTCATTATATATTTGATGGTCACAGAGATGTTGTTATACTTTGTATCTAGAATGTGAATGCCAACCCCAAAGCTCATGTATTAGGCAATACAGCAATATTTATAAGTGAAAACATTACACTATGAAGACTACACTCATAAGGGTATCAATTTATTTAATATGTTCATAATTTGAATGGATTTCTGGGTGATAACTTCACACAGGTGAGGTGTGGATGAAGAAAGTAGGTCACTAAGAATATGCCATGGATTTTTATCTGTCTCTGATCCCCTCCTTTCTTACTCTTTTTCTGCTTTAAAGCTGCCTTGAGCTGAAAAGTTTTCCTTTGCCACATTCAGCCACCATAATTTTTCTGCCTTATATCCAGTTGACCTCCAAATAAACCTTCCCTCCTCTAAGGTTTCTTGTCAGGTGTTTTGCTCACAGTGACAAAACCCAACTAACATAAGATGTGCCATTTTGAGAAACTTTATATACATTTATGATTTGTGTACACTTCAGTTTATATGAGTTTGCTTAAAATATGAAGTGAAAAAATAAGTTACTAGAGAAACTTGTAAATAATGTCTATCTGCCATTCACAAGGAATGAAGAATTACTTCTTCTTGCCAAGCTCTATGTAGGTTTCTTAGGAAAAGTGAAAAAATGAAAACCTAGAGTACAATGAAATCAACCTCTTCCTTCTTCTCCCTACATTCCTCATCCTCTAGTAATCATTCATCACATTCTAGCTCATCAGTTTTTACAACTATCATGGGTCATTTTTAAATAAATAAATAGCCGGGCATGGTGGCGCACGCTTGTAATCCCCGCACTTAGGAGGAGGAGACAGGAAGATCGCGCAAGTTCAAAACCAGCCACTCTGGCTTACAGACCCTGTTTCCAAATAAAAAATAAGAAGAAGAAGAAAATAGGTCTAGGAGTGTAGCCCGGAGGTAGAAGCGTTTCAAGGAACCTCAGTACCATCAAAAAATAAAATAAAATAAATAAATTTAAAAATTTGTGACACAATCTCTGTTTGGGGAGTGTATATTCTAAGAAAAGGCTTTAAAACAACAATCCTTCTAATTTAAGTTGTGCCTGGGTTTTCAAATGAATGCCTTTCCCCACTGCCTGACATCTCTAATCATGATAGATATCTCAAGAAAAGAATGCTTCTTAATGCTAGATAATTTGGTTAGTGACTACTTTCTATATAAAACTGACAAAAATTTATTTACAGTCATTAATCTATCAATATTCCTGTTTCTATATCATCAAAAGAACAAAAGTAAGGAATCGTATGCTTTCCCTAATATGTGAAAGCTAGGGTGAAAGGGGATGTAGGAGAAACTCCAGATGAAAAAGAAGATCCTATAGAGGAGCAAATAAGGCAACCTAACTGTGGGGATGGGAGAGGGGGAGAGGGAAACTCTTTAAAGTGCATGATATACTTATATCGAAGTTACCCACTAAACTGAGCATGGGAGGGAGGGACAGGGAGGAAGTGAGGTGGGGACTTGGTGGAGGCAGGCTGGGTGATGTGTATATGTATGTCTACACAAGTTTTTTTTTAACCCCATTATGATGTATACATACAATGCACTAATAAAAATATGGAAAATAAAAAAGAACATTAATAAATGCTAATGATACAAAAATGGGACCCCTTATATACTGTTGGTGGATTTTTTTTAATTTTTTGGTGGTACTGGGGTTCCTGGAAGCCCTTCTACCTCCGGGCTACACTCCCAGACTTATTTTTACATTTTTATTTGGAAACAGGGTCTCCTAAGCCAGCGCGCATGGCTGGCTTAGAACCTGCGTGATCCTCCTGTCTCTGCCTCCCAAGCGCGGGGATTACAAGCATGTGCCACCATGCCCGGCTGTCAGTGGAATTTAAAATTAGAATTTTCTATTTATTTTAAAATAAATTTTTCTATTGTATAAAACAGTATGGTGTTTCCTCAAAAATCAAAAATAAAATTGCCATATTATCCAACAATCCAACATCTATATTTATCTCCAAAGGACATACAACCATTATATTAAAGATATACCTGTACTGGCACATTAATTTTTGTACTATTACCAATAGTCAATATATGGAATCATTCTAAGCATCTACTAATGAAGAATGGATAAAGGACATGTGGAATATATATCTATATCTACAAAGATATAGATATATATTGTAATATTATTCAAATTCATAAAAAAAATCCTTTCATTTGCAGCAATATAGATAGAACAGATGGGCATCATGTTAAGTGAAGTAAGCCAGGCACAGCAAGACAAATACCACATGGTCCTATTCATTTATAAAAGCTAAAAAAGTTTGTTTCATAGAAGTAAAATAAAATACAGATGCTTTCTCTAATATGTGAAATCAAGGGGGGAGATGGATCATAGTAGGAACTCTAAAAGAAGTAGAAACCATAGATGAGCAAATAAGGTGACCTAAATGGGGGGGGCTTAGGGGTGCAGGGAAATTTCCTGATGTACTTTCACAAACATACCTAAGTCAATCACAAAGCCAAGCATGATAAGGAAAAATGGGGAAGGAAATGGAGTGAGAAGTGAGGAAGAGCTAAGTGACTGATGTGTATGTGTTTGCCTCAGTCATCTTGTACACTGTTAAGATGTATGACTACAATGCACCAATAAAAATAAATTAAAAAATAAATAAGTAAAGTAAAATAATATTTAATATAGGTTGGAAAGAGTGGGGGAGAGAAGGTAGAAAGAGTTCATTAACCAGTACAAATATATAGATAGGAAGTTAAGTTCTAGCATTCTATAGCATAGTAAGCTGACAATAGTTAACAATAATTTATTATAGATTTCAAAGTAATGAGAAAAGGGGATTTTGATTGTTCTCAAAATAAAGAAATGCTAAATATATGAGGTGGCAGATATGCTAATTCCCATGGTCTGACCATTAAATATTGAATATATGTATAAAATATCAAACTGTATCCCATAAATATGCCTAATTACTGTATGTCAATAAAACAAAAATTTCTGCTTCCAGAGACACAAAATATAGCTAGAGAAAACCGTTTATGTGTGCGAATTTGTGCTGCCTCCAGTCTTCTGGATGCTAACCCTACCACTTTACAATGGATTTAGTTGTCTCTGCAAACTCCTTTTCCGACCCCACAACCATTTTTTCAAATGTTTTCTACCATGCTTAGTTCTTCATTTTTTGTCCCAACCCCAGCTTACATTTCAGATATTAAAGAATAAACTGAAACTATTAGAAGTGCCTTTTTTACTACTGTACATCAACATTCCTAAGATCATTGTACAAATCTTTTATTCTTCTCTTCATGCCTCAAAGGAAGAGAATTCTCTCTCTAAACTAAAAGAACAAACTCTGCCCTTATCTATTCCACTGATCTCACTCCTTCCTACTGGAGTGAAATGAAGCTGTTTTCCTTAGGGTAACTAGTCACTTGGACGAGATATACAAAGTAACTTGAATAAAATATTAATTTTTTACTGTAATTCACTTTTCTTCAAATGATTACAAAATGAACTACATCATCTGTGTAAATGCCCAACCCCATGATTTTCCAGGAAATGTTGAGGTATTGAACCTTCAATTCAATCTATCTCCGGATTCCAAGACATTGATCTGCTAAGATTTCTGGCTCCAAAAATACTGTAGGCAACAAGCATCTATTTTTCAATTCTGAATATTTATTTACTTTCTTAATAGAACCCTGAGTAGAAACTAATAGTCCCACCCCCTTTTTAAAATTGATCTATGCATTTCAGACTTTATTTTTTATATGAGATAATTTTATAGTAATATATTTGTTGGGTACAATCGTATAAAGATATGTTGGGGCAAATTCAGGAAAGTAGAATGTGAACTAGGTATTAGACTATTATAGAATTACTGTTAAATCTCATAGCTGTTGATAATGGCATTTGTTGACACAGCAGTTTTTTAAAATATATTTTTATTGGTGCATTGTAGTCAAATATCTCAATGGAATACAAGACTTGTGAGGATATAAAAGCATGTATCACCCAAATAGCCTTTATCTGATCCCCATCCCATTTCCTCCCCCTCCCTCAATTTTATGCTTGATTTAGTGATTGACTTTGATATATTTAAGTACATCATGTGCTTTAAAGATTTTTCATCTTTCCCCTCCCATCCCCTCAGATAGATCACCTTAATTGATCCTCTATAGGGCCCCTTCTTTCACTAGCATTCTGCCTATTACCCATTTCTCCCTAGTTTTTGCATATTAGGGAAAGCATCTGATTTTTTTCTTATATTTCTCTGTGGATGCTGCACTGCAGGCTCCAATCCCACCCTTGCAGGCCCCAGCACCAGCCTCACTGCACTGCAGGCTCAGATCATGACCTCACTGGCCCCTGAACCAGCCTTGCCTCACAGCAGGCTATGATCTCACCCTCACTAGCCCCAGCACCAGCCTCTCCACCCAGCAAGCAGGCTGTGATACCTACCTCAAGGCTCTGGCACTGGCCTCACCACATGGTAGGCTCCAATTCCAGCCTCTCAGAGTACAGCACCAGCCTTGCCACACGACAATCTCCTATCCTGGCCTCAAAGGCCCTAGCACTGGCCTTGCAGCTCGGCAGGCTTCGATCCAGGCCTCAGAGACCACAGCACCATGTATGCAAGAATGTGAGTGCCTTACAGAAAGAAGTTCTTCCTAGTATAGTATCAATGAAAAATTCTTCATAAGCCTTCTTTGTGACTCTATAGCCCCTTAGATCTATTGAAAAATCAGTCCTTCATGACCCTGGTTTTTCAATTATCGCTTCTCTTATAACTTCTCTTAAAATTTCTCTTTCTTCTCTCATCTCTTCTATCTTTCTCTCTCTTAGTCTCTCTCTTTTTCTCTCCCTCTGTTCTTCCCACCATCTCTCCCCATCTTCCCATTTGCTTTCCCTATTCCACTTTCATCTTCTCCATTGACTACTTTTATTCTGTATTTCTACCTACAAACATAAACAGACAAATATGTTTTCAATCCCAAAAACAACTCAATTTAACTTTATTTTTACTCTAAATAAATCATTCTCCATTCCATGCCTCCTTAAGTAATTCTTCATTCTCTCTTGAACCATCTCTGCCTGTAATATGGCTCCTATATTCACAAATTTGCTCTCTAAAATACTCAGTGACTTCTTAAACACTAAGCCTAACATTGTGTTCTCATTTTTTTCTCCTATACTTTTTTTTTTGCATTTGACACTCTTGACCACCACACACCCTTCCATGATACTTTATTATCTCAGGTATATTCTTACCTCTATTATTGTTTCTTGTTTTTATCCTTGTTTTTTCCTTTTTTCTAAAGATTGGCCCATCTCTCTGTATACCCATGCCCTGTAAGATTTTACCCACTTCCTTGGCTTCATTATCATTTGTATGCAAAGAAATATCAATTTTGTTTCTAAGTGAAACTTTTCCCCCATGTTTCTTCTATGCTACAAACTATTGAACTACATTTCTGGATTCTACAGAAACTTCAAACTAAACCAAATAAGCAACCAAGAGCAAAAACTTTCATATCCAACAGAGCAGACTTTAAGCCAAAACTTATCAACTTACCAGAAGAGACAAAGTGGGGCATTTCTCACTTATTTTATATTTTTATACTTTTTCTATTGGTTTTTAAATGTCGAGGATCAAACACCGGGCTTTGCACATGCTAGGCAAGCACTATGCCACTGAGCTAAGTACCCAGCCCTCATTTCTCAGTTATAAAAGGAGTAATATAAGAAGAAAATATAATGATAGTAAAACATTTGTGCCCCAAATCTTTATGCACCCACTTTTATAAAACAAACTTTTTGGCATAATAGGTGTCAAATAGATACACACACAATAATTTTGGGAGACTTAAACACACCACTCACACCACTAGATCTTTCAGGTAAAAGATGAATAAAGATTCTTCAAACCTAAAGAACACCATAAAACAAATAGTCCTAATAGATATATACAGAATCTTACAACCAACAATAGCTGAATACATATTCTTCAAATCTGCTCATGGAAGCTTCTCTAAATCATTTTATTCACACATCTATTTCCTTCTTATTTCTGTTGAGTATGTCATATGTCAATTAGGCTTCAAACGTCTATGATTGTGAAATCTTCATAGTTTCTCTCTCACAATATCTAGTCAGCTGTCTCAACCTATAACAAGGATTTTTGTAATTTCTCATCTTGAATTTTCTTTCTTGTCATTGTCAATATCATTTCTGTAGTCCAGGCACCAATTCTCTTTTGTCCTCATAACTGAGTCAAAGTAAAAAAAAAAAAAACCTCAACAATAAGAAAACAAATAACCTAATCAAAAAAAAAAATTCAGAAAGTGAATTGGACACTTCACAGTAGAAAAAAATCAAATGGACAATAAATATATGAAAAAAAATTCAGCATCATTATCAATCAGAGAATTGCAAATCAAAACTACCCTGAGATTTCACCTAACTACAGTTAGAATAGCAGTGATTCAAAACACAAACAGCACCAAATGCTGGTGAGAATATGGAGAAGTAGAAACTAATAATATTGGTGGGATTGCAAATTAGTGCAACCATTTTGGAAAACAGTATGGAAGACTCTCAGATGAATGGAAACCAAGATTCCATATGTTTCAGCAATAAAACTTCTGGGTTTCTGCCCAAAAGAATGGAAACCAAACTACCAAACTATTGCATGCATATCTATGTTCATAGCTGCAAAATTTACCATTGTCAAACTATGAAACCAGCCAAGATGCCCTTCAATATATAAATGAATTACAAAACTATGATATATGCACACAATGAAATTTTATTCAGCCAAAAAGAAAAACACAATTATGTCATTTATGGGGAAATGAATGAAATTAAAGAACATTATTCTAAGTGAAATTAGTCTGTCACAAAAAGTAAAAAAAAAAAAAAATTTGAATGTTCTCTCAAATACGTGGAAGCTGGTGGGGGTGATCATAGGAGGAACTCCAAATGAAAAATGAGAGACCATATATGAGCAAATAAGGCAACCTAACAGGGCTATGGGAGAGAGGTAGTATAAAATTTTCTAATGCATATGATGTATATTCACAAACATATCAAAATCAATTACTAAGCCAAACATGAGAAGAAAGGAGCAGGGAGGTAATGAAATGGGAATTGGGGAATGGCTAAATAAGTGATATGTGCATGTATGCCTCTACTATTTTATATTCTATTAATATGTATGACTAATATGCACCAATAAAAAATTTCTTTTCCTAAATTCTTCTTCCTAAATTATCCAGAAAGTGTCTACCTATTTAATCTTACTAATAGCTAAGTTCAAAAAGTTCTATTTATACCAACTATAAATTAAAACCTGCTTTACTTGACACTTATGTTACCATAGGGTAGCTTTGACCTACCTTTACAAACTTATTTCCTATTAATTACCCATATGAATCATACATCCAAACCAAAATTATCTAATAATTGGTTACCCCGTCTTGTTCTTTCTTGCCTCTCTGACTTTAATTATAATATTTGATTATAATATTCTCTTTCCCTTTGCAAAGTAAGCTATGAAAACCACAGAAGAGAGTATAATGGAATCTGTGAAGGGAGAAGTAAAGGGAAAGGGGAGGGGAGGGGAAGGAAACAAACCAAATAATTTCATGTAAATATATTAATGTACCACTATGAATCTCACTATCATGTACAATTACAATGCACCAATAAAATTATTTTTAAAAATCCTATGAAGTCAAGCTCAAAAAATATATTACCTGATCATTCCTTCATAACATACTGAGGGTCTCCTCCCTGACACATCATTTATGTTGTTTATTTGGCTACTTTCTTATACTGTATAGCATTTATGCAACATCAACATTAAATGGTAAGTTTTTTATTTTGTAATAAACTAGTAAAGTTCCTGGAATAATATAGAACTTAAAGACATATTTTAATAAGTGGAATAATTTAATAAAAGCCAATATGTGATATTTGATCTAGAATAAAAAATACATGTTTATGGAGAAATTTTTTAATCAAGCAAGCCATGAGTTTATGTCTTATCAAAGTACTACATTAATGTCACATGATTTAGGATCCCTAAGAGTTTTGGGGAAATTAACAAGAATTATACCTAATATTTATAAAGATTTGTGTGAAGCTTCAGTTTACACATATAATTTTAAATCTGATTTTGTGTTTTCTAGAAATAGTTACAATAATATTTTTAAATTTCTGCAACTTCTGTGGGTGTTCAAATTTTTTCTCATAATTAATATGGGGACTAAAACATGAGGCCTTGCTCAGGCCTGTCATGTTCTTAGGCAACAATGACAATAAAGCAGATTTCTGCCCCAAAATACTCCTATAAATTTGTGTGCATATACCAACCCTCATCAACACTGGTAGCCCTTCTTAAAACTTTCAAACCTAAGCAGAACTGAACACTTTCAATGCTAGTTATGAGTGTGTTATTGTTGCATTAATATTCCCATAGCTTTCTAGAAAATAATGTTAATCATTGAAAATGTTAAGACCTCATACCAAAAAACAAACTACTAAAGCACATAAGACAAAAGTAATACAGATTAATCTCAAATCACAACCTGGGGATGATATTTCTGGTAGGAATTGGTAACCCTCTGATGCCTACATATCATCTCTTAAGCCCTACTATGGTTCCCCTTCTACCAATATGAAGGACAAGGACTATTTCTATGCCAAGAGAGATAACAAAGCAAATCAATATTTTAAAACTTCAGCAGTAAAAAAAAATTCACTTCACAGCATTTAAGAGCAGAATTCATTAATTGCTTGGCTTATTTCTTGGGCGCTTCATAAGAAAATGAAGTTAGAATTCAGTGTCAATTAATATTACTCATAAGGTTTTTTTTGATAAAACTCGAAGCAACCTAAAGATATTTTCATTTAAACCTCATAAGAAGAGGGGCAATTTCTTAAACACAAGTGATTGATCACATATTGGTTTCTTCCCTTCCTCAAACTCAACTCTAATTGCAGTGAACAATTTATCAGAAAAAAAGTAGACTTACATGGGAATAGAACAAAAGGGATAGTGAGTAAGAAATCTCAATAAAATTTTGAAAGACTGAATGTAGATGTGAGCTAATTTAGCAAAGTAGAGGATTTTACAATATTATAGTCTGAAAAGAGATGATAATCATTAGAGAAAAATTTAGTTTTTCCTGCAGACCAAAAAAGTATCAGGTTCTGGAGGTGCCTAGGTTCCACACAAGACAGAGATGATACATGGTACAGAAAACAATGAGATTGATTTCAGGATTCCACTGATCAATTAGACCTCCAGGTCCCAAATCACTATCCTGAGCAGCCAAGTGTCTATTCTTTCTCTCAAAAGAAATAAGAGGTTTAATGTTTACATATATTAAATCTGGGATACTTTGAACATAGTAGCACCAGGCATTATAGAGAATGGAGGTGAGATATAATATGCTTAAAAGAAAAGGTATAAGCACAAGTCGGCCTGCAGACTGAATAATGAAGTCTATGTACAGGAAATGGAGGTTGACATTCATCCCCTAAGGGTGGCTGAGTATATCTCTAAGAGAAGAAATTTTAAAAAAAAGATCCATATGATTTCTAGCCAGCACTGTCTTCTAATAACCTTTAGAATTATAGGTTAGCTGACTACTTCTTGCCTAACTAGGCACCTGGTAAATATTACATTTTGGTATTTAACTACAATCTTACTTTTTTGTCATTCTGTAAATGTTAGACAATCACTGAAGAAGGATGAAAAATCCATGAATAAATATATGGACTCTGTATTCAACTTTACCTAGATTCTATTGCTGGCTCTTTATTTTTCTAGTTGTATGACAGAGGAAAACTTAATCTTCCTAAGCCTCAATTACCACCTGTCAAATATGAAGGATAATAAAGGTCATGCATTCAAAAAATTGTAGTGAAGATTAAATAATCTAAAATGTTTATCACAGCATCTAGCACACTATTGTTAACTATGAGTCTTATTTAAAAATATTATTAGCCAGGCATGGTGGCACATGCTTGTAATCCCAGCATTTGGGAGGCTAAGACTGGAGGATCACGGTTCACGGACAGCCTCAGCTACTTAATGAGGCCCTCTGCAACTCAGTGAGACCCAGTTTCAAAATAAAGAAGAACAAATAGGGGTGTAGCTCGGAGGTTGAATGCACCTGGATTCCACCCCCAGACCAGCAAATAAAATAAAATAAAAGTATTAGTAATTAGCATTTTATTTCAAGTTACTATACTAATCTACAAACCAAATCTACAGTATATTTTTCTATTTCTTAGACTTGCCCTTCCAATACAAATATGAATAAAATTTGTTATGAGGTCATACTCTTCTAGAGAAAACCCATCTCCAAATCCCCACAAGTCATGTGATTCTGTTCTTTTTACCACTACCAACACCCTAATAACAGACTATCATTGACAACTTACCCAAACCAATCCAATTCATTGGATTTCCACTTGCAAATCTCATTTTTTGTTTTCTTGCTTGTATTTTTATAAAGTATTTTACCTAAAAAATGTAGACTACAATTGGTGGTATATACTGTGCTGGGAAAGTTAGGTAAACAAAGTACTGGTGGTGATACTGAGCAATACATAGGCTAGGGAAAGAAGAAGAGAGGGAGAAAAAAATAGAAACAGAGATGGAAGAGACAATTTTATCCTTGCCTCTCTTATGTTTGCCACAATATTGCTGGATAGAAAACAACTATAAAATATTAGAATTGTGCAACAATAAATCTGAGTTCTCTGGACTTATGCACAGACACCTCTGCAGCCAAATACTCATTGCCTTGGCAGCTTTGATAGTATACATGAGTTTGTCATGTATATAGACCTTAGTTGAAACAGCTGAGCTGACTTGACTCTACTTATATCTGTTATTGACCCACAGCATAATCTGGACATGTTTTCATGGCAAAGTCAGGTGTGCAACAAGAATTGTGCACACATTTTCCAAGTCTCTAGTTACATTGTCTATGCAAATATCCCATTGGCCAAAGAAAGCAAATTGTCAGGCCCATAATCATATAGAAAAAGGGCTTCAAAGTTAGAGGACTTGTGATGAGGATTTAAAAAGATCCCAAAACTTTTGTAACCCTAAATGACTAGAGAATGGCTTTTATTTCCCAGATCTACTTCCCAAGATTTGTGACCATAAAATAGTTTGGCTATCATTTTATTATAACAAATCCCTCCTTATCTGAACTTTCTTCATAGATTTCTTATTTGTAATCAAGAAATCCTTTATCAAGAGTCCTAAATTGAGTGGCAATAACTTGATGAGTATAGACTGATACAAAATGCAAGGAGCTGGCCTAAAACAGCAACATAAGGTCCTGAGGGTTTAACCCAAGATCTTAAACCTCCAAGGCAAGTACTCTACTACTGAACTACACCCCCTGCTTTGAAACTTCTATTCTGTTGGTCACCTAATTCAAATGCCCACATTATTAAACACTAATGAACAGTTGCTTAAAGATATTTCTTTTTTAATTTTTTCTTGTCTTTTCTCTTAATCTGCTTGGAATCATAAGAATTCACTAATTTTATAGTAAATTAGAAAGATGTGCCACATTTGACAATTTCTTTGTGATTGTGTAATATTTTTTGTGGTACTGGTGATGGAACCCAGAGGCTTTCTACCTTTGAGCTATACTCCCAGATATACTTTTGTATTTTATTTGGAAAAATGGTCTCACTAAGTTGCTGAGAGCCTCACTAAGTAGCTGAGGCTGGCTTCAAACCTGTGGGATCCTCCTGTCTCAGCCTCCCAAGCACAGGGATTACAAGCGTGCCCCACTATGCCCGGATACATATTTTTTTAAAATATACTGCTATACACAGACAAAACCAGTAATGTTGATTATCTATTTCCAAGCTGTCTGTTTCAGCTTCAAGAGATATCTGGGAATATTTCACTTACTTCAGAACTTCCATAAATATTCAATGAGACTGAGTGACCAGAATAGACCTGCACATTTTCTCTCTTTGCAGAAAATGTAAAGAGTGTAGCAATGTTGTGCTGATTTCCAGCTTTGATTCAGAAAAATCTTGGCTCTCAGAGCCCTGAGCATCTGTAGCTTCACACCCACCTGAGCTAATCTTGAATCAGCTGCTAAGACACGATCAAGGCTTTGAACACTCATGCAGACTCACTAAAAGCTCTTCAAGTGGGTGCTCTCAACAAGCAACTCTAATATAACATTTAATAGAGACCATTACAGATCTCCTAAACACCCAGAACTGCTATGAGTTAACAAAGCATGTTGAAATAAACCTTCTAAGGCACCTAAATACTTGAAAGTTCTTACATTTATTATCTTTAACAGTGTAATCTCACATAACTGATTTGGGTTGTGCCCCTTCTCAAACCCAAGTTCCAAATGGATATCATAAGCCAGTGTAAAATTTTCCTGGCTGTAGCATAATATTTTCCATCTGGACTGAATTCTCTTGCAAAACAAAATCCAAATATGCTGATTGTTTTAGCTCAAATTCCTTAAACTATAACATCATAAAAAGGTGTAGATTTTAAAATTTTCTGCCTGGAAGACATTTCACTGACTTAACATTAGATATCCAAAGCCTCAAAAACATATTTCTTATAAGGAAGAGGAATTCCAAGCTGTACAGTGCAGGGCAGAGTGTATATTTTCACAAATGATCCATTAACACTTGCTTAAATCCTGTATAAAAAGACAGTACTATATTTTAATTTCTAGACTCATTTTTTCAGTTTCTGTAATCTGTGACCCAGAAGAAAATAAATAAAATTTCTCCAGTTATGGACACAAGGCACTGAATACAGTTTAATAGTATTAAACAAATTCTTTAATTATATGTAAAATTTTCTCTTGTTGAATAATGAAAAAGACAGAATGTACTGAGATAGAGAAAACAAGGGAATTTGCATTGAAAATATTTGTGTATTTTTTTTCTCTTGGAGAAAAAAATGAAATACTTCAATGTAACCAATTTGGAGAAGTCTAGGAGGCCAATGATCCAAGAGTTCCATGAAAACATTTCTGAGAAGCCTTTTCCTACCACAACAACAATAAAAAAGATGCATAAAAAGGATTATTTAATTGCCTTACAGAAAACATCTCTGCCAGGTGCAACAATTAAAACTGAAAAAAAAAACTCTTCTGCTTAATAAGAAATAGATGGAACTCAAATTGTGGGCAGTGATAGTGCCTTTTAAAAATATTATCTGAAGCAAAAGTTTCATTTTGAAATGTACATGTCTGGTTTATCAGTAAATGTTACTGTGACCTACCCTAACTCCTCTCACTTGGCAAGTATTTTCAGGACCGGACTGCATCTCAGTGGTAGAATATGTCGTTAGTATATTTGAGGCCCTGGGTTCAATCCCTAGTACCAAAACATACTTATTTTAGTGGGTCCAAATCTCTTTAGAATATAGTCCTTCAAACAACATTTAAAGCCATATAAAATTTTGATCTTTCATAATATTACAGACTCTTCTGTTGCCATTTCTCCAGACCTCTATGAAAATACTTTATTCTGAATGTCTTCAAATACTTTCATATTTCAAATATGTCAGGCATATTAAACCCTCTATACCTTTATACCTGCTCTTTCCTCTCTATTTCCTTCCCTCACTTTCTGTAGATATTCCAATGTATTCTAATGCTGCATTTATATCCTACACAGTGTAGTAAGCATATCCGTGAGCTCAGCCATGTACATAGTCATTCATATGCATACATATACATATCTTCTTAAAATGTGGACCTAATGATGTTGAGCATTTTTTCATGCATTTATCAGCCATTTGAATTTCTTCCTTTCATGAAGTGTCTAATTAATTCACTTGCCCATTTTTATTGGGTTATTTGTTTGTGCTGAGTGTTTCTTGAATACTCTGTATATTCTTTTTTTTGGGGGGGGGCAGTACTGGAGATGGAACCCAGGGGAAGTCTACCTACAAGCTATGCCCCCAGCCCTATTTTTTATTCTTTAATTTGAAACAGGGTCTCACTGAGTTGCAAAGGGCCTCATTAGATATTAGTATGCTATTGGAATAGGTGGCAAAAATTTTCTTCTATTCTGTTGGCTCTCTGTTGAGGTTCTTGAGAGTTTTCTTTGCTGTACAGAAACTCATCAGTTTAAAATATTGAACATCAGCCAGGCATGGTGGCACATGCTTGTAATCCAAGCATTTGAAAGGCTGACACAGGAGGAGCATGGTTCAATAACAGCCTCAGCTACTTAGTGAGGCCCTTTGCAACTCAGTGAGACCCTGTTTCAAAATAAAAAAATAAAAAATAGGGCTGAGGGTATAGCTCAGATGTAGAATGCCCTGGGTCTTATCCCCAGTGCCACAGAAACAAAAAAGAGTAAGAACTAAAATACTCAACATCATTATCAATCATAGAGATACAAATCAAAACTACCCTGATATTTTACCTAACTCCAACTAGAATGGCAATCATTCAAAACATAAAAAACTACAAATGCTAGAGAGGATGTCAGAAGTGGGAACTTTAATACATTGTTGGTGGAATTGCAAATTAGTGCAACCACTTTGGAAAACAGTATGGAGGATCCTCATAAGAATGATAACAAACTTACCATATGATCCAGCAATACCACTCCTGGGTATCTACCCAAAGAATAAATAACAAACTACCAAATTAATGCATGCATATCTATGTTCATAGATGTACAATTCAACATTGACAAACTATGGGATGCCAATATTTACATCAACAGATGAATGGATTACAAAACTATAGGATATGTACACAATGGAATATTTTTTAGCCATAAACAAAAACACAATTACATCATTTACAGAAAAATGGATAAAACTGGAGAACATTATTCTAAGTGAGATTAGTCAGTCACAAAAAATAAGAAGTTGGATAATCTCTCTAATATGCAGAAACTAGGGAGAAAATGGGTCATAGGAGAAACTCTAGAGAAAGAAAGGGAAACTATAGATAAGCAAATAAGGCGAGCTAACTGAAGGAATGGTGGGGAGAGGGAAATTCTCTAATGCTCATGATGTACATTAACAATCATATCAAAATCAATCACTAAGCCAAACATGAAAGGGAGGAAAGAGAAGGGAATGGGGCTAGAATTGGATAAGTCCTAAATGGGTGAAATGTGCATTTATGCCTTCACTATATTTTACTCCATTAAGATATGAGGATTATTCCTAGGTATTTTATTGGTTTTGAGGTTATAGTGAATGGAATTGTTTTCTTTGTTTCTTTCATTGTGGATTCATTGTTGGCATAAAGAAAAGCCATTGATTTCTTTAGGTTGATTTTGTAACCTGCGACTTTGCTGAATTTGTCAATCAGCTCCAGAAGTCTGTTGGTTGAGTTCTTTGGGTCTTCCAGATAAAGGATCATGTCATCTGCGAATAAGGATAATTTTAATTCCTCTCTTCCTATGTGAATTCCTTTTATTTCCTTCTCTTGTCTGATTGCTGCAGCAAGAGTCTCAAGGACTATATAGAAAAGGAGTGGTGATAGTGGGCATCCTTGTCTTGTTCCTGACTACCAGAAATTCTTGCAGTTTTTCCCCATTCAATATAATGTTGGCTTTGGGTTTGCAGTATATTGCCTTAATGATGTTGAAGTACATTCCTTCTATCCCAAATTTTGCAGTGTTTTTAACATAAATTGGTGTTGGATTTTGTCGAATGCTTTTTCAGCATCTATTGCTATGATGATGTGGTTTTTGTTCTTGGTTCTATTTATGTGGAGAATAACATGTATTGATTTGCATATGTTGAACCAGCCTTGTTTTTCTGGGATGAAACCGACTTGGTCATGATGTATTATTCTCTTGATATAGTTTTGAATGCATATAGCTAATATTTTGTTTAGAATTTTTGCATCTATGTTCATAAAGGATATTGGTCTGTAGTTTTCCTTTCTTGAGGTGTCTTTATATGGTTTGGGGATTAATGTGATACTGGCCTCATAGAAGGCATATGGGAGAGTTCCATCTCTTTCAATTTCCCGGAACATGTTGTGAAGTATTGGTATTAGTTGCTCACTGAAGGTTTTGTAGAATTCAGCTGGGAACCCGTCTGGGCCTGGGCTTTTCTTTGGTGGAAGAATTTTTATTGCCATTTCTACTTCTTTGGTTGTTATTGGTTGGTTTAGGCTTGCTATGTCCTCTTGGCTGAGTGTAGGAAGGTTAACTGTGTTTAGAAATCTATCAATTTCTTCCAGGTATTCAAGTCTATTGGAGTATAAATTTTTAAAGTAGTTTCTGATAATCTTTTGAATTTCTTCACTATCTGTGGTGATATCTCCTTTTTCATTTCTAATATTGATAATTTGAGTTGATTCTCTTTTTCTTTTGCTTAGTTTTGCCAGGGGTTTATCAATTCTATTAATCTTTTCAAAGAACCAACTTTTTGTTTTATTGATTCTTTGAATTGTTTTTTTGTTCTCTATTTCATTTATTTCTGCTCTAATTTTGATGACTTCTTGCCTTCTGCTGGGTTTGGGAATAGACTGTTGCAGAATTTCTAGATCCTTAAGTTGTGTCATTAGGTTCTTTACTCGGTGGTTCTCCATCCTTTTTATGTGGGCACTCAACCTAACCCAGGATGTAAAAGACCTCTACAACAAAAACTATAAAACATTAAAGAAAGAAATTGAAGAAGACCTTGGAAGATGGAAAGATCTCCCGTGTTCATGGATAGGCAGAATAAATATCATCAAAATGGCCATTCTGCCAAAACTGATCTATATGTTTAATGGAATTCCCATTAAAATACCAGTGACATTCTTCAGCGACCTAGAAAAATCAGTCATGAACTTCATATGGAGAAAGAAAAGACCTAGAATAGCCAAAGCAATTCTTAATAATAAGAAACATGCAGGAGGCATTTCAATCCCAGACTTCAAACTATACTATAGAGCAATGGTAATAAAAACCGCATGGTACTGGCACAAAAACAGATATACTGACCAGTGGATTAGAAAAGAAGATACAGAAACAAACCCACACATCTTTAATCAATTAATCTTTGACAAAGGGGCCAAACACATACGCTGGAGAAAAGACAGCCTTTTCAACAAGTGGTGCTGGGAGAACTGGCTTACCATTTGTAAAAAGATGAATCTAAACCCCTATATCTCACCAAACACAGGAATCAACTCAAGACGGATCAAAGACTTAGAAATTAGACCTGAGACTGTAAAGTTAGTAGAGGAGAGCATAGGTTCAACACTACAACATATTGGCACAGGCAGTAATTTTCTCAACAAAACCTCCAAAGGCCAGGAAATTAAAGCAAGAATAAACAAGTGGGATAACATCAAACTAAAAAGTTTCTTCTCATCAAAGGAAACTATCAATAACCTAAAGAGGAAGCTGACAGAATGGGAAAGTATCTTTACCAGCCACCATTCTGATAGGGGGCTAATATCCAGAATATACAAAGAGCTCAGAAGACTCTACACTAGCAAAACAAACAAACCAATCAAGAAATGGGCAAATGAACTAAATAGACACTTCACAAAAGAAGAGATACAAAGGGCCAATAGATACATGAAAAGATGTTCTTTATCACTGGCCATCAGGGAGATGCAAATAAAAACTACACTGAGATTCCATCTAACCCCAGTCAGAGTGGCAAGCATAAAGAAATCAAACAACAACAAATGCTGGTGAGGATGTGGGGAAAGAGGGACTCTTTTACACTGTTGGTGGGAATACAAACTAGTTCAACCACTATGGAGATCTGTGTGGAGATTCCTAAGAAAGGTGGGAATAGATCCACCATATGATCCAGCTATACCACTCCTAGGTGTCTTTCCAAAGGGGTTGAATTCAGAGAAATATAGCAACATATGCATACCTATGTTCATAGCAGCACAATTTGTAATAGACAAAATATGGAACCAACCCAGATCACCATCAACAGATGAATGGATAGAAAAACTGGGAAATACACGCAATGGAATTCTATTCAGCCATAAAGAAGAACAAAATTATATCATTTGCAAGAAGATGGAAAGCCCTGTAGAACATTATGTTTAATGAGATCAGCCAAGCACAGAAGGAGAAGATACATATGTTTCCTCCAATATGCCCAAACTAGGAAACACAAAGGATACCAGTGGGACTCCAGATATTAGAGGGGAAATACTAGCTAAGTTTGAATGGAAAGATAGGAGAGGAGGAAGGCTGATCTTGATTAATGAGGGTCTACATCTGAACATGTGTAAAATTATGAATAAGACATGGTTAAGCTGGACAACCATTGGTGGGAGGGGGGAAGGGAAAATGGGAGCGGGGGGAGAGGGCACCAAATATAGTTTAAATGTATACTATTTTTTTATTTTTCAATAAAAAATTGTTAAAAAAAAAAGATATGAGGACCACCGGGTGTGGTGGCACACGCTTGTAATCCCCGTGCTTGGGAGGCAGAGACAGAAGGATTGTGCAGGTTTGAAGCCATCCACGCTGGTTTAAGAATCCCTGTTTCCAAAAAAAAAGGTATAAAAATAGGTCATAGGTTAAACACTACAACATATTGGCACAGGCAGTAACTTTCTCAACAAAACCCCCAAAGCCCAGGAAATTAAAGCAAGAATAGACAAGTGGGATAACATCAAACTAAAAAGTTTCTTCCCATCAAAGGAAACTATCAATAACCTAAAGAGGAAGCTGACAGAATGGGAAAGTATCTTTACCAGCCACCATTCTGATAGGGGGCTAATATCCAGAATATACAAAGAGTTCAAAAGACTCTACACTAGCAAAACAAACAAACCAATCAAGAAATGGGCAAATGAACTAAATAGACACTTCACAAAAGAAGAGATACAAAGGGCCAATAGATACATGAAAAGATGTTCTTTATCACTGGCCATCAGGGAGATGCAAATAAAAACTACACTGAGATTCCATCTAACCCCAGTCAGAGTGGCAAGCATAAAGAAATCAAACAACAACAAATGCTGGCGAGGATGTGGGGAAAGAGGAACTCTTTTACACTGTTGGTGGGAATGCAAACTAGTTCAACCACTATGGAGATCTGTGTGGAGATTCCTAAGAAAGGTGGGAATAGATCCACCATATGATCCAGCTATACAACTCCTGGGTATCTTTCCAAAGGGGCTGAATTCAGAGAAATACAGCAACATATGCATACCTATGTTCATAGCAGCACAATTTGTAATAGCCAAAATATGGAACCAACCCAGACCACCATCAACAGATGAATGGATAGCAAAACTGTGGGAAATACACGCAATGGAATTCTATTCAGCCATAAAGAAGAACAAAATTATATCATTTGCAAGAAGATGGAAATCCCTGGAGAACATTATGTTAAGTGAGATCAGCCAAGCACAGGAGAAGGTACATATGTTTCCTCTAATATGCCCAACTATGAAACACAGAGGATACCAGTGGGAATCCAGATAATGGAGGGGAAATACCAGCAAAGTTTGAATGGAAAGATAGGAGAGGAGGAATGCTGATCTTGATTAATGAGGGTCTACATCTGAACATGTGTAAAATTATGAATAAGACATGGTTAAGCTGGACAACCATTGGTGGGAGGGGGGAAGGGAAAATGGGAGCGGGGGGAGAGGGCACCAAATATAGTTTAAATGTATACTATTTTTTTATTTTTCAATAAAAAATTGTTAAAAAAAAAGATATGAGGACCACCGGGTGTGGTGGCACACGCTTGTAATCCCCGTGCTTGGGAGGCAGAGACAGAAGGATTGTGCAGGTTTGAAGCCATCCACGCTGGTTTAAGAATCCCTGTTTCCAAAAAAAAAGGTATAAAAATAGGTCATAGGTTAAACACTACAACATATTGGCACAGGCAGTAACTTTCTCAACAAAACCCCCAAAGCCCAGGAAATTAAAGCAAGAATAGACAAGTGGGATAACATCAAACTAAAAAGTTTCTTCCCATCAAAGGAAACTATCAATAACCTAAAGAGGAAGCTGACAGAATGGGAAAGTATCTTTACCAGCCACCATTCTGATAGGGGGCTAATATCCAGAATATACAAAGAGTTCAAAAGACTCTACACTAGCAAAACAAACAAACCAATCAAGAAATGGGCAAATGAACTAAATAGACACTTCACAAAAGAAGAGATACAAAGGGCCAATAGATACATGAAAAGATGTTCTTTATCACTGGCCATCAGGGAGATGCAAATAAAAACTACACTGAGATTCCATCTAACCCCAGTCAGAGTGGCAAGCATAAAGAAATCAAACAACAACAAATGCTGGCGAGGATGTGGGGAAAGAGGAACTCTTTTACACTGTTGGTGGGAATGCAAACTAGTTCAACCACTATGGAGATCTGTGTGGAGATTCCTAAGAAAGGTGGGAATAGATCCACCATATGATCCAGCTATACAACTCCTGGGTATCTTTCCAAAGGGGCTGAATTCAGAGAAATACAGCAACATATGCATACCTATGTTCATAGCAGCACAATTTGTAATAGCCAAAATATGGAACCAACCCAGACCACCATCAACAGATGAATGGATAGCAAAACTGTGGGAAATACACGCAATGGAATTCTATTCAGCCATAAAGAAGAACAAAATTATATCATTTGCAAGAAGATGGAAATCCCTGGAGAACATTATGTTAAGTGAGATCAGCCAAGCACAGGAGAAGGTACATATGTTTCCTCTAATATGCCCAACTATGAAACACAGAGGATACCAGTGGGAATCCAGATAATGGAGGGGAAATACCAGCAAAGTTTGAATGGAAAGATAGGAGAGGAGGAATGCTGATCTTGATTAATGAGGGTCTACATCTGAACATGTGTAAAATTATGAATAAGACATGGTTTAGCTGGACAACCATTGGTGGGCGGGGGAAGGGAAAACGGGGGCGGGGAGAAGAGGGCACCAATAGTTTAAATGTATACTATTTATGTTCAATAAAAAAATTGTCTGGGAGTGTATCCCAGAGTTAGAAGGGTTTGCAGGAACCCCAGTACCATGAAGAAAAAGATATATGACTACAATGCACCAATAAAAATTTAAAAATAAATATGGATCTATTTCATATGCCCTTTATATTCTCAAAGGTCCAGCAAAATATCTACCAAAGAGTAAATATTTATAAAGATGAGTAAATATTCACAGAAGTTGCGGAATTCATATTTTGGGGTGAGTGTGGATTTGCTGATCTGATTGTTCATGAGATCAATAACTTTTCTCTGCCAATTGGTGTGCCATATTGGAAGTAGACTATGGATAATATTAAGAATAGTTAACAAGCCAACTTGAGAAATAAGTCGCTGGCCATAACATCAGTCTTATATGCCAATCAAGTGAGCCCATGACAAGCACAAAGTTTTAAAATATGACAACTAACTCAAATGCAAGCCAACTATATCATTAGTCCCATCTGCAGGCTCCATGTGTTTGAAATACAGACCATAATTTTGATTAGGTTGATGATTACTTTTTTCTTTGCTCCTTAATCCAATTCCTATTTATAGAATTGTATGTAAAATCTGGCAGATACAAAGCACTTTGTCATGATTCCATTGGTATTTTAAATTATTTTAATTTAAATAAAGGCAGCAGTGACACAACCATTTTAACCACTAACTACTTATAAACTTCCCTATTTGATAAATCCATTTATGCAGGTAGAATATATTTAATGATAAATTAAATCACCAATTCTTATGTCAAATAGAAGAGATATTTGGTTCCACCACATAGTATTGGTATTTGCAAAGAGTTTTCAGTGGTTTCAGACTCTCTAGTACTGGTAAATAAAATCATTCTGAGTTAGTATTCATGCCAAGAATGATCAAATTTTATTATGAATATGTAGCTATGAGGAGTACCCCTCTCTAAAAAGATCCCTTAGGATCATGGAGCATAACTTGGAGAGCAAAGAGCAGCCTTGGGCTTCCCAAGACCTTACTTAACTTTGGCTTCAGACAGCAGGAACTAACTATAAACCCTACGGGCAATGAGATGATTATTTATAGTGACTGCAACTGAAGTAGAAACAACCTCCCATTCCTCCTGCCACTCCCTGAAGGCTTAACTGCATCAATGGACACGTTTGGAGGATGTATGTAAAGCCATCTTTAAAAAAATTAATTAGGCATATATTTATCAGAAATACAAAAGTGCACATACACAAGATGCACAAGGCTTGCAAAAAGATAAATATTTCTCAATCCAAAGCCTAAATACAGAAATAAAAAGCAAAATATAACCACATAAAATAAAAGGGATTGACTTCCTCCTCATCCCATACTTATAAATTCACTTAAAACAAGCACCAGTTAATAGTGTTTAGAAAAGTGTAGTAAGATTGGCAGGGGAAGGGGCTGAAGGTAGATCTTAATACTGTATACTTTTTTCTCTTTGATTATTTTTATTGGTGCATTTTAATTATACAGTGCGATAAAGTCTATAAAAGCATACATGCACACAGCACTCAATGATCCCTCCATCAGTTCCCACCCTACTACCTCTCCAACACCACCTTTTCATGCATGGCATTATGATTGGTATTGATAAATTTGTGTATGGACATTATGTCCACTGATGTGTTTCCCCATAAAATCTCCTCCCTCCTTCTACTTCTCTCTGTCATGTCTTCTTCCTCACACCACTAATATTTCTCCCCCTTTTCTGGAGTCCATCATGGGTACCAATTTCTCCCTAGTTTCTGCATATGGGGTAAAACATCCAACATTTTACTTTTTGTGACTAACTGATCTCACTTAGCACAATATTGTCTGGTTCTGTCCATTTCCCTACAAATGACACAAGCTTATGATTCATTATGAATGAATAGAATTCCATTGTGTATATATTCCATAATTTTGTAATTTATATACCTATACTAGGACCATAGATTAGTAATTATAAATTTACTACTATAAACATAGATATGCATGCATTACTATGATAGTCTGGTTTAATCTCATTTTACTGAGAATGCTAAACAATATTTTCCAAGTGATTGCACTAATTTTTAATTCCATCAGGTTTCCTTCTTCTCCACATCCTCTCCACCATTTATTATTCTTTGTGTTTTTAATTACTGTCCTTACTTCTAATTTGAATGAGCCAAATTACCTTATTATTAATTATATTGAACATTATTTAGAGATTTATTGGCCATTTGTATTTCTTCTTTTGTGAAGTGTCTAATAAACTTGTCCATTTTTGACTGGGTTATTTGTTTGATTGGCACTGAGTTTATTAAGTTTTTATATATTCTATTTATTAGCCTCTATTAAGGAGTATCTGGTAAAGATCTTCTCCATTCTGCTGGTTCTCTCTTCCTTGCATTCCATCAGTTTTCTCTTAAGGTTCTTGATAGTTTCCTTTGCTGCACAGAAGGTCTTCATTTTAATATTATTCCTTGTAAATTCTTGTGTCTTCGGGGTCTAATTGAGGAACTTTGTACCCATGCCTATATGTTGGAATATTGGTTTTATGTCCTCTACAAGTAAATGAAAAGTCTCTAGTCTCATTTTCAGGTCTTTGACCCACCTTGAGTGACTTTTATTCAGAGTGAGAATGTAAGATGAATTTTTCTATTTTTCTATATTTATAACCAGTTTTGTCAACATCTTTGATTGAAAAGGCTATCCCTTTTCCAGAATATGTTTTTGGCAACTTTGTAAAAAATCAATTGGCTGTAAGTGTGTAGATTTGTTTCTGAACCTTCTATTCTCCTCTATTGGTCTATGTGTATGCTTTTTGTGCCAATGCCATGCGGTTTTTATTACTCTAGCTCTGCGATAATAATCTGAAGATAGAAACTGTGATGTCTTCTGCAATGTTATTATTTCTTAGAATTGATTTGGCTATTCTGGGTCTTTAGTTTTTTATACAAAATGCAGGAGTAATTTTTCTAGGTCAATAAAGAATTGAATTAGTATTTTCATAGGGTCTGTATTAAATCTGTACATGACTTTTGGTAGAATAGTCATTTTGATAATACTCAGCCTATCCATAAGAAAGGGAGATCTTTACTTCTTCTAAGAACTTCAATTTCTTTATTTAGTGTTTTATAATTTTCATTGTAGGGTCCTTTTATTTTAATTTTTGGTTAGACTTATTCCTAAGGTATTTTATTGTTTTGAAGTAATTGTAAATAAAATTGTTTTTTGAATTTTTTTCAATGCATTTGTGGTTGGCTTATTGAAAAGCTTCTAATGTTTTGGATAGATTTTGTATTCAGAAATTTTGCTGAATTTATTATTCAGTTCAAAAATACTTCTTATATGAGCACTTTGCACTATCCATTTTTCCTCTTAATACTTCCTTCAAAGTTTCCTAGTGATTTTGATATGCCATATCTCTAATTTTATTTGATTCTAGGATTTTTATTTCTTCTTCTATGATACAGTCCTCATTTAGAAATGTGCAATTCAATCTTTATGTATTTTGGGTAATTTCTTCTTACTGTTGAATTCTACAATCATTCCTTTGTGGTCTAAAAAGATAGAGAAGAACTTCCAGGAATATGGAAACCCTAGAAAAGGAGCACATATCAATCCTGCTAACATCTCACCTCTTTTGCCCTGAAAATAGCAAAAAAATAAAAAGTAACCAGTATAAATTTGAACAAAGCATCGAGAATGAAAAGGCAGTAGAAACTAAGTAATTTACCAGCCTCTGGCTTTGGCCATGATGGCTGTGGCAGCACAATCTTGCCTCACTATGCCATGAATGCTGGCACTGTGTTGCCAGAGACACCAAGCAAAACAGACAATAACTTAAATCAAAGTAAATAGCTGCAGCTCATTGAAAGTGTAAGTGATTGACTCCTCCTGCTCGTACCTGGACAACAACTTGCAGCACTGAAAGCCGAGTTCACCTCATCTTCCTGAGATCCAGAACAGTGCTCAACAACACTAAGTAAAAGAGCAATCCTTGTGAAAGACCACCCACCATGGCTGCAAGCACTTGAGCAGCAAGTGATAGACTTGCAGGGTCTAAGACTTTACAGTTCACCCTGGAGAAGGTGGGGATAGAGATTGCTCTTGACTCAGCACAGATATGGATTAGTAGACAGCCAGGCCCAATCAGTCAAAAAGGCCCATAATCTCCAGGACTCTGAGACCTAGTAGGGCATCTGGAGATTGCTACAAACCACCAAATTGTGGTTATGAGGGAGAAATCAGATCAATCCAGCTTTACTTGTGGAGAAGGTGGTCCTAGCAATGCAGGCTACCTACAAAAGTAAGGAGAGAAATAGACTTAACATGGGAGGAAATCACAGAAACCTGCACTTAACATTAGATCCAGCCCAAGTGATACTTACTGCCTGCATAGAATGAGAGAATCTCAGAATTAGGTCCCTTTAGACATATCAGAGAAAAGTTTCACCATGCATCATAATAGACAAACTGACCAATGTAGAAACCAAGAAGATAATTTAAAAGGCAACAAAAGCAAAAGATCAAGTGATATTCTGAGGCAAACCAGTCAGAATCACTCGAGATTTCCAACTAGGATTCAAAATTGATAAATAAAATACTCGCAGCATGTATTCAATACCACATCAAGAAAATCATACACCATGACCAGGTAGAGTTCATCCCAGGGATGCAAGGCTGGATCAACATACAAAAATCAATCCATGTAGTTAATCACAGAAACAAAACCAAGGACAAAAATTATATGATCATTTCAATTGACATAAAAAGCATTTGACACAATTCAGCATTAGTTTATGCTAAAAAGCAATGAAGAGAATTGAAATAAAAGGAACAAACATACCTCAACATCATAAAGGTAATCTACAATAGGCCCATAGCCATTATATTAAATGAGGTAAAACTATGAAAATCCCCCCTAAAAACAGGAACAAGACAAGGATGTCTATTATCACCACTTCTTTTCAATATAGTAAATAGAAAAAGAAGAACTCAAACTTTCACAATTTGTAGGTGACATGATACTATACTTGGAATACCCAACAAACTCAACCCAAAGACTTATATAGCTGATTAACAAATTCAGCAACTTTCCAGATACAAAATCAATCTTAAATTAACTGAAGCTTTTCTGTATAAAAACCATAAATACACTAAAAAAGAAATATAGAAAACATTTTCACTCAAGATAACTCACAAAAAATAAAATAATAAGGAATAAATACAACCAAGAAGGTAAACAACCTCTACAAAGAAAAGTATAAAATATTTTAAAAAGTTTAAGAAGACCTTAAAAGATGGAAAGACCTTCCATGTTCATGAATAGGCAGAATAAATATCATTAAAATGGCCATACATTCAAAAATGATCTACAGTTTCAACTCAATACCCATTAAATTATCAATTAATTTGGGACAAAACAACAACAAAAAAGAATTAAAGTATATCTCAGCAACAAAAATTATGCAGGAGAAATTACAGTACCTAACTTTAGATTTTTAGAATGAAGTTATTGACTAATCAAATAAGTATGAATTCAACAGGAATAGACAAAATATTTCATTCTTTTTATATGCTGGGGATAGAACCCAAGACCTTATGCATGTTAGGCAAGTGCTCTGCCACTGAATCACACTCCCAGAGTTATCATTTTTTACTTTTTATTTATTTTTAAGCAGCATGACCCTGAAGAATACATGAGTGTTGTTATCAGATAGCCATGGGTTCAAACCCAACTTCCATTACTACCATTGTAATTTAATCAAGTTATCGAGCATCACTAAACTTTCACTTCCTTATATACAAAATGCATTTAGTAAAACCTATTTACTAGAAGATGTTGTGAAAAATGGCATGTAAAACACCTATTCATCACAATTCCTGATACACTGAAAATTCTTAACAAATGGTAGCTATTTTTATTATTATTATTATTATTATTATTATTATTATTGTAATTACATTATTTATTCTATAATAAGGTATATTTCTGTTGATATTAAAAGAATACTCTGCCAGACTGAAAAAACAACAAAAATCCAAAAGCTATTTTGATAGTTGATTCCTACCATATGACTTTTATTAACAGTTGATTTAGTAAAACCTGTAAGAAATAAGACAAAATAGCACCAGGTGTGGTGGAATATGCTTGTAATCCCTGCACTTGACAGGCGGAGACAGGAGGATTATGCAGGCCCAAAGCCAGCCGCACTGGTTTAAGAGACTCTGTTTCCAAATAAAAGGCATAAAATAAGTTTGGGAGGCTAGCCCAGAGGAAGAAGGGCTCCCAGGAATCCCAGTAACATCAAAAAGAAAAAAGAAAATTATTCACCAAATCAAATGATATTTGAGACATGTAGACCAACAAAGACGTTCAAGAAACTTTTTTTCTGCATAGATGGTTGCTATCACAGTTTATTCAAAATATAATATTGCCTTTCTCGCTGTCCTAAACCAATTATGTAATGTTGTTCAATTTACCCTTAAGTAAGACTTCACATTCTTTCTCAGGGATCTATAATTCAATAAAAAAGGCATTCAGAAAGACCTATAAGAAAACACACAAAAATATGGAGGAAATATCTGCACTGGAAGTTAGCTTAGATCACCTCCAAATTTCCTCAGTGTATGAGACTCTATAAATGTCTAGGCTCTGACTTGCTCTGTCACCCTGACCAATCAACTATACTTCTCTGGGTCTGAAATTCATCATCTGTAAAATGATAAAGTTGACTTTAACATTCTGTAATTCTGCTTTAGCCACAAGGACAGAAAAACTGATATCCCTTAAACTATTCCTCTTTGCAAAATCAACTCCAAATAAATCAAAGAAAAAATTATTTCCTTTACCTTATTTATTACTTCACACTTGTTCAGGGCCTAAATTATTTGGTATAAAAATCACCACGAAGTGATTACTAATTTGCTTTACAAATGAAGCAAACAATAAAATTGAGTCAAAACCTTCAATAAACATCCTTTACTTAAAAAATGACATTTAATTTAGTAACAGTTTTCAAGGAGTCTATGGTGATACTCAGTGTGACAACAGCTACCTTTGGAAACACTGTCAAATAATAATGAATCCAAATCTGTCTGCTAAGCAGGGAGAACAGGAAACATAATACACAGGGATGGTTTAGGGGAGAAAAAGTTCTACTGAATTTGTGACCTTACATATGAAAAAATAGCTTTGTAGGTAAAAATGAGGATCTAAATTTTAGTGATTTAACTGTGTCCCATAAAACCTGAATAACCGTGAATATATAAAGGGAAATTTTACATTTCTATTATACTTTTTCTGTCTTCTGCTCTAAGAAAAATGGATATTTTTCAGAAATTGAATAGTACCCAGAGTGACAACTGAGATGATTGCAATGGCCTGGTCTTTATCTAGCCAGAGAAGATAATATAGAAATAACATATACATAGTATTTATATCAGTTATACTATATATGATTATATTGTAATATATATTATATATTATATACTATACTATATATATAGAGAGAGTATATATACTATATATATAGTATATATAGTATATAATATATATAGTATATAATATATATAGTATATAATATATTATATATAGTATATTATATTTTATATATATTATAGAATTTATTTGGTACGAACGTTATATCAGGCCCTTTGCTAAGTGTTTATTCAACACAGTGTTACAATGTTATTTAGGATAGTGGTAATATGAGAACCAAACATAACTCAAAATAAGTTCTGGGCAGGAGGAGTAATGGTGGAGCCATAAGTTCTAGATGTTCTGGCATAAAGGATTAGAGAAACTTTAAACAGTTATCAGAGCAATGATGGCCTTGGACCTTTAGCAGACACAGTGCAGACAGTTCCAGAGAATGTAACTATAGCAATCCTTTGGGCTTAGTTCCTAAAGCTGTCCCACTGGAGTTAACTGGTTCTCAGTAATTTGGACATTATTCATGTTTTGTGGGGCCTTATGCTTTCACAGCATCCTACACAAGCCTGTTTTTGCTTTACACTGAGCACTTAACCCACTATAGTAAAGGTGTGGAGAATAGATTTGGGAACAATAGAGGAAGCTGGGAGAGTAAATGGTAAACTATTATAATAGCCCAGGTGAAAGAAGTTTAAAGAATACTGATAGCAGTGAGGTGAAATAGAAATGAGTAGATCAAGCTATATTATGGGAAATATGGTACAACAAATTTACATCTTTCTGTGGGTTTTTTTTTTTTTGTAAAATGAGTATATTTGTTTCAACATGCCAACCCAAATAATTCAACTTTAGAGACTGAATTTTTCACTTTTAAATATTTTTGATGATGTGTGATTATAGTTTACAATCTAACAATTCCAAAAGGAGTAACAAGGAGAAGAGCAGAAACTTAAGTGATAACTTAATCCAAAGAAGAAGGAAGGTATAGTTTGCCTCTATCCAAAATCTCCTTTTATAAAATATTAATACCCTAAAATGGAAATATTACCTATGATGGACACTGAGTGCTATTCAAAAGGCAACTGCCCAAGAAAAGTATTTTAGCACCAATACATTAAGTTCTCTGTAAAAAATCATTTACTTTTGAAACTTGAACACACAAAAATTAGAAGCAGAACCAATAAAGCATATGCATCAGCATATCATTTTAATCATTCTTTTGCAATATATTAATTTAACTCTTCTTGTTCTATTTTTATCTCTGCTGAAATTGGGTTTTACTTTGCTGTGTTTCAGCTTCTTTTTTAAAAAAAAATTTTATTGGTGCATTATATTCAAACATCATATTGGGGTAAGAAACTTGTGTGTACAAAAATGTACACATCGCTGATTTAACCCCTACCCAATTTCCACCTCATTCCCTCCTTGTCCCTCCTTCCATTGCTTGGTTTAGTGATTGACTTTGATATGTTTAAGTACATTGTGTGTTTTAGAGATTTTCCTCTTCCCCCCTCCTTTCTCCTCCTAAAATTAATGCAAATAACATACAAATGGCCAGGTCCACACAGCCCACTGGACTATTTTGGTACCCAAAGTGCATCTCCAAGCCAAGGGACAAAGTATAAAATCCAATAAATCATTTATATATTTGAACATCTAAAATATTTGGATGCTTCCTGAATTTTCTTTTTTCACTTTAAACCAGGTATTTCCTGTTTCCTCCACTGTTCCTAGAAACGAGCTTGCTTCAAATTGACTATGGCCCAAATACTTATAGACACCCTTAAGGTCTCCGGGAGATTTCTGGCAGATAAATCAAGAGTAAATTTGATAATTCCCCAAAAGATATACTATTGTATAACTTCATGATTATTTATCAGACATTAGTCATTTAATTTAGAAGGTTATACTTTTAGATGCTTTTAAATTAACTAACTTGTTAATTTAGTTAAGCAGCTATTTTGACACATATTTTCTAACAATTTTCCCAATAATTTTGATGCCCAGCCTGAAAGAAAACCCCATAAGCATAGGCTGACACAATTAATATAACTAATTAACATAATTAGTCCTAAGATTCTGGCTTTCAGGGAGATTTTTGACCATATTTTATTAAACTAACTGAAAGATTCACATCTTTTTATGTTCTGATGTTCGCCTACAAACTTGTAGTTATAGTAACCAAGAACAAATGCTCAGTCTCAAAAGATTATGAAATTTAAAGCTATAAACTAGATTTGGCAGCTTCTTTCCCCTCCAAGATACTTAGAAATTTAGATGCAAAATAGTCCTCTACCTTTTACATTTCTTTATTTATGTTAAATTAATTTAAAATGTATTACAACTTTCTTTAATACAAATAGAAATTATTGTTACTTTCCTTTCAATATTTTATCCAGTAAACAGCATTTTTAATCATTTGTTTTACTTTTCATACCAAAAATTTTCTTTTTAAAAGTATATATATATATATATATATATATATATATATATATATATGCTATTGGCATATTTTATATTGGTGCATCTTAATGAATCTTGGTTCCTAATAGATGGTAGAGGCATACATGCACAAATCACCCTTTTACATTTGTTACTTTTAAATAATAGTCAAAATGCCCTTTTTCTGGGCAATGAGCAACAAGTCCACATACTTATAGACACAAAAAAGTAGGCAACAGAAAAAGGAGAAGGTGAAATATCAGCTAGGAAGTTGTGCAGAGTTGATAGAAACTATTTTTAAAAGAATATTAAAGGAAGACTCCATGTATAATTGGATCTGAAACTAAAACATAATAAGAATAAAAACTGGCCGATGCCAGGTGTGGTAGTGCACACTTGTAATCCCAGTGCTTGGGAGGCGGAGACAGGAGGATCACAAGGGTTTGAAGCCAGCTTCAGCTACTTAGTGAGGCTCTCAGCAACTGAGTGAGACCCTGTTTCCAAATAAAGTATAAAATAGGTCTGGAAGTGTATCCCAGAGGTAGAAAAACCCCTGCGTTCCACCCTCACCAGAAAATAAATAAATAAATGAGTAAATAAATAAATAAATAAATAAATAAATAAATAAATGGCTGCCATAAAAAGCACAGTGAATTCCAGGTGTGAGTAAAGGGAAATGTTTATCACAACACAGAACAAAGCCAGATAAAACAAATTATCCCTACTTCTTCATAGCTGCAAATGGTGGTAGAAAATATTTTAAAGGAGAATGTTACAATTTCAAAACACTTTTAAATATGTATTTCAATTTCCATTTCTATCTGGTTCAGTCCACTGGAATGTGGGTATTGATTGAAGCAGTATAGTAAGCAGAATAATGGCACTCCAAAGCTTTCCAAGTCCTAATACTCAGAAGCTATGAATATGTTATCTCACATAGTAAAAGGGATTTGAGATGAGAAGATTAACATGAACAATTTGGGCAGATCAAATGTAATCAAGAGGGTCTTTATAATTCATGGAGGCAGACAAGAGAATTAGAATAAGAGGATATGGGATGAGAGAAGCAGAGGTTACAAAACTCTGATTGCTGGTTTTGAAGGTGGAAAGCAGCTGCAAGCCAAGAAATCTAGGGAGCTTCTATAAACTAGAAAAAGCAAGAAAACAAATTATTTCCTATAGCATGCAATAGGAATACACTTTGATTTTATTCTGGCAAGATGCATTTGAAATTCTGACCTCCAGAACTGTAAAATGTTAAATCCATGTTTGTTTTAAGACCAAAAGTTTGTGTTATTTGTTATAGCAGCATTAAGAAATTAATACAAGTAGTATAACACATAATATCCAAAGGGGCATGACTAATTCAAGATTCATTTCCTTCAATATTTATCTCCCATAGGCCCATGAAATAGGCACTTCAGGTAATATACCTGGTAAAAATCAGTCTACTAGGAATCAAGACTTCACTAAATGACAAGAGGATAAAAGTATAAATTTAAGTACTACTACTAATAATAATTATAAAAAATAAAAGCACTCATATTTTCCCTAGCTTCCATGCCTGGCACTTTTCATTTATTTCAGTAACCATAAGAAACCTATCAAAAACATATTACTGTTATTGTAGATATTAAGCCCAAGGGATGGGAGTCACAAGAACTAGAGAAAAAGTCAGGGGCTATGCAAAATGGGTTCAAACTCAGGGCAAAGTTTTAGTTCCAGAAGAAAGCTGTAGTACTAACTAAAAAAAATAAACTTTGAGGAAAACTCACTGGGTAATCAGAAGTGTAGGAGGAAAGAATGGTTGCAGTTCAATTGATTATTGTGTGCTCAGGACACAATCCAAGTATGCTGGGTCCATTTTTGTAAGGCAGCAAAAGTTATTCTGGGCCTTGCTCACAGTTTGAAAGTTCAAGGCAGGGATAAATGCAATGTATAGGCAAGCCTCTTCTTGTAGCTACCTGTCTGAAAACTTTCAGACATTATTTCCACTCTGTTGGGCTTACATAGATAAAATGCAAACTCTTTGTTGATAAACTCAGGGCATATCAATAAATTTTTCACCTTCCTTCAGCTTCAAGTCTTTTTATATTTCCATAAACAGACTCTCTGCTGCAAAAAAAGCCACCTTCTTGGCTTTTGTCATGGATTTACACCAAGAAATAAGCAAAATGATCTCTAGCAAGAAGAGGAGCATTTCTACCAGAAAATGTCCAGGAATAATAGCTAATGATTCTGGTCAACACCAAACCATTTCTACCAAATTTTTGCTTCTCCCTCAAGTTGTTTCCTCTTTTGTTTGTTTTCAGAATCACAACTGGTCCCAAGGAGGAGTTTATCACCTTATTTAAAGATTAAAAGCAACAGAAAGAAAGTAGAACTCTGGAACTAAAATTATTCCAAACCTGCCCCCCACACACACAGTTTGCAGTTTGGCCCTGAGGGGAATGATCTAATTCCAAGCCAACTGGGAAGGCTACAGAGATTGGCATACCTGACTCTGAAAATTCCACAATTATCTGACTCCCATCATCATTACACCATCCACCTCAAAGGTATTTTATGATGATCCATACAATTCCTTACCCTTTCCCTTTCTCCATGGAAATAATCTCAAAAAATTTGCCCATTGAAGTTTGATAATAGAAGAATTTCAGACCCCTGTAATTATCAAACATTCATAGAAAGACAATTACCACTAATTCTAAGAAAGTTTTCCTGACCCTTGTAAACTTAGTCACATGTCATTCCTCAGGGCTCATAACATTCAGAGGGGCCTCAGATGAGACTCGACACAGAGATATGCAGCACGTTTGGAGTAAACAAAATTCATCATAAAACTTTAAATATTATCCTATTACTAGACTGCACTGCCTGTAGTGTACTAGAAAATAATATATTTATAAATTCTGTGTAATTATCTTATAATTATCATCATTATATAACATATTTTTGTATAGGATACAAAAACACATTTGAAAACTAGAAATCACAGTTTGTATTCCTGTTTTGGAATTTATTCATATTTTTATATGGGGGTATCAAAATATAAAAGAGGCTTAGGTATCTCTCAATCTCCGAAAAAGCCTAGTATCATTTACCTTTCTGGATTGTAACATCTTATCTACATGTCTAACAGCCTTGCACCAGAAGTTCTCAGCCATGGACATACATTAGGGCCATTTGGGCAACTTTAAACTCCTCTGATGCCTAGTCCCTCTCCTCACCATTTGGAATAAAAATAAACTTCCCAGAAGATGGCAAAAGAGGGAAGCAGCACATAACAGTCCTGCTGACACCCAATCTTCATTGACTCAAAAATAGCATTCAATAAAGCTGGAAAATACTATCAGTAGAGGATTAAAAAGGATAGATATAAGGGACAGGGGAAAAGATTATAAGACTGATCAGAGAGCAGAAAAGAAACCCTCCCACCTTGCAGCAGCAGGAGCCATGGGACACCATCTTGCCTTATACAACCAGACTCCAGTGACAAAAAGGAAAACAACCAAGTACCTTAAGTGAACAGCTGCAGACTATTGGAGATGTAAGCCATCATTTCGTCCTTAGCAAACAGTGGCTGCAACTTCCAGTAGTGGTGGCCAAGTGCACCACGCATCCCAGGGATCCAGAGCAGAGCTCAACATCAGAAAAGAAACCCACCCGCATCGCTGCCAAGGGTGCCGTTGCAGCATCATTTTCCCTCACTGCACCTGACTCCAAGGACAATCAGGAAAACATCCAAGGACCCGAAGTAAGCAGCTGCAAATCATCAGAAATGTAAATCAGTTCATCATGCTCAAACACCAGCTACAACTTGCAGCTGTGGTGGTGAAGCCCACCACACCCTTCTAAGATCCAGACCTGTGCGCACCAAAACCTTAAGTGAAGCTGCAATTCCCATGGGATAATGGGACTCATGCAACCCTGAGGCTGAAACTTTGCCATTCAACCCAGCAAAGGAGGGAATATAGTCTACAACTTGCAGCAGTGGCAGCTGAGCTTATCACGCCCTCCAGAGATCCAGAGCTTAACTCAATAACACCATAAATGAAGTCACCTTTCACATGGGAGAATGCCCAGTGCAGTGTCCCCAGGACTCACGCAGCTGCAATAAACTCCCTGGGTCTGAGACTTTGCAGTTCAACTCAGAGAAGGTGGGAATTGAGTCTGCTATTGTACGTAGCAGAGGCTCAGAAAAGACTCAAGCTCTGATCAGTAGAAAGTGTGGGGGGAAACTCATGCTTCACAGTAGACCAAACTGGTAGGATTTCTGAGATCAGCACAGACCACCCAATCATGGTAAATGAGAAGAAGTCAGACCCGTCCAGCATTAGCTCTGGAGAACAGATACCTACATTGAGTTTGATCTCAGAGGCATATGACACCTACAGAGGCAAGGAGAGACTGAGAATTCAAAACTGTGAAAAGTGTGGAGGGTGACCTGCACTTAACCATTAGTGACCATCTACATAGACTGAGAAATACTCAGAGAACCAAGTTAACAGCAGGAATGTTGCAATATCTGCATAGAGACTGCAAAGACCCTATCTGCTGAATAGTCATTTATTTGTACAGTTATATTAAATTGTTATTAGGGTTGTTTTGTTTTTATTTCTTGTTCTTTCTTTTTATGTGTGTGTGTACCTGTTTTTTAAACTTTTTCCCAAACCACTGCCAAGAATCTTTCCTTGTACATACCTACTCTATTCAATCCCTTTTCTAACTTTTTTATCTCTCTTTTCTCTTCCTTCTCTTGTTTTAAATCCACTTCATATCCCTATACCACAAACTCTACATTGGTTACTACAATACTACTACATTTTCCCTATCTCTAATCTTTCATATTTACTACCTTATCAAACTCATACCCTCATTCTATTTGATCATATCTGAGGCTTTACCATATTCTTCCATTTATGCCTTCACTTCCTTACTCACTCAAACTTCACTGTTGAATACAATACAACTTGCCCTTGGATATACCAGCTGACACCTAGAGACTGAGAAAAATCTCTCAAAAGCAACAGAAATAAACTTCTGATATCATGAGAAGGAGTAATAACAAGAAAGCAATGAACTCCCACAATAACAGAACCTGACAACACAGAACTGCAGGGATTGTCAGAAAGTCAAATCAGGAATGTTAACTGTAAAAGTAACACAGGACTTCTGAGAAGAATTTAGAGAGAGAATAAAAGAAATAAAGAATGCAATCATTGAAGTGAAATAATAAATTCAAAATATATACAATTAATTAGACCACATGGAGAGTAAAATCTTGCCCCTAGAAGATGATCACTCCAAAATCTAACATATAGTATATAACTTAGAAAAAACAATTCAACAGCATGAATTAGACATTGAAAAAATATGGGCCTATTTTAAAAGAGCTAACCTAAGAATAATTGGCATAGAGAAGGGAAAAAAGGTGAAACAAAAGGGATAAACAATCTATTCAAAGAAGTAATATCAGAAAATTTTCAAATCACAGAACATGAAGTTGATACATAGGTAAAGGAAACTTACAAAACACCTTTTAAACAAGATCAGATAAAAGGTTTCCCACACCACATAACAGTTAAACTGACCAATGTAGAAGCCAAGGGGAGAATCTTAAAGGCAATAAGAACAAAAGACCAAGTGACATTCATAGGCAAACCAATTAGAATTACTCCAGACTTCCAAAACCAAATCATGAAAGCCAGAAATGCCTGGAGTAATATATTACAAACTCTGAAAGAAAACAACTTGCAATAAAGAATTTACTACCCGGCAAAACTATCACTAAAATTATAGAAGGAAATAAAAATGTTCCACAACAAACAGAAGCTGAAGGTATTTATGTCTTCCAAACGAGCACCAGAGAAAATATTCAAAGAGATCAACTGCAAAGAAGAAATAAGTAATACATGCCAGAACCAGAGGGGGAAAATTTTTTTTGATTCAGCAAGCAACTAAGCAAAGAACAACAAACACTATTTCAAACAAAAGTTAAATCTCAACATGTTAAGAATTAAAACTCAACTCTCTATAATCACACTGAATGTAAATGGCCTCAACTCCCCAATAAAAAAGAAATAAAGTAACAAAATGGATTAAAAAACAGAATTTATTTATCTGCTGCCTGAAAGAAAAACACCTTACAAGTAAAGAGAGTGACAAACTTAAGGTAAAGGTCTGGAGCAAGGTAATCCATGCAAATAGAACTTAAAGACAAAGCAGGAGTAGCAACTATGATATCAGACAAGTTAGACTACAAACCTAAACTTATTAGAATAGTGAAAAAAGTTTATGTTTTTTACTGATAAAAAGACAATCCAGCAAGAGGAAATAAAAATAGTCAACATTTTTGCCCCAAACAAAGGTACAGCTACTTTCATAAAACAAACTCTTTGTGACATTAAGTTATACATAAATCCTAATAGAATAATACTGGGAGACTTCAACACCCCTTTCACACCGTTAGTTTGAGCTTTTTTTTTAAACGAATTTTTTATTGAACATAAATGGTATAGATTTAAACTATATTTGGTGCCCTCTCCCCCCGCCCCCTTTCCACCAATGGTTGTCCAGGTTAGCCACGTCATATTCATAATTTTACACATACTCAGATGTAGACCCTCAATAACAAAGATCAGCCTTCCTCCTCTCCTATCTTTCCATTCAAACTTTGCTAATATTTCCCCTCCATTATCTGGAGTCCCACTGGTATCCTCTGTGTTTCCTAGTTTGAGCATATTAGAGGAAACATATGTACCTTCTCCTTCTGTGCTTGGCTGATCTCATGTAACATAATGTTCTCCAGGGATTTCCATCTTCTTTCAAATGATATAATTTTGTTCTTCTTTATGGCTGAAGAGAATTTGATTGTGTGTATTTCCCAAAGTTTTGCTATCCAATCATCTGTTGATGGAGATCTGGGTTGGTTCCATATTTTGGCTATTATGAATTTTGCTGCTATGAACATAGGTATGCATATGTTGCTGTAGTTCTCTGAATTCAGCCCCTTTGGAAAGATACCCAGGAGTGGTATAGCTGGATCATATGGTGGATCTATTCCCACCTTTCTTAGGAATCTCCACACAGATGTCCATAGTGGCTGAACTAGTTTTCATTCCCACCAACAGTGTAAAAGAGTTCCTCTTTCCCCACATCCTTGCCAGCATTTGTTGTTATTTGATTTCTTTATGCTTGCCACTCTGACTGGGGTTAGATGGAATCTCAGTGTAGTTTTTATTTGCATCTCCCTGATGGCCAGTGATGTAGAACATCTTTTCATGTTTCTATTGGCCCTTTGTATCTCTTCTTTTGTGAAGTGTCTATTTAGTTCATTTGCCCATTTCTTGATTGGGTTGTTTTTTTTGCTAGTGTAGAGTCTTCTGAGCTCTTTGTATATTCTGGATATTAGCCCCCTATCAGAGTGGTGGCTGGTAAATATCTTTTCCCATTCTGTCAGCTTCCTCTTTAGGTTATTGACAGTTTCCTTTGATGAGAAGAAACTTTTTAGTTTGATGCTATCCCACTTGTTAATTCTTGCTTTAATTTCCTGAGCTTTGGAAGTTTTGTTGAGAAAGATACTCCCTGTGCCAATATGTTGTAGTGTTGAACCTATGCTCTCCTCTACTAACTTCACAGTCTCAGGTCTAATTTCTAAGTCTTTGATCCACATCTTTAGTCAATTAATCTTTGACAATGGGGCCAAACTCATACGCTAGAGAAAAGACAGCCTTTTCAACAAATGGTGCTGGGAGAACTGGCTAACCGTTTTTAAAAAGATTAATCTATACCCCTTTATCTCACCATGCATATTTTGAGCTTTTAAAAAAAGGTCAGTAAAGATCCCTCAGACCTTAAGAATACCATTAATCAAATAGACCTGTTAGACACATATAGAATATTCCAACCAACTACAACAGAGTTTACATTTTTCTCAGCCACTTACAGAACCTTCTCCAAAGTATATATCACATCCTGGGCCAAAAAGTGAGCATTAGCAAATTAAAAATATGTGACATACTTCCCAGTGTCATTTTAGACCAGAATGGAATGAAGCTAGAAATCAACTATAAAAGAACCCAGAGAAACCACAGAAATATGTGGAGACTTAACACCACACTGCTGAATGAAGAATGGGTAATAGAAGAAGTAAGGGATGAAATCAAGAAATTAATCAAAACAAATGAAAATAGAGATACATATCACAACCTCTGACACTTTGAAGGCAGTACTAAGAAAAATTTATAGCACTGAGGGCTCACATAAGAAAAATATAAAATCATTCAAATAAATAACCAAATGACCTACCTCAAATCCCTTAAAAACAGAAACAATCTAATCTCAAAGCCAGTAGAAGACAGTAAATTATTAAAAACTAGCACAGGAATCTATGAAGTACAGAATACAAAAATATAGAACCAAAAGGCTATTTCTCAAAAAAAATAACAAGATAGATAAAACACTAGCCAACCTAACCAAAAATTAAGAATCAACCCTAATTATGAAGGCAAAAGATTAAAAAGGAGATACCACTATTGACAGTGTACAAATCCAGAGGATTATCAAAAACTACCTACTTTGAAAAACTATACTCCAACAAAATGGAAAATCTGGAAGCAATTGACAATTTTCTAGATAAATACAACCTGCATATACTGAGTCAAAAATATATTAAAAAATTCAACCAACCAAAAGCAATCAAAGAGATTGAAACAGCGCTAAAGAGCTTACCATCAAAGAAAAGCCCAGGACCTGATGGTTTCCCAAGTGAGTTTTATAAAACCTTTATAGAAGAGATCATCCTGATACTCCTCAATATATTGCATGAAATGGAAAAAAAAAAAAAACTGGTACTCTCGTCAATATATTCTGTGAAGTCAACATCACATTAATACCAAAACCAAATGAAGACAGTTTAAGGAAGAAAAACTACAGCCTATATATTTGATGAACTTGGAGTCAAAACTGCTAAACAAAATATCAGCAACATATATTCAAAACCTCATCAAGAAAATCATACACCAGGACCAGGTAGGGTTCATCCCAGGGATGCAAGTCTGGTTCAACATATGAAATCAATCAATGTAATTCATCATATAAACAGAAACAAAGACAAAAATTACATGATCATTTCAATAAATTCTGAAAAAGTATTTAATAAAATCCAACATCCATTTAAACTAAAATCACTGCAGAGTATCAGAATAGAAAGAACATACCTCAGCATCTTAAAGGCAATCTACAATAACCAAAATCATATTGAATGGAAAAAAAGTTTGAGAATTTTCCCTAAAAACTAGAACAAGACAAGGATATTCATTATCACTTCTCTTCAATATAGTACTTGAGACTATAGCCAGAGCAATAAGGCAAGAAAAGGAAATCAAAGGAGTACAAATAGAAAAAGAAGAAAAACTCACTATTTGTAGATGACATGATACTATAATTAGAATACCCAACAAACTCAACCAAGAGGCTTATAGAACTAATCAACAAATTTAGCAAATTGTCTGAATACAAAATCAGTCTTAAAAAATCAGAAGCTTTTCTGTACACCAAACATAAATCAACTAAAAAAGAAATCCAGAAAACACATCCACTCAGGATTTTCCACAAAAAGGTAAAATAAATTAGAAATAAACTTAACCAAAAGGTTAAAGACCTCTACAACGATAATTATAAAACATTGACAAAATTAATTGAGAACCTTAGAAGATGGAAAGATCTTCCATGTTCATGGATAGGCAGAAAAAATATCATCAAAATGGCCATACTTACAAAAGTGATCTATGGAGTCAATAAAATACGCATTAAATTACCAAGATCATTCCTCAGACATAAAAAAATTAGATCTTAAACTTATTTGGAATAACAAAAAGCCCAGAATAGCCAAAGTATTTCTCAGCAAAACAACAACAACAAAAAAGATGCAGAAGAAATTACAGTACCTGACTTTAAACTATACTACAAATCCATTGTAATAAAAACAGCATGGTACAGGCACTAAAACAGATACATAGACCAATGGAACAGAATAGAAGTTTCAGAAACAAATCCATACACTTACAGCCAATTGATTTTTGACAAAGGGGCAAATAGCATACACTGGAAAAATATTACTTGTTCAACAAATGGTGTTGGCAAAACTGGTTAACCATATGCAGAAATATGTAAATAAATTCCATTTTCTCACCCTGCACATGAGTCAATTCAAAATGAATCAAAGACTTGGAAATTAGACCAGAAACCTTGAGGCTCATTGAAGAAGGATTAGGTCCCAAACTACAACACATACACAAAGATAAAAATATTTTGAGAGGAACCCCAAAGCACAAGAAATTAAAAAGCAAATGAATAAGTGGGATTGCATGAAACTAAAGAGCTTCTGTACAGCAAGGGAAACTACCAAGAACCTCAACCAAGAGCCAACATAATGGGAGAAGATTTTAGCCAATTATTCCTTCAATAGGGAACTAATATATAGAATATACTGAGAACTCAAGAAATTCAACACTAAGAAAATAAATAACTCAATCAAAAAGTGGGCAAGTGAATTAAATAGGCATTTCACAAAGGATTAAATTCAAATTGCAAATAAATGCATGAAAAAAATGCTCAAAATAATTAGAAATCAGAGAGATGCAAATCAAAACTACCCTGAGATTTCACCTAACTTCAACTAGAATGGCAATAATTCAAAACACAAACAAAACAAATGCTGTTAAGGATGAGGCAAAGTAGGAACTCTAAAACATTGCTAGTGGGACTGAAATTACTGCAACCACTTTGGAAAACAATATGAAGGATCGTCAGAAGAATAGAAAACAACTTACAATTTTTTTGTGGTACTGGAGTTCCTGGAAAACCTTCTACCTCTGGGCTACACTCCCAGACCTATTTTATACTTTTATTTGGAAATGGGGTCTCTTAAGCCAGTGAGGCTGACTTCGAATGAGCGCAATCCTCCTGTCTCTGCCTCCCAAGTGTGAGGATTACAAGTGTGCACCAACATGCCCTGCAAACAACTTAACATTTTGATCCACCAATACCACTTCTGAGTATGTACCCAAAAGAAAGAAAACCAAACTACCAAACTAATGCATGTGTGTCTATGTTCATTGCTACACAATTCCCCATTGCCATACTATGGAACCAGCCAAGGTGTCCATTGACAGATTAACTGATTACAAAACTGTGGGATATGTACACAATGGAATTTTACTCAGCCATAAAGAAAAACACAATTACATCATTTGTAGGGAAATGGATGGAACTGTAGGACATTATGCTAAGTGAGATTAGTCAATCACACACACACAAAGAAATTAGATGTGTTCTCTAATATGTGAAAGCTAGGGAGAAATGGGTAACAAGAGAAACTCTAGATGCAGAAAGCAACCTGAGGGGATGGGAGCAGGGAATAGAAAAACTCTCTAAAGCATATGATGTACTTAAACATATCAAAGCCAATCACTAAGCCAAGCATATAAAGGAGAGATGGGGAGGGAATGGGGTGGGGATTGGGTAAGGGTTAATTAGGTGATGTGTGCATTTATGTCTGCACAAGTTTTTATCCTATTAAGATGTATGATTAAAATGCACCAACAAAAATATTTTTAAAACACCAGATGACTGGATTACAAAACTGTTGGATATGTACACAATTTAATTTTACTCAGCCATAAATATAAACACAATTACATCATTTACAGGGAAATGGATGGAACTGGAGGACATTATGCTAAGTGAGATTAGGAACCACAAAAAATAAGAAATTGGATGCTTTCCCTAATATGTGAAAGATAGAGAGATATTGGTAACAGGAGGAACTCTAGATGAAGAAGGAGATTCTATAGATGAGCAAATAAGGTGACCTGAAGGTATGGGGGGATTTTCTAAAGCACATGATGTACTTTAACAAATATATCAAAGTTAATTACTAAGCAAAGCATGAGAAGGAGGAGGGGATGGAATCGAGGGGGAATTGCACAAGGCTTAAATAGGTGATGCGTGCATGTATGTCTTAACCAGCTTTTATCCTATTAAGATATATGAATACAATGCACCAATAAAAAAATTAATAAAACAAGTGCATGAAAAATTGTTCAACATCATTAGCAATCAAATAAATTAAAATCAAAACTACTCTGAGATTTCACCCAATTCCAACTACAATGAAAATCATTCAAAACACAAACAACAACAAATGCTGGCAAGGATGTGGAGAAGTGGAAATCTAAAACATAGTTGGTGGGAGTGCAAATTAATGCAACCACTTTGGAAAACAGTATGGAGGATCCTCATAAGAATGAGAACAAACTCATCATATGATCCAGCGATACCATATCTGAGTATGTACCCAAAAGAAAGGAAACCAAACTACCAAAATAATGCATGCATATCTATTTTCATAGCTGTACAAATCACCATTGCCAAACTATGGAACATGTCAAGATGTCCATCAACAGATGAATGGATTACAAAACTGTGGGATATGTACACAATGGAATTTTACTCATCCAATAAAAATACTCAATTGCATCATTTTCAGGGAAATGGATGGAACTGGAGGACATTATGCTAAGCAAAATTAGTCAATCACAAAAAATAAGAAATTGGATGATCTCCCTACTATGCGAAAGCTAGAAAGAAATGGGTCATAGGAGGAATTCTAGATGAAGAATGAGACTCTGTAGATGAGCAAATAAAGCAAACTGAGAGGATGGGAGGGGGAAGAGAGAAATTTTCTAATGCACATGATGTACTTTAAGAAATATATAAAAGTCAATCTCTAACCCAAGCATGAGGAGCAGGAAGGGGGTTGTAATTGAGCAGAAATTGGGTAGGGCTAATTTGGTGATGTTTGCATGTATGTCTTCACCATCTTGTATCCCATTAAGTTGTATGCACCAATAAAACATTGTGTGTGTGTGTGATACTGGGGTTCCTGGAAGCCCTTCTACCTCTGGGTTACACTCCCAGACCTATTTTTATTTGGAAACAGGGTCTCTTAAGCCAGCACAGGTGGCTTCAAACCTGTGCGATACTCCTGTCTCTGCCTCCCAAGTGCAGAGATTACAAGTGTGCCCCACCATGCCTGGCAGCCAATAAAACATTTTTTTAAAATTGGAATAAAAATACTATATAGAAAGGCTCTGGTGTCTTGTATGTGAAATATCCTACAAATGATTTTTTTCAAAGATAAAGGCAGAAGTTTATTAAAGATTTTCCAACTCACACTGAGGGCCTAGAACCACTGGTATTGACTGGGAACTTCTTATAAGGATACAGTAAAATGTGTTGAATTCCTGCTTCCATTGAGTCAGCATTCAGGAAAGAATTACTAGGTAAAAATGGTCTATTCCACTATCTATTTTGACTTTCTTTCTTTTTCTCTTTCTCTCTCTTCTCCTCTCCCCTCTCCCCTCTCCCCTCTCCCCTCTCCCCTCTCCCCTCTCCCCTCTCCCCTCTCCCCTCTCCCCTCTCCCCTCTCCCCTCTCCCCTCTCCCCTCTCCCCTCTCCCCTCTCCCCTCTCCCCTCTCCCCTCTCCCCTCTCCCCTCTCCCCTCTCCCCTCTCCCCTCTCCCCTCTCTCTCTCTCTCTCTCTCTCTCTCTCTCTCTCTCTCTCTCTCTCTCTCTCTCTCTCTCGTCTCTCTCTCTCTCTCGGTACTAGGGTTAGACCAGAAGCTTTTTACATCAAGACTCTTTTTAGAAAAGATGATTCTGCTGAGAGTCTCACTAAACTGATGAGAAAACCTTTGAACCTGCCATGATCCTGTTTCCAGGTAATGGCATCACAGGCATGCCTTGCCACACCCAGCCTGTTCATTGTTTTCTTTGGTGATTCCCCTTTCTGACAGAAACTTTCTTTCTGTCCCCCAGTCAGTATTTCCAAAATTTAGCTGTGCTTTGCTTCCAAATTATGTGGGAAGCTCATTAAAAATCCCCTATTACCATAACTCATTCCAGATTACTAATCATATCTCCTCCAGTGAAACTCAGGACTGTATTATTTGCAGCTCTAGACAGCTGACCTACAGCTTTCTTTGACATCGCTGTCCTTCTGTTTGTCAACATCACTCATTAAGGGTACCACCTTTATGGGGAGCCTTACTGAATTGAATAAACTCCACTTTAATTTATTTTGTAACTATTTTTCTTCAGGTATTTGAACTTTTCTGTGGGGAAGGGAAAGGGAGGGAATAATTTTCTCATACAGATTATATAATAATGGTGGATATGACCTAGGCTTATCTGTAACTGTTGTATAACCTACTTACCCATCCACCCCCAAAATCATTGAGCCCAATATTATGAACAAATAATCAGGCCTAACAATTCTAATATGGGAGTGTTCATGCTAGTTCCCCATACTCTCAGCTTGTTCCCTTGCATTTGACTTGGAAAATGTATGTCTTTATACCTAGAATTAAATCGAGCTCAACAATATTTTTTTCTAAATCTCTGGTTTAATTTTAAACTATTTTTCTTCTCTTCTGTGCTAAAATTAAATACCTCTGATGAATCTTTACTACCATTTAAACCAGTGGCAATAGACTCCATGTGAGTTTTCTTTAACTCCACAACAGAACTCCTTTGGTCCTTTATGTTACCTTCACAGGTTTTTTTTTTTTAATATAATCTGTTAACCACTCTTATTCCTGAGGAAATAGAATACTTTTCCAGAATTCAAAGAGCACTTAAACACCAAAAAACTCTTCTCACCAATGATTAGCTTTCCAGATCCACCCAAAGCCAAGCTGATGCATTCTACTGACTACACCTTCATGCATCTGCAGCACTGCACACAGCTCAGTAGGCAGGTAGAGTAAGAAGTGGCTGCTTTTTGGCACCAAGTGTATTATTTGAAAGTCAGCATAAAACTCCCCAAATTTAGACCAATTCAGAAAAAGGATCCTGGGAATTTGTGAAAAGCCTAAATAATAGAATATGTCATTGCTAGAGTGAGCTTTGGCAATTGTCTACTTTAGTGATTCTTAAACTTTTATGTATGTGGGCATGCATGTGTATGTGTGTGCATGCATGCGTGCACGCGCGCGCGCGCACGCGTGTGTGTGTGTGTGTGTGTGTGTCTGTGAAGCAGAATGGGGGAGATCAAAATATTTTACTGGAAAAATATCTCGTATAAAATTTGTAAAATTCTACTATCTAAAATTGATTTTAAAGCAAGCTGGCTAATGTACCTCGAGTAATCTGAAAGACTTAGCTTTCTTTCTCCCTCATTGTAACACTCCTCCCCCAGGAATTGTCACAAAACCCTGGGGCTTCAAAGCATATTGCTGGAAACTCACTGTTCCATTCCAATCCTCTGATAAGAAATTGAGGCCAACAGCAGGGAGTGTGATTTTTTCAAGGTCACAGCAATTCAGTGGTGGAACTAGGAACAGAACACAGGTCACCTTATGGTCAAGATGTGCTTTCCAAATGACGCAAAATATTTTTTTCCAATTCAATATATCTTGTTCTTTTCTGATTGCTGTTTTTTGCTCTACATTTTTATTTTTATTTTTATTGGGTACATTGTAGTTTTACAGCATATTGGGGCACAGAATGTTATAAAAATACATGCACACAACTCTTTTAATATACCTTTATTGATGCATTGTAATTATATATTGTAATGAGGTTCAGAGTGAAACATACATACACACAGCACTTGATTTGTTTCTCTCCACAACCCACCCTGTTCCCTTCCATTACATATTATTGTCTTTTATAACTTTGTTATGTACCTAGCATTTTTAAAACTGTTTCCTTTGTCAAATCTCCTTTTTCTTTTCTCCATCTCCCTCCTTTAATCCCCTTCCACTATCCTACTGGTTTCTCTTCATTTACCTAAACTCACTTTTACTTCTTCATTTTTCTCTAGCCTCTATATGTGAGGGAAAACATACAGCTCTTCACTTTCTGAGACTGATTGTTCTCACTTAGCATTATATTATATTTTAATAGCATTTATGGAACTATTTCAAATGACAAAACTGATACCTGCTCATTGTAAAAAAAATTGAAAAATGAATAAAATAATTAAAATATCTCATAATTCCACCACTCATGGAAAATCATTAGGATCTTCTAGTCTTTTGATATGTATGTCTTTCTTTTATGAATTATATCACTGTAGCTTTTTATCTTATAATTTCACAATTATCATTTACCATTCAATATTACTAGTCCACGGCAACATTAATTTAAGGAATAATAAGAATTCTATTTTAATGTACTATGACTTATTGAGTTTATATTTTTGAATATAGTCTGGAAACAGAAGTATAAGATCTGCCCTAAAAATCAATATGATGTCTGTTAGACTACATGCTTTTAATTTAGATATCTTGAGGAAACCATAAAATCTACCCATTACTAAGTGCAAGTATCTCCCAGTTAAATCATAACAGCATAACTGGAAGGGAAGCTAAATTCGTCATACTTGTTAGTTTTAAGAATTATTTTTGAAGCACATTCTCTGCCATGTAGACTTAACCTGTCTGTCTGGAGAGACCCTGGATATTTCAATGTGGTCTCTAAAATCCCCATACCAATTACAATCTTAGACAGAAAACTACCATTGTTAACTGCCATCCTTCATTGCTATGCTGACTCATTATTCTACTGGATTCTTTCCTTTCAATTTTTTCTTAGATAAGTGAATGGGAACTAAGTAAGAATGGGCAATACTCTGAGACCTGATTCTGACCTCATGTGTCACTCCTCCCCACAAATCTGCCTGAAGTGGCCCATGAAAGGTCTCACTCTTGGCCCCTTTCTAAAATCAAAACCACTAACCCCTTTGTTTCTGTTAATTCCTGTCAAATATCCCTACTTGAAGGCTAATAAAGACTTTGGCTCTGGGTCTTAGGATTTTCCCTAAGCAGTAGACATACAATTGGTTTCATCATAGCAATGATGAAAATGTCTTTTGTCTAAGCCTAGAAACTTATTTTTTCCCAGTCTGATATTTCAGCCTTGGTTTTATTTTTTTATTTTTAATTTTTATTTTATTTATTTATTTATTTATTTTTTGGTGGTACTGGGGTTCCTGGAATCACTTCTACCTCCAGGCTACACTCCCAGACCTATTTTATACTTTTTTTATTTTTGGAAACAGGGTCTCTTAAGCCAGCGGGGCTGGCTTCGAACCAGCGTGATCCTCCTGTCTCCACCTCCCAAGCGCATGGATTACAAGTGTTCACCACCACGCCCAGCTTCAGCCTCGGTTTTAGAGAACAAATTCTACTTGAATATTTTTATGTTGTGCTTTCATACAAAAAGGTATATGTAGGTGTGGAAGGGGGCTAATAATGATTTAAATCACTTTACATTTTTCCTAGCATTTTAATCACACATATAACAATCTTTACCTTCAACATCATGTAAAGATTCACTCATATTTTTCTTCTAATATCATTATTTATATATTTAATCCTCCTGGAATATTATTTGTGTGATATATATGAAGATATTTAATTTTTAAAAATTAATATTTAATTATCTCTAAATCCTTTAGAGAATGATCTAGTTTTTCCACATACTTTATTATACAACATAGAGTTATACTGTCAGATGGATAGAAAAATAAGATATTTTAGCTTCTGGATATTCTGGTCAACTGTACTAATCTATTTGGCTATTCCTATGTCTGTCACACTTTATTTTTTTATTGGTGCATTGTTGTCACACATCTTAATGGAGTACAAGATGGTAGAGGCATACATGCACACATCACCCAATTAGCCCTTACTCAATACCTGCCCCATTCCTCCCTCCTTCTCATGTTTGGCTTAGTAACTGAATTTGATATATTTGTGAGTGTACATAATGTACATTAGAGAATTTTCCTCTTTCACCCTCCCATCCCCCTCAGCTATGCCAACTTATTTGCTAAACTATAGTATCTCCTTCTTCATCTAGAGTTCCTACTATGACTCACCTTCTCCCTAGCCTCCACATGCTAGGAAGAACATCCTATTTATTATTTTTGTAACTTAATAATCTCACACAGCATAATGTTCTCCAGTTCCATCCATTCCCCTGTAAATGACTCAGTTGTATTTTTCTTTATGGCTATGTAAAGTTCCATTGTGTACATACTCCATAGTTTTAAAATCCATTCATCTGTTGATGGAAATCTTGGCTAATTCCATAGCTTGGCAATTATGAATAGTGCAGCTATGAACATAGATACACATGTATTAGTTCGGTAGTTTAGTTTCTATTCTTTTGGGTAGATACACAGAAGTGGTATTGCTGGATTGTATGGTAAATTCGTTCCCATTCTTCTGAGACTTCTCCATACTGTTTTCCAAAGTAGTTGCACTAATTCACAATTCTACCAACAATTTATTCGAGTTCCCACTTCTTCACATCCTTACCAACATTTGTTATTGTTTGTGTTTTGAATGATTGCCATTCTAGTTGGAGTTAGGTAAAATCTCAGGGTAGTTTTGATTCACATCTCTCTGATTGCTAATGATGTTGAGCATTTTTTCATTCATTTATGGGCCATTTGAATGTCTTATTTCATCTATTTATTTGTTTTTATATCCAGTAGAATAATTGCCCCTTTTCACATTTAATTGTTTTATGTTTTGCTAGTTCCTTAGCTAAACTAACTTTTCATTATTCAAGTTAAACCAGAATACAAATTTGTCAAACTTCCCTGAAAAAACTTTGAACTGTTTTTATTTTATTTCTTTGAAATTCTATAAGGATAATTTACATTTTTAAGTACTTGTGGTGTCCCTCCATTTATTCTTTTCGACCTAGGATAGAATGAACTGTTGTAAATTATTCATGGGTATTCTAAAATATTACACATAATAAAAATGTATCTAATTTTTTGGCGTGTGGTATTGGTTATTTTGTGTGTGTGTGTGTGTGTGTGGTACTGGGGCTGGAACCCAGGGGCCTTCTACCTCTGGGCTACAATCCCAGACCTATATTATATTTTATTTGGAAACAGGATCTTTTAAGCCAGCTAAGGCTGGTTTCAAACCTGCATGATCCTCCTGCATCCCTCAGCCTCCTAAACATGCATATTATAAACATGTGCCACCATACCCAGCAGGTATTGGGTATTGAATTCAGGGGCATATATACTTAAGAGTTACTCTCCCAGCTCTATTCATTATTTTGAAGCAGTATTTCACTGGGTAGATGAGAGTCTGAGAGTCTCAGTAATATCTGAGCCTGTCCTCAAACCTACAATCCTTCTGTCTCATCCTCCCAAGTACTAGACTCTCTCTCCCTCTCTCTCCCTCTTTCTCTCTCTCTCTCTCTCTCTATATATATATATATATATATATATATATATATATATATATATAACTCAACTATTATTTTTATATTTCTGTCTATTTTATTTCCTATTTCAAGTAAGATATATTAAATTATCTGGCTGTAATTGTGTATTTTATGCATTCCTGACTTAATGAAGTATATTTTTTATACTTCTCTTTATTTGGAAATGCCATATTATAGGTCCACACTACTTATAAATTATTTTAATATTATTTTATTTTTTACGTAAAAAGAAATAAAAAAGAAGAAAACAAGACAAAAATTAAAAATTCAGTCTTCCCCACCTCAAAAACATTATTATATTTGAAAAAAATGTAATATTATTGCTTGAAAATCAAGTAGCATCAAAAGGCACAAAATGAAAATTTAAAATCTCTTTCATAATCCCACACCTAGTAACTATAATATCTTGTGATTTTTTGTTAAAAATTTTATATATATATATATATATATATATATATATATATATTCATTGCAATCATATATCTTGATTAAGTTCAGGGTAGTAGAAGTAGTTATTGTACTAGTTTGCAAACTCACCAACAATGTATTAGAGTTCATACTTCTATACACCCAGCCAGCATTTGTTGTTGTTTGTGTTCTCAATGATTGCCATTCTAATTGGGGTAGGGGAAAATCCTAAGGTAGTTTTGATTTGCATCCCTCTGATTGCTAATGATTTTGAACATTTATGATACATTTATTAATTAATCATTTGCATCTCTTTTGTAAAGTATATCGAGTTCATTTGACCATTTTTTATTGGATTATTTGTTTGGGGATTTTTTGATGGTGAGTTTCTTGAATTATCTGTATAATCTACATATTAGAGTTCTGTCAGAATAGCTGACAAAAATCTCCCATGTTATCAGCTCTCTGTTGAGGTTCTTGATAGTTTCTTTTTTTATACAGTAGCTCTTCAGTTTAATGCAATCCCACATGTTGATCCTCCTTTTACTTTCTTCTCTTTGGGGTCTTGTTGAGGATGTTTTACCCATGCCTATGTGTTGGAGGTCACTTGGATCTGGAAATCTGCTGAAAAATTAGGTGAGGCAGCAGCAGCTTCTAGTGCTTCCTGGCCACACGGCTAAAGAAACCTGCTGGCCCTCTGCTGTAGAGCAGGCCCCAGTTCCAGGCTTGCTGTGCAACAGGCTCTGGGCTCAGTCTTGCTGGCTCCAGACCCTTCCTTGCTGGCTAAAAGGCCTTAAAGCAAGTGTACAAGAAATGAAAGAGGAAATGGAGACACTAAAAAGAATGAGAAAGAGGTCTGGAATGAAATGAAAAGTCAATAAATGAAATGAAGACAGCAATAATAAATAGAATATCACTATTAGAAGACAGTTCATTTAAAACCAAAACCACAGTCGACAGCATACAGAAGTCATTACAGCAACAAGACCTAAACATTCAATAATTATGGGACAATATAAAATGTCCTAAATTATGGATAAAAAGGCATTGAAGAAGGGAAAGAGATACAGACCAAGGGCATTCATAATCTCTTCAGAGAAATAATTTCAGAGAATTATCCAAACATAGAGACTTACATGTTCAGGGGACATACCGAACACCATTAAGACAAGATCAAAGAAAGACCTCCCCACACCATGTAATAATCAAATTGACCAACATAAAGGTCAAGATAAGAATCTTAAAAGCAGTGAGAACAAAATAAAGGGAGCAAAAACATTAAAATCACCTCAGACTATATGATCTAAGTCATAAATGCTAGGAGAGACTGGTATGATTTGATCCAGACCCTGGAAGAAAACAACCTCCAAACAAAACTGCTATATCCAACAAAATTATTATTCAAAATTTACAGAGAAACAAAGTGTTTCAAAGTAAACAGAATCTCACAAAATTCATGAATTCGAAGCCAACACTAGAGAAAATACTTAAAGAAATAAACCATAAAGAAGAAAAAAGAAACAATTTTAAGAACCAGAGAAGAGATGAAGTTGATGAGCAGGTCATCTAAGTAAAGAAGAAATAACATTATACCAAACAGAAGATAAAACAAAAAATGATAGGAAACAAAAATCATATTTCAGTAATAAAACTGAACAGCAAAAGACTTAACTCACCAATCAAAAGGCATAGACTGGCAATGTGGTTTAAAAACATAATGAAAATATATACTGTTTGCAAGAAACTGACCTTACAGCCAAAGACATTCATAGACTGAAAGTGAAAGGATGGATAAAGATATACCATGTTAATGGAGACCAAAACTGGGCAAGGGTAGCAACCCTGATATTAAATAAAACAGACTTTAAGCTAAAACACATCTGAAAATACAAAGTGAGTCACTTCATTTTATGAAAAGAACTAATCCACCAAGAAAATATAATGATAATAAATGTTTATGCCTCAAATGTTGGTGCAGACACATTTGTAAAACAAACCTTCCTCTACATCAGATCTCAAATAGATCAAAATAAAATAATATTAGAAGACTTCAACACAGCTCTAACAACACTAAATCAATCTTCAAGGCAAAAGATGAGTAAAGACTCTGCATAACTAGAGAAAACTATAAACCAAATGGACCTATTTGACATATACATAATATTTCTAACCACAAATAGCAGAATGCACATTGTTCTCAGCAGCCCATGGAACCTTCTCCAAAAAAGATCACATCCTGAGCCAAAAAGCAAGCACCAGAAAATTCAAAAGATATAATATAATTTTCTGCATCATTTCAGACAATGATGAAATGAAAGTAGAAATCAACAACAGGAAGACAAAAAAACTATTTAAATAAATGGAGATTAAATGATACACTATTGAACAATGAGTTGATAAGATCAGAAAAAGGAGAGAAATAAAGAAAGTTCTGAAATTAAATGAAAATAGAGACACAACATATGAAAATCTACGTGACACTGTGAAGATGGTGTTAAGAGCACCATGGTTTATGGCATTGAACACGCACAAAAGAAAAACAGAAAGTCACCAAGTAAATAACCTAATGACACATATCAGGTTCCTAGAAAGACTGAAGTGGTCTAATCCCAAAGCTACAAGAAGGCAGGAAATTATTAAAATCAGAGCAGAAATAAATAGAGAACAAAAATCAATTCTAAGAATCAACAAAACCAAAAGCTGGTTCTTTGAAAAGATTAATAACATTGAAAAATTCCTGGCCAACCTAACAAAAAGAAAGAAAATATCAGCTCAAATTATTAAAATCAGAAATGAAAAAGGAGACATCACCACAGAGAGTGGGGAAATTCAAAGGATTATCATACTATTTTGAAAATTTATACTCCAATAGTCTGGAAAACATGAAAGAAATTATTAGATTTCTAAGCACATATAATCTAACTAAAGTGAACCAAAAGGACATAGCAAACCTAAACCAACCAATATCAAGTAAAGAAATAGAAAAAACAATAAAAATGTTGCCATTTGAAATCAGAAAATATACATCTTCTAGCTGTGTTCTTTTTCGAGATCGCATTGGGTATCTAGAGTCCATATTCCATATTAGGATAGATTTTTTCTGAAAAATAAATAAATAAATATATGATAGTTTCACCTAAAAAAAAAAGAAAAAATATTCTCTGGTAAGAAAGAAAGCAAAAAGAAATATTGAAATGTTATCTTTAAGTCATCAAAAGCTTGGTATCAGACAAATGAAACTGTTATGTGAGATTATCATTTTTAATTTTGGATAAATTGCTATAATACTAGATGTCAAACACTAAGCCAAGCATGGGAAGGAGGGATGGGGAGGAAACAGGGTGGGGATCGGGTAGGGGCTAACTGGGCGATGTGTGCATGTATGTCTACAAAAGTTTTTTTTTAATCCCACTATGATGTATGAATACAGTGCACCAATAAAAAAAAAAGAAAAGAAAAGAAAAGAAAAAGAAAAAAATAAGAGTCCAGGCCCTGATGGGTTTCCAGCTGAATTCTACAAAAACTTCAGTGAAGAACAAATCCTAATACTTCACAACTTGTTCAGGGAAATTGAAAGAGATGGAATTCTCCCAAATGCCTTCTATGAGGCCAGTATCACATTAATTCTCAAACCAAATAAAGATGCCTCAAGAAAGAAAAATTACAGAAAAAAAAATCCTTGATGAACATAAATGCAAAATTTCTAAACAAAATACTAGCTATACGAATTCAAAATCATATCAAGAGAATTGTACAACATGCCTGAGATAGTTTCATCCCAGAAAAGCAAAGCTGATTCAACACATGCAAATCAATATACATTATTCACCATATAAATAGAGCTGGGAACAAAAGCCGCATGATAATATCAATAGATACTGAAAAAGCATTTTACAAAATCCAACACCCTTTCACGTTAAAAACACTGCAGAAAATAGGAATAAAAGAAACATATTTTAACATCATTAAGGCAATAACAATAAACCCAAAGCCAACATGCTATTGAATGTGGAAAAACTACAAGAATTTTCTCTAAAATCAGAAACAAGACAACTATGACCACTATCACAACTCCCTTTTAACATAGTCCTCTAGACTCTTGCCACAGCAGTAAGACAAGAGAAGGATATCAAAGGAATTCAAATAGGAAGAGAGGAATTAAATCTATCCTTGTTTGCATATGACATTGTCCTTTATCTGGAAGACCCAAAAACTCAACCAAAAGACTACTAAAGATGATTACCAATTCAGCAAAGTTTCAGGATACAAAATCAATCTAAAGAAATCATTGGCTTTTCTTTAAGCCAACAATAAATCCATATAAAACAGATAAAGAAAGCAATCCCATTCACTATAATCTCAAAACCAATAAAATACCTAGGAATAACCATAACAAAAGATATAAAAGACATCTAAAATAAAAATTATAAAACACTAATGAAAGAAATTGAATAAGACCTTGGAAGATGGAAAGATTTTCATTGCTAATGGACAGACAAAATAAATATCATCAAAATGGCCATTCTGACAAAACCGATCTATAGATTCAATGCAATTCCTATTAAAATACCAATGAAATTCTTCATTGACCTAGAAAAATCAATCATGAATTTTATATGAAGAAAGAGAAGATCCAGAATAGCCAAAGCAACTCTCAGTAATAAGAACCAGGGAGGAGGCATCACAATCCCAGACTTCAAATTATAGAACAGAGCAATAGTAGCAAAAACAGCATGGCATTGGCACAATAACAGGCATACTGACTGGTGGACGGAATAGAAGATACTGAAACAAACCCACACACCTAGAGTCAATTGATCTTTGACAAAGGGGCCAAACTCATTCGCTGGAGAAATGACAGCCTTTTCAAAAACTGGTGCTGGAAGAACAGGCTATCCATTTGTAGAAAGATGGAACTAAATCCTTTCCTCCCACCATGCACAGGAATCAATTCGAGATGGATCGAAGACTTAGAAATTAGACCAGAGACTATAAGTTATTAGAGGAGGGCATAGGCTCAACACTCTAACATACAGACACAGGTTGTAACTTTCTCAACAAGATGTCCAAAGCACAGGAAATTAAAGCAAGAATTAACAAGTGGGATGGCATCAAACTAAAATGTTTTTTCTCATCAAAGGAAACCATCAAAAACCTAAAGAGTAAGCCTACAGAAATGGGCGATCTTTACAAGCCACCACTCTGATAGAGTAATAATATGCAGAATTTACAAAGATCTCAAAAGAATCTACCCTAGCAAAACAAATAGCCCAATCAAGAAATGGGCAAATGAACTGAATACATGCTTCATAAAATAAGAGATACAAATGGCCAATAGATACATGAAAAGATGTTCAACATCATTACCCATTAGGAAGATGGAAATCAAAATTACACTGAGATTCCATCTAACCCCAATCAGAGTGGTAAGCATAAAGAAATCAAATAACAACAAATGCTGGCGAGGATGTGGGAAAAGAGAAACATTTTTACACTATTGGTGGGAGTGCAAACTTGTTCAGCTGCTATAGATATCAGTGTGGAGATTCCTTAGAAACCTGGTAATAGATTCACCATAAGATTTAGCTATACAACTCCTGGGTATTTGTCCAAAGTGTTTGAAATCAGAGAATTACAGTAGCATATGTATACCCATGTTCATAGCAGCACAATGTGTAAGGGCGCAAATATCAACCCAACCTAAGTCTCTATCAACAGTTGAATGAATTGAAAAATTATGGGAAATACACACAATGGAATTCTACTCAGCTATGAAGAAGAATAAAATCATGTTATTCCCAAGAAGATAGAAAGACCTGGAGAACATTATTCTAAGTGAGATCACTAAACACTAATTTTAAAAAACTGACTTTAAGCTAAAACACATCAGAAGAGAAAATGAAAGACTCTTTCCAGAGCAATAAGACAAAAAAAGTATATATATATAAAAAAGCATCAAGTAGAAAAGAATTAAAATTTTGTTTGGAGTCAGCATGATACTACATCTAGGAGACTCAAAAAACTACTGGAGCTAATTAACCAATTCAGAAAAGTAGCATGATACAAAATTAACCTAAATGAATCAGTAGCTTTTATATTTGCCAACCATGAATCCACAAATAAAGAAATACAAAAAACAATTCCACTCACAATAACTTGAAAACTAATATAATACCTAGGAATAAACCTAACCAAAGAGGTAAAAGACATCTACAATGAAAATTATAAACATTAACAAAGAAATTGAAGATGGAAGATATCCCTTGCTCTTGGGTAGGCAGAATAAATATCACTAAAATGGCCATTCTACCAAGAGTAATCTACAGAATCAATGCAATCCCTATCAAAATACCAATTTAATTCTTCCTAGAGCTAGAAAAATCATTTACAAATTTTATATGGAGGAATATAAAACCTATAACAGCTAAAGCAATTCTCAACAGTAAGAACTATGGAGGAGGCATTAAAATTCCTGATTTCAAATCATAATGCAGATCTGTAGTCATTAAAACAGCATCTTATTGGCTCAAAAACGGGCACACAGACCAATAGAACAGAAGATACAGAAACAAATCTATACAATTATAGTCAATTGCTTTTTGACAAAGGGGTCAAATACATACACTAGAGAAAAGACAGTCTTTTCAGAAATGTTACTTGGAAGTGTCTGGATACAAAATCAATCTTAAAAAATCAGAAGCTTTTCTGTACACAAACCATAAATCCACTAAAAAAGAAATTCAGAAAACACTTCCCCTTAGGATCACCCATAAAAAAATAAAATACTTAGGAATAAACTTAAGCAAGGAGGTAAAGATCTCTACAAAGAAAATTATAAAACACTGAAAAAAGAAATAGAAGAAGATCTTAGAAGATGAAAAGATCTACCATGTTCATAGATAGGAAGAATAAATATCATTAAAATGGCCATCCTTCCAAATGTGATCTACAGATACAACACAATGCCCATTAAACTACCAAGATCACCGGGCATGATGGCATGGGAGGGGGAGACAGGAGGATCACACAGGTTCAGAGCCAGCTGTGCTGGCTTAAGAGACCCTGTTTCCAAGTAAAAGTAAGTATAAAAATAGGTACTGGGAGTGTAGCCCAGAGGTAGAAGGGTTTCCAGGAACCCCAGTACCACCAAGAAAAAAAAAAACCTACCAAGATCATTCCTCACAGACATAGAAAAATCATTCCTTAAATTTATTTGGAATAACAAAAAGCCCAGAATAGCCAAAGTAGTTCTCAACAACAGAAACTATGCAGGAGAAATCACAATACCTGACTTTAAACTATGCTACAAAGCCATTGTAATAAAACAGCATAGTACTGGCACAAAAAAGATGCATAGACCAATGGAGCAGAATAGAAGACTCAGAAACAAGTTCACACATTTTCAGCCAATTGATTTTTGACAAAGGGGCCAAAAACATACACTGGAAAAAAGATAGCCTGTTCAATAAATGGTGTTGGCAAAACTGGTTAACCATATGCAGAAAATTGGAAATTAATCCCACTTTCTCACCCTGCACAAGAGTCAATTCAAGATGGATCAAAGACTTGGAAATTAGACCAGAGACCTTGAGGCTCCTTGAAGAAGGCATAGGTCCCACACTGCAACACATAGGCACAGATAAACACTTTCTCAACAAGAACCTAAAGGCACAACAAACCAAAAGGTGAATCAATATGTGGGACTGCATAAAACTGAAGAGCATCTGTTCAGCAAAGGAAACTGTCAAGAACCTCAATCAAGATCCAACAGAATGGGAGAAGATTTTTGCCACCTATCCCTTCAATAGAGGACTAATATCTAGAATATACAGAGAACTCAAGAAACTCAACACTGAAAAAGCAAATCATCCAATCAAAAAATGGGCAAGTGAGCTAAATAGACACTTAACAAAAGAAATTCAAATGGCCAATAAATGCATGAAAAATGTTCTATATCATTGGAAATCAAAGAGATGCATATCAAAACTACCGAGATTTCACCTAACTCCAACTAGAATGGCAATCATTCAAAACACAAGCAACAAATGCTGGCGAGGATCTGGAGAAGTGGGAACTCTAAGAAAGCCTACAAAATGGGAGAAGATCTTTACCAGCTATCCCTCTGATAGATGGCTAATATCCAGAATATACAAAGAGTTTAAAAGATTTTACACTAGCAAAACAAGCAACTCAATCAAGAAATAGGCAACTGAATTGAATAAACACTTCACAAAAGAAGAAATATAAATGACCAATAAATATATAAAAATTTTCAACAATATTAGCGATCAAGAAGTTGCAAATCAAAACTACACTCAGATTCCATCTATTCCCATTCAGAATGACAAGTATAAAGAAATCAAAAGCAATAAATGGTGAGGATGTGGGGAAATAGAAACCCTTTTAACTGTTGGTAGGAGTGCTAAGTAGTTCAGCCACTAAGGAGATCAGTGTGGAGATTTCTTAGAAAACTGGGAATAGATTCACCATATGATCCAGCTAAACCACTACTGGGTATCTTTCCAAAGGGGCTGAAATCAGAATTATAGTAACATCTGCATACCCAAGTTCATAGCAGCACAATTTACAATAGCCAAAATATGGAACCAATCAAGGTGTCCATCAATAGATGAATAAATTACAAAATTGTGGGAAATACACAGAATAGAATTCTAGTCAATGATAAAGATGAACAAAATTACATCATTTACAAGGAAATGAATGGAACTTGAGAACATTATGCCAAGAGAGATTTTTGTGTCAAGTCACAAAAGGTAAGAAATTGGATGCTCTAATATGTGGAAGCTAGGGAGAAGAAGCACCATAGGAGAAACTCTAGATGAAGAATAATTATAGGTGAGTAAATAAGGCAAGCTAACTGAGGAATATGGGAGAGGGTAAGAAAGGAATTTCCTAATGTACAAGATGTATACTCACAAACATATCAAAGTCAATCACTAAGCCAAACATGAGAAGGTATGGAAGAGAGAAGAGATGGGTATTGGGGAAGGGCTAAATGAGTGATGTGTGCATGTATGCCTCTACCATCTTGGACCTCATTAAGATGTATGACTACGCCGGGCGTGGTGGCGCACACTTGTAATCCCCACGCTTGGGAGGCGGAGACAGGAGGATCGCGCAGGTTCGAAGCCAGTCGCGCTGGCGTAAGAGACCCTGTTTCAAAAATATAAAATAGGTCTGGGAGTGTAGCCCAGAGGTAGAAGGGCTTCCATGAAACCCAGTACCACTAAAAAAAAAAAAAAAAAAAAAGATGTATGACTACAATGCACCAATAAAAAATGGAAAAAAAGCATTTTCTTTCTTTCTTTCTTCTTCTTCTTCTTCTTCTTCTTCTTCTTCTTCTTCTTCTTCTTCTTCTTCTTCTTCTTCTTCTTCTTTTTGGTGGTACTGGGGTTCCTGGAAGCCCTTCTACCTCCGGGCTACACTCCCAGACCTATTTTATATTGTCTTATTTGGAAACAGGGTCTCTTAAGCCAGCAAAGCTGGATTCAAACCTGTGCTATCCTCCTGTCTCTACCTCCCAAGCAGGGATTACAAGCATGTGCCACCATGCCCAGCAAAAAAAAAAAAAAAAATCTTAATACCTATTCTATTCTAGATACTATTCTAGGTGCTAGAAACTCAAATGAATAAGATGTGGTCATTGCCCTAAAATAAATTTCTATCCTAGAGATGGGGATAGAAAAACAAGTCAAAGGCAGGTGTGGTGGCTGACACACACTTGTAATCCCAGCATTTGAGAGGCTGAGACAGAAGGATCACAGTCTGTAGACAGCCTCATATACTTAGTGAGACCCTTTGCAACTCAGTGAGACCATATTTCAAAATAAAAAAGAGGGATGCATCTCAGATGTAGAATACCCCTGTGTTCCATCCCCAGTACCACAAAAACATAAAGAAAGCAAAGTAAGTTAGACATGATGGTGCTATAGGTTGACAGGAGAATGTAGAGGGTCTATCTGAATCATATGCTTTCCACAGAGAAGGTGTGGATTAGCAAGGTTTAAAAGGTAAGAAAAGATCATTAAAACTAGCAGAAATAGTTGTATGAAAACCAGAGATGCTTAAGAAATTACCAGTGTTTTGACCTGACTGAAACATTGAGTTTGTTTTGAAAAGTGGCAATTTTTGAAGGTTGGGATGGTGAAAGATAACAATTTATGATAGGGCTTTATATGAAACAATAAAATGCTTGGATTCCAAAGGTAATGAGAACTAAAAGATTTTAAGTAGAGAAGTGACATGCTTTACTTCTACAAGTTATCAACTTCTAGGCAAGTGTTCAAAATTTTTCTATAAATAATGGGACATTAAAATGAATAAGAATAGATTCATCCTAGTCTGTGATTACAGAAGCTCACCAGTGTGATCAAGATCTAAGATACATTTCTCCTGATCCTGGTATATATAAGTTATGAATCATCTCATCAATGCCCAGAACTCGAAGTGGACTTTTTTTAAACAGTTCTGTCTGAAAACACTTTAAAGCTTGGGCCTTGAAAAGAATTCATTGAGACGGCAATAGCCTACATGCCATGATAAGATAGACAAAGAGATAGAGCTCAATGGCTGATCACTGCTGAAGAAATATCAGTTCGCCCTGCATAGACAACTGCTAAGCCACACAGGCACCAAATGATGGTATTGGAATTAATCAATAGCCTTCTCTTGAGCCTATGTCATAGACAGATTACCAGAGTAAGGGAGAGGATAACTTTAATAGGGCCTGATATGTCAGATTCTGCACCAGGCATTTTTCAAACAACGTTAAATTTAGTCCTTACAGCAGGCACAGCCTTATAAGGCCTTCTTTCTTTCTTTTTTTTGTGTGTGAAAGAGATAGAGACAGAGACAGAGACAGAGGAAATAAAGGATTGAACACAGTGGCATTCTACTTCCAAGCTACACCACTAATCCTTTTTGCATTTTTTGTATTGAAAGAGGTTTTTGTTATGTCACTGAAAATCTCATTACACTGATGATGAGCCTATCATCATACCCAAGATCCTCCTGTAGCAACTTCCCAAGTCATAAGGCCTTCTAACGATTGAGACTATCTTTTTTTTTTTTTTTTTTTTTTTTCCAAACATTGACAAGTTATTTTTGACAAGGTTTCCATGAAGTTTTGGTGGAGGAAATACTAGTCTTTTAACCAAATATTGTTGAAAAATAATAATAAATGAAAAAGAATAAAATTGGACCGTTACCTAACACATATACAAATATTAACTCAAAATAGATAAAAGACCTAAATATAAATCTTAATACTATAAGCTTTTAGAAGAAAATCTGGGTTATAAAACCTCACAACATTGAAATTGGAAGTGATTTCTTGGATATGATTTCAATTGCACAGGCAACAAAAGGGTAAATAAACTCCCTAAAAAATAAAAAAAATATTGTATATCCAAAGACAATGTAAACAGAGTTAAAAGTATGACCCATTTCTCCCTAACTCTCACATATTAGAGAAAGCATCTGATTTCTTATTTTTTGTGCCTGACTAATCTCACTTAGCATAATGTCCTCCAGTTCCATCCATTTCCCTGAAAATGATGTAATTGAGTTTTTTTTGATGGCTGAGTAAAATTCCATTGTGTACATATCCCACAGTTTTGTAATCCATTCGTCTGTTGATGGACATCTTGGCTGGTTCCATAGTTTGGCTATGGTGAATTGTGCAGCTATGAACATAGATACACATGGATTAGTTTGGTAGTTTGGTTTCTTTTCTTTTGGGTAGATACCCAACAGTGGTATTGCTGGATCAAATGGTAGATTTGTTCCCATTCTTCTGAGGATTCTCCATACTGTTTTCCAAAGTGGTTGCACTAATTTGCAATCCCACCAACAATGTCTTAGAGTTCCCACTTCTCCACATCCTCGCCAGCATCTGTTGTTGTTCGTGTTTTGAATGATGGCCATTCTAGTTGGAGTTAGGTGAAATCTCAGGGTAGTTTTGATTTGCATCTCTCTGATTGCCAGTGATGTTGAGCATTTTTTCATGCATTTATTGGCCATTTGAATTTCTTCTTTTGTGAAGTGTCTATTTAGTTCATTTGCCCATTTTGTTATTGGATGTTTTGTTTTCTTAGTGTTGAGTTTCTTGAGTTCTCTGTATATTCTAGATATTAGTCCTCTATCAGTGGTGTAGGTGGCAAAAATCTTCTCCCATTCTGTTGGCTCTCGATTGAGATTCTTGATAGTTTCCTTTGCTGAACAGAAGCTCTTCAGTTTCATGCAATCCCATGTATTGATTCTCCTTTTAATTTGCTGTGCCTTTGGGGTCTTGTTGAGGAAATGTTTGTCTGTGCCTATGTGTTGTAGTGTTGGACCTATGCCCTCTTCAAGGAGCTTCAAAGTCTCTGGTTTAATTTCCAAGTCTTTGATCCATCGTGAGTTGACTTTTGTACAGGGTGAAAAAGTGGGATTAACATCCAATTTTCTGCATATGGTTAACCAGTTTTGCCAACACCATTTGTTGAAGAGGCTATCTTTTTTCCAGTGTATGTTTTTGGCCTCTTTGTCAAAAATCAATTGGCTGAAAGTGTGTGGACTTGTTTCTGGGTCTTCTATTCTGCTCCACTGGTCTATATATCTGTTCTTTTGCCAGTACCATGCTGTTTTTATTACAATGGCTTTGTAGTATAGTTTAAAGTCAGGTATTGTGATTCCTCCTGCATGGTTTTTGTTGCTGAGAACTACCTTGGCTATTCTGGGCTTTTTGTTATTCCAGATAAATTTAAGGACTGATTTTTCTATGTCTGTGAAGAATGATCTTGGTAGTTTAATGGGCATTGCATTAAATCTGTAGATCACTTTTGGGAGGATGGCCATTTTAATGATATTTATTCTGCCAATCCATGAACATGGAAGGTCTTTCCATCTTCTAAGATCTTCTTCGATTTCTTTTTTCAGTGTTTTATAATTTTCTTTGTAGAGATCTTTTACCTCCTTGGTCAAGTTTATTCCTAGGTATTTTATTTTTTTGTGGGAGATCCTGAGTGGAAGTGTTTTCTGAATTTCTTTTTCAGTGGATTTATGGTTGGTGTACAGGAAAGCTTCTGATTTTTTAAGATTGATTTTGTATCCAGATACTTTGCTGAATTTGTTGATCAGTTCTATAAGCCTTTTGGTTGAGTTTGTTGGGTTTTCTAAATATAGTATCATGTCATCTGCAAATAGTGAAAGCTTAAGTTCTTCTTTTCCTATTTGTACTCCTTTGATTTCCTTTTCTTGCCTTATTGCTCTGGCTAGAGTCTCTAGTACTATATTGAAGAGAAGTGGTGATAGTGGACATCCTTGTCTCGTTCCAGTTTTTAGGGGGAATTCTTGAAGTTTTTCCCCATTTAATATGATGTTGGCAGTGGGCTTATTGTAGATTGCCTTAATAATGTTGAGATATGTTCCTTCTATTCCAATTCTCTGCAGTGTTTTTATCATAAATGGATGTTGAATTTTATCAAATGCTTTTTCAGCATCTATTGAGATGATCATGTGGTTTTTGTCTTTGATTCTGTTTATATGATGAATTACATGGATTGATTTTCGTATATTGAACCAGCCTTGCATCCCTGGGATGAACCCTACCTGGTCATGGTGAATGATTTTCTTGATGTGGTTTTGAATGCGTGTTGCTAGTATTTTGTTTAATAGTTTTGCATCCAAGTTCATCAGAGATATAGGCCTGTAGTTTTCCTTCCTTGAACTGTCTTTATTCGGTTTGGGTATTAGTGTGATGTTGGCTTCATAGAATGTATTTGGGAGAGTCCCGGTTTTTTCTATTTCCCGAAATAGTTTGAGTAGTATTGGGATTAGTTCTCCTATAAAGGTTTTATAGAATTCACTTGGGAAACCATCTGGTCCTGGGCTTTTCTTTGATGGTAAGCTCTTTATTGCTATTTCAATCTCTTTGATTGTTATTGGTTGGTTTAAGTGTTCTATATCTTCTTGACTCAGTTTAGGAAGGTTGTATTTATCTAGGAAGTTGTCGATTTCCTCCAGATTTTCCATTTTGTTGGAGTATAGTTTTTCAAAGTAGTTTCTGATAATCCTCTGGATTTCTACGCTGTCAGTAGTAATGTCTCCTTTTTCATCCCTTATCTTCATAATTTGGGTTGATTCTCTCTTTTTCTTAGTTAGGTTGGCTAGTGGTTTATCAATCTTGTTAATTTTTTCAAGAAACCAGCTTTTGGTTTTGTTGATTTTCTGTATTGTTTTTTTATTCTCTATTTCGTTAATTTCTGCTCTAATTTTAATAATTTCCCGACTTCTGCTGGCTTTGGGGTTCAATTGTTCCTGCTTTTCAAGGGCTTTGAGGTGTGTCATAAGGCTATTTATTTGAGAATTTTCTGTTTTTCTTATGTGAGCACTCAGTGCTATAAATTTTCCTCTTAATACTGCCTTCAAAGTGTCCCAGAGGTTTTGATATGTTGTTTCTTTATTTTCATTTGTTTCTAGAAATTTCTTGATTTCACCTCTTACATCTTCTATGACCCATTCTTCATTCAGAAGTGTGGTGTTCAGTCTCCACATGTTTATGTTGTTTCTCTGGGTCTTCTTATAGTTGATTTCTAGTTTCATTCCATTATGGTCTGAAATGACACAGGGAAGTATGTAACATTTTTTAAATTTGCTAGTGCTCATTTTGTGTCCCAGGATGTGATCTATTTTGGAGAAGGTTCCATGAGCAGCTGAGAAAAATGTAAACTCTGCTGTAGTTGGGTGAAATATTCTATATGTGTCCAACAGGTCCATTTGGTTAATGGTGTTCTTTAGTTCTGAGACATCTTTACTGACCCTTTGTCTGGACGATCGGTCTAGTATTGTGAGAGGTGTGTTGAAGTCTCCCAGTATTATTGTGTTGGGATTTATGTGTGACTTCATATCACAGAGAGTTTGATTTATGAAAGTAGCTGCCCCTATGTTTGGGGCATAGATGTTGATTATTGTTATTTCCTCTTGCTGGACTATTCCTTTTACCAGTAAGATGTGACCTTCTTTGTCTCTTCTAATAAGTTTGGGTTTGAAGTCTAACTTGTCTGATATCATAGTTGCTAATCCTGCTTGTCTTCGAGTGCCATTAGCATGGATTACCTTGCTCCAGCCCTTTACCTTGAGTTTGTTCCTATCTTTACTTGTAAGGTGTGTTTCTTGTAAGCAGCAGATGGATGGATTCTGGCTTTTAATCCATTTTGCCACTTTATGTCTTTTTATTGGGGAGTTGAGGCCGTTTACATTCAGTGTGATTATAGAGAGATAATTTTTAATTCCCAACATGTTAAGATCTTATTTCTGTTTAAGATACTGTTTATTCTTCTTTGCTTAGTTGTCAGCTGGATGGGAATTCTTGTTTCTTTGGTTCTGGCGTGTATTACCCATTTCCTCTTTGCAGTTAATCTCCTTGAGTATTTTCTCTAGCGCTGGTTTTGAAGACATAAATTCCTTCAGTTTCTGTTTGTCATGGAAGCTTCTTATTTCCCCATCTAATTTGATGGATAGTTTTGCTGGGTAGGAAATTTTTGGCTGGAAGTTGTTTTCTTTCAGAGTTTGGAATATGTTACTCCAAGCCCTTCTGGCTTTCATAACTTGGTTTGGGAAGTCTGGAGTGATTCTAATTGGTTTGCCTCTGAATGTCACGTGGCCTTTTGTTTTTGTTGCCTTTAAGATTCTCTCCTTGGCTTCCACATTAGTCATTTTGACAATTATGTGGCGTGGGGATCCTCTTCTCTGATCCTGTCTAAAGGGAGTTCTATAAGTTTCCTGGACCTGTGTATCGACCTCTTGCTCTATGTTTGGAAAATTTTCTGCTATTACTTCCTTGAAGAGATTGTTGATCCCTTTGGTTTCACCTTCTTTTCCCTCCTCTATTCCAATTATTCTTAGGTTAGCTCTCTTGAAATGGGCCCATATTTCTTCAATGTCAGATTCCTGCTGTCGGGTTTTTTTTTCTAAATTAGAAACTATGCGTTCATTTTTAGAATGATCATCTTCAAGAAGCGAGATTCTATTCTCCATGTGGTCTAATCTGTTGTTTATACTTTGAATTGAGGCCTTTACTTCATTAATTGCATCCTTTATCTCTTTTTGACTCTCTCTAAATTCTTTTCGAAAGTCCTCTATTATTTCTAAAGTTATTTTCCTAATTTGATCTTCTAGAGATCTTTGGGTTTCTGTGTTATCGGATTCTGATGTTGTGGGGTTGTTGGCATTCACTGCTCCATTGTTATTTCTCTTTCCCATGATTTTGGAAATTTGTGCCTTCTCTGGGTTCTTCCCTGAGTCACTACAAGTTCACTTAAGATGCTCTGGATCTCGTGTCTGTGGTATCTCTGTCACCACTACTCCTTAACTGGGTTGTATCACAAAGTCTCAGACCCAGGGAGTCAATTAAGGCTGCTTAGACCGTGGGGAGTGCCAAGTTGGGCGTTCTCCAGTGGGGAGTTGTGACTATGGTATGATATCTCTGCCACTGCCACTCCCCCACTGGGCTGCACTGCTAAAATCTCCGACCCAGGGAGACTATCTGCGCGAGTCCCTGGGAGTGCAGAACTGGGATTTCTCCCCTAGGGGCCGCAATTTGACTCACGGTTATTGAGTGCGCTGATGGAGCTGTAATGAACTCGATGGATTCGCTGCTGCCGCCACTGGCAATTTGGCACCACTGCCACGCCCTCGGCCGTGATATGGCGTATTTCTTCTCTGGTTTTGAACTCCGCTCTGAGTCCTTGCCAGTTGTGCTGTGCCCGGCCCTTGGGAGTTTTAGATGTTCCCTGCACCAACAAAACTGCTGACTGCCGCCCGGCTGTTCAGCACCTGCTCACCTCGGCTCGCTGTCCACCCCTCCTCTCAGGCGCCTGGTGGCTGGTTGAGTGGATTGGTCTAGGGTCGTCAGGTGAACTCACCGCTGCCGCCAGCAGTAAGACACTGCTTCTGCGTCCTAGGCCGCGAGGCCAAAGTACCTCCTCTCTGGATTTGAGCTCTGTTTTGAGTCTCCCTCCTCTCTGGATTCTGGTGCTGCTAGGGGAGATGTAGGCCGCGCCGCTCCGGCCGCTCTGCGCCGCGGCTCTGGCTGCTCTGCACCGCGGGTCTGGCCACTCCGGCCGCTCCGGCCGTTCCGCGACGCGACTCTGGCTGCTCCGGCTGTTCTGGCCACTCCGCTCCGGCTGTTCTGGCCGCTCTGCTCGGCTGCTCTGGCCGCTCAGCTCAGCTGTTCTGGCCGCTCCGCTCCGACTGCTCCAGCCGCTCTACTCCGCGGCTCCGGCCACTCCGCGCCGCCGCTCCAGCCAATCCGGGCTGCGGCTCTGGCTGCTCCGGCTGTTCTGGCCACTCCGCTTGGCTGTTCTGGCCGCTCCGCTTGGCTGTTCTGGCCGCTCTGCTCGGCTGCTCTGAACCGTGGCTTCGGCTGCTCTGCACCGCGGGTCTGGTCACTCCAGCCGCTCTGGCGGTTCCACTACGCGGCAGGCCGCTCCACTCTGCGGCTCCCCCCAATCCGCGCTGCGGCTCTGGCCGCTCCGCGCCGCGCGGGCGCGGCACTTCGGGCTGGTTTTTCTCTGGTGTCTTGTTTTTCCAGCCCTTTTTCTCTGTCCCTTGTAGTTACCGTTTTTATTTTTTTGCTGGTGGTGTTTTCTGGCTCTGAAAGGCGCTGGTTTTGTGGTAGTAGAGTTGGATTGTTAGCAGGACTTGTAAGTGCCGCTTTCCTCCGTCGCCATCTTCCCGGAAGTCCCTCTGAGACTATCTTTATTTCAATGGATAGAAAGTACATATCGAGTTGACTTTCTACAAAGAAATGGATTTAAGAGGGATAGTGTACTTATTAATTTGTATAAATGAAAGACTCAAAGGTATATTTTACTAAATTCAGGCAGAGCTTTATGTGTGGACTCAGAAGGTGTCACCAAAGATGATTCCCTTTGATGTGAATCTGTTTATTCTGAGACATTCTCAATATTTTCAGATGCTTACCACCTCAGCTTCACATTGGGGAGAAAACAGTTCTTTTTCTGCAAATTCTTGAGAAAGATGACTCTCATTAACCTGCTTATGTCTCCATCACAGAATCTATCTATACCATTAGGGGTTTGATTGATTGAAACTCTTCTATGATTAGGATTGGAAGTAAAAGGGACATTATTTCACATAAGGAAGCTTGGTATTATCTTAAGTACTTTTATTGGTGCATTATAGTGTCACATCATCATATAGTTCAGAGTGATAGTGACATAAATGCACACAGCACTTGGATCCCTCTCTACTCCCTCCCCTTTCTCAAAAGTGATATTGAGATTGGCATTGGTTTTCTCACATTACCATTGATAATATTTCAGAAAATAATGAGTAGATGAAGAAATTAGTGTCCAGAAACATTAACTGATTTTACCAAAATTTTATTGCCAGTGACTGGGAAAAAGAATTAGAACCTAGTTGCATTTTACTCTAATGCCTCTGTTTATTTTACTACATCAAGCTGTCTTAATGAGTTAATTTTAACTCAATTTGTCAAGAAACTGTAATACTTCAATTTATACCTGATACCAATCAGTCATCCTAATGAAAGGTAATTTAAACTAAGGTCACATCACACTAAACAGATCACTTCAAATTTTAGAATCTTCTCTGTTTAGCTTTGGAATGTTTTTAAAAATCACTGTCCCAGAAGATGTATCTAGCTTCCTGTTACAGAAAGTTGTTAGCGACTGTACCAAATGAACAGCAAGAGAAAGAATCTTGGATTAATTAATACTGAAGTCAAAGGATTTAAAAATAAATGTATTTATCTATGTGTTCCTGCATTAATCAGCTTTCCATTTTTATACCCGACATAAACAACTTAGAAGAGCAAATATTTTCCTTGGCTTATGGTTTTACAGGTGCTATTCCATAGTTGGTTGGCTCCTTGATTTGGGCATGAGGTGAGGCAGAACATCATGGCAGAGATAAGCTGCTCAGGGTAGGCCAGGAAGCAGAGAGGGACAGAGAGAGAAAGAGAGGAGAGGCAGAGAGATATACAGACAGAGAAATGGGTTGAGGCAGATATAATCCCCAAAGCTATGCTTTTCAGCTTCTTGCATTTCTGTGCTTAAACATGTTGTGCTTCCTTTTCATCCTGGGTAAAGGGCTCTTCTGGATAATGATTTATAGACTCCTCTTTCAGTGAATTTTGAACAGAAATGGCTTCATTTCCTCAAACCTGTTGTTTAAGTGAAAATATTCTAAATGCATTATTACTACCTTTTAAAACAAAAACAAACTCAGTGATGGGAGATTGTATCAGCCATTAATATACTGAAGTCACAGAGACAGCCCAGAAAGAGCAAATCATTGAAGTAGGGAGAAATATTGTTAATTAGAGCATCTCAGCTTTATGGAATTAAAAATACATAAGGGACAGCAAATTTTACACACACAATTCAAGAATCTAGTTAAGGAAGAGTACAGCATTTAATCAAGAGAGGGAGAAGGACAAGGTTCACTGATACAATATGGTTGTGATTGCCCAGCACAGGGCAAAAATAAATCTGAAAGTTATTTCTTTCCATTTCATTACAGTTTACACATTTCATGCATAATTTTAGACATGAGTAATCCATACTAAATATATAATAGCCTCTATCTAATCCTATGAGCCATTACAACACAGTTTATAGTATCATCCAAATAATCTAGTTTTAGCCACATTCTCATCATGAAATACAGGGCTATAAAGCAGATGGGGGTCTTGGGAAGGCTGCCTATTAGCGATAGAGTATAGCACTGAAACATCATTTTAGTTGTAAGTCCATAAAAGATAGGATATTAATTTATACAACTAAGACTTTACCATAACCTAGAAGGAGGAGTAACCAGAACTGAGTTTAGTAGACTACTAACCAAGAGAGGAATGGTGATGTGATATTATATGTAATTCTTCCTTCAGTTAAATGAAAAAAAAAAACCCACTGGAAAACAAATCTTATTGTAAAACACATGACATCCATAACATCAAAGCCTCTGGGGTCCCTTAAAATCTTCATCATTTTTATTTCTTTTTTTTGTACTAGGGTTTGAACCCAGTGGCATTTATGGTATTGCTTAGTTGCTGAAGATCTCAAGTACTGGAATCACAGACATGTGGTACTGCTTAACAGATACATTTTTCTGATGAATAAGTACATTGTTAAAAATTTGTGGTATGTGTCAAGAGTTTTATAATCACTTTGAAATATCAGAATAGTCTCTCTAAATAATTGAAGCACTAACAATAGAATAAAATTGGCCAGAAAAAGATGAATTTGGTGACTAGTAAAAGGAAAATATAAATAAAAAGTGGTAAAATTTCTCATTCTAAACAAATTTGCTAATTCTGAAAAATCATCATTGATTTGGAACACAAAATCTTGAAAATTTCAAACAAAACTGGAGAAATAAAGATATAGATTTATTTCCTGAGCTTTGGAGGTCTTGCTGAGAAAGCTACTGCCTGTGCCTATATGTTGGAGTGTTGAGCCTATGCCCTCCTCTAATAACTTCAGAGTCTCTGGTCTAATTTTTAAGTCTTTGATCCATCTTGAGTTGATTCCTGCGCATGGTGAGAGGTAAGGATTTAGTTCCATCTTTCTACAAATGGATAGCCAGTACTCCCAGCACCAGTTGTTGAAAAGAGTGTGTTTTCTCCAGCATATGAGTTTGGCCTCTTTGTCAATGATCAATTGACTCTAGGTGTGTGGGTTTGTTTCTGTATCTTCTATTTGGTTCCACTGATCAGTATGCCTGTTATTGTGCCAATACCATGCTGTTTTTACTACTATTGCTCTATAGTATAATTTGAAGTCTGGGATTGTGATGTCTCCTGCCTCGATCTTATTGCTGAGAATTGCTTTGGCTATTCTGGATCTTTTCTTTCTTCATATAAAATGCATGATTAATTTTTCTAGGTCTATGAAGAATGTCATTGTATTTTAATAGTAATTGAATTGAATCTATAGATCATTTTGGGAAGAAATGCCATTTTGATATTTATTCTGCCTATCCATGAACAAGGGAGATCTTTCCATCTTTCAAGGTCTTCTTCAATTTCTTCTTTCAGTGTTTTATAGTTTTCATCGTAGAGGTCTTTTACATCTTTGGTTAGGTTTGTTCCTCGGTATTTTTTTTTGGTTTTGAGGTTATAGTGAATGGAATTGTTTTATTTCACTCATTGTAGATTCATTGTTGGTATAAAAAAGCCACTGATTTCTTTAGGTTGATTTTGTATCCTGCAACTTTGCTAAATTAGTTAATCAGCTCCAGAAGTCTTTTGGTTGAGTTCTTTGGGTCTTCTAGATAAAGGATCATGTCACCTGCAAATAAGGATTGTTTTAAATCTTCTCTTACTATTTGAATTCCTTTGATTTTCTTCTCTTGTCTTATTGCTGCAGCAAGAGTCTTAAGGACTGTATTGAAAAGGAGTGGTGATAATAAGTATCATTGTATTTTTCCTGATTTTAGAGGAAATTCTTGTAGTTTTCCCCATTCAATATGATGTTGGCTTAAAAGTGGGATGGCATCAAACTAAAAAGTTTCTTCTCATCAAAGGAAACCATCAGGAACCTAAAGAGAGAAACTAAAGAATGGAGAAGATCTTTACCATCCACCACTCTGATAGAGGGCTAATATCCAGAAAATACAAAGAACTCAAAAGACTCTACACTAGCAAAACAAACAAGCCAATCAAGAAATGGGCAACTGAACTGAATAGATGCTTCACAAAAGAAGAGATATAAATGGCTAATAGATAAATAAAAATATGTTCTAATCATTAGCCATCAGGGAAATGCAAATCAAAACTATGCTGAGATTCCATCTAACCTCAACCAAAGTGGCAAGCATAAAGAAATCAAGTAACAATAAATGCTGGTGAGAATGTGAGGAAAGAGGAATTCTTTTACCCTATTGGTGGGAGTGCAAACTAGTTCAGCCTCTATGGAGATTGGTGTGGAGATTCCTTAGAAGACTGGGAATAGATCCACCATATGATCCAGCTCTACCACTCCTGGATATTTTTCAAAAGGGGTTGAAATAAAAGAAAAACAGTAACATATGCATACCTATGGTCATAGCAGCACAATTCTTAATAGCCAAAATATGGAACCAATCTAGGTCCCCATCAACTGATGAATGGATTGTAAAATTATGAGAAATATATACAACAGAATTATATTTAACTGTAAAGAAGAATAAGATGTCATTATCAAGAAGATGGAAAGATCTGGAGAACATTATGTTAAGTGAGATCATCCAAGCACAGAAAGAGAAGGGACATATGTTTTCTCTAAAATACCCAAACTAGGGAGCATTGGGGATACCAGAGAGACTCCAGCTGATGGAGGGGAAATCTCAGCAAAGCTAGAATGGAAGGGTAGGAGAGGAAGAAGGCTGAGGTTGATTAATGGAGAAGCTACATTGAATATGTGTAAAAGTATGAATATAGCTAATCTAACCTGGACACTCATTGTTGGGAGAAGGGAAAGGGAAACCAGGGAGGGGCACCAAGCACAGTTTAAATGTATACCATTTTCAATAAAAAATTAAAATAGATATAAATTAATATTGAATTAATATTTTTGAAATATCGGTGAGCTTTTAATGGAAGAAATGACAGAATAGCATTTAAGCCTAATTTTATATTATACAGTACTAACTGTAATAAATAAATTTGCACTTTTTTTATCAGAAAGTTACTTCTGACTTTATTGATCAGGTTAGAACTTTTTTTTTTTATTGGTGTACTGTATTTATACATCATAGTGGGATACAAACTTTTGTAGACATACATACACACATCGCCCAGTCAGCCCCCACCCGATCCCCACCCCATTCTCTCCCCATCCCTCCCTCCCATGCTTGGCTTAGTGGTTGACATCTAGTATTTTAGCAATTTATCCAAAATTAAAAATGATAATCTCACATAACAGTCTCATTTGTCTGATACCAAGCTTTTGATGACTTAAAGATAACATTTCAATATTTCTTTTTACTTTCTTTCTTACCAGAGAATATTTTTTCTATTTTTTAGGTGAAAATATCATACATTTATATATTTATTTTTCAGAAAAAAAATCTATCCTAATATGGAATATGGACTCTAGATACCCAAAACGATCTTGAAAAAGAACAAAGCTAGAAGATATATATTTTCTGATTTCAAACCATATAAAGCTAGAATAATTGAAACATTGTAGTACTATTCTAAAGGCAGATATATAAACCATTGGAGTTAAATAAAAGCCTAGAACTAAATTCTTCCCTATATTGTCAAGTTATTTTTGACAAGGTTTCCATGAACATTTGGTGGTGGAAATAATAATCTTTTAACTAAATATTGTTGAAACATAATAATTACATGGAAAAGAATAAAGTTGGAACCTTACCTAATCTCATATACAAATATTAACTCAAAATAGATAAAAGACCTAAATATAAATCTTAAGACTATAAACTTTTAGGAGAAAATCTGGGTCAAAAAACCTCACAACATTGAAATTGGCAGTGATTTCTTGGATATGATTTCAATGGCACAGGCAACAGAAGAGTATACAAACTCCTTAAAAAATAAAAAAATATTGTATATACAAAGACAATGTAAACAGAGTTAACAGTTACTAATAGAATGGGATAAAATATTTCCAAATGTTATATCTGAAGGTATATTAATATTCCAACTAGAAATCCTAAAAATTAACAACAATAAAGGCAAACAATACCATTTAGAGATAGGTAAAAGACTAACATAAGTAATGAATCTCCACAGATAACCAATCTTAGTTGACTGTTGGATGGAAACTCTTGTTTCTCTGGTTCTGGTGTATGTTACCTATTTCTTCTTTGTAGTTAATCTCTTTGAGTATTTTCTCTAGTGCTGGTTTTGGGGGTTTTTTTTGTTTGTTTGTTTGTTTTTTTTTTGGTGGTACTGGGGTTCCTGGAAGCCCTCCTTCCTCCAGGCTACACTCACAGACCTATTTTTTATATTTTTGAAACAGGGTCTCTTATACCAGCGCGGCTGGCTTCGAACCTGCGTGATCCTCCTGTCTCTGCCTCCCAAGCGCGGGGATTACAAGCGTGCACCACCACGCCCGGCTCTAGTGCTGGTTTTGAAGACATAAATTCCTTCAGTTTCTGTTTGTCATGGAAGCTTCTTATTTCCCCATCTAATTTGATAGAAAGTTTTGCTGGGTAGGAAATTTTTGGCTGGAAGTTGTTTTCTTTCAGAGTTTGGAATATGTTACTCCAAACCCTTCTGGCTCTCATGACTTGGTTTGGGAAGTCTGGAGTGATTCTAATTGCTTTGCCTCTGAATGTCACTTGGCCCTTTGTTTTTGTTGCCTTTAAGATTCTCTGCTTGGCTTCCACATTGGTCACTTTGACAATGATGTGGTGTGGGGATCCTCTTCTCCGATCCTGTCTAAAGGGAGTTCTATAAGTTTCCTGGACCTGTGTATCAATCTCTTGCTCTATGTTTGGAAAATTTTCTGCTATTACTTCCTTGAAGAGATTGTTGATCCCTGTGGTTTCACTTTCTTTTCTCTCCTCTATTCCAATTATTCTTAGGTTAGCTCTCTTAAAATGGGCCCATATTTCTTCAATATCAGATTCCTGCTGTCGGATATTTTTTCCTAGATTAGAAACTATGAGTTCATTTTTGGAATGATCATCTTCTAAGAGTGAGATTCTGATCTCCATGTGGTCTAATCGGTTGTTTGTGCTTTAAATTGAGGCCTTTATTTCATTAATTGCATCCTTTATCTCTTTTTGGCTCTCTCTGAGTTCTTTTTGAAGCACCTCTATTATTTCTACAGTTATTTTCCTGATTTGATCTTCTAGAAATCTCTGATTTTCTGTTTTATCAGGTTCTGATGTTGTGAGGTTGTGGGCATTAATTGCTCCAGTATTATTCCTCTTTCCCATGATTTTGGAAGTTTGTGCCTTCTCTGGGTTCTTCCCTTGGGTCACTATGACTTCACTTAAGGAGCTCTGGATCTCAAGTCTGTAGTATCTCAGACCCCACTACTCCTTTACTGGGTTGTATCACAGAGTCTCCGACCCAGGGAGTCGATAGAGGCTGCTTTAAACTATGGGGGGTGCCAGGTTGCACGTTCTCCTATGATGTGATATCTCTGCCACCGCCCCTCCCCCACTGGGTCGAGTCCCAGGGAGTACAGTACTGGAATTTCTCCTCTGTGGCCCGCAATTTGACTCACTGTTCTTGAGTACGCAGATGTAGCTGTACTGGATTCGGTGAATTCTCTGCTGCTGCCGCCGGTGGCAATATGGCGCCGCTGCTATGCCCTCGGCCGTGAGGCTGGCGTATTACTTCTTGGTTTTGATTTCCACTCTGAATACCTGCAGCATGTGCTGAGCTCAGCCACTGGGAGCTTTAGATTTTACCAGCAGCGAGAAATCCCGCCTGGCTGTTCCGCAGCGGCTCACCTCAGCTTGCTGTAGCCGTCCAGTGAATTTGCCACTGCCGCCGACAGTATTTCGCCGCTGCCACGTCCTCGGATCTCCTCTGTGGCTCTGAGCTCTGTTCTCAGTCCACTTTCTCTCTGGAGCCTGGTGATTTTTTTGTTTCTCTGGTGATGGTGTTTTCTGGCTATGAAAGGCGCTGATTTTGTGGTAATGGAGATTGGTTGTTAGCGGGGCTCTTAAGCCCCGCTTTTCTCGGTCGCCATCTCTAAATTTGCATTTTAATTCCATGTAGTTCTTACATTTATTAAGGCAAACCAAGCAGGACTTCTACTTGACAACATTATAAACTTGCTGCTTATTTTCTGAAGTAACACAATTTGCCTTTTTATAATTTATTTATTTATTTATTTATTTATTTATTTATTTATTTATTTATTGTGGGTCTGGGGATGGAACCCAGGGACATTCGACCTCCGAGCTACAGTCCCTGCCCTATTTTTTTTTGTTTTGAAACAGGATCTCACTGAGTTGCAGAGGGCCTCACTAAGTAGTTGAGGCTGTTGGCAAACCATGATCCTCCAGTCCTAGCCTCTGAATGCTGGGATTATAAGCATGCGCCACCACGCCCAGCATAATTTGCCTTTTTAAATCAGTGTTTTTAACTCATTCGTACAGCCTGGATAATTGTGATATACCAAGAAGCATTACAGGAGATGACATATAATACCACACATATGTAAAAAATGAGACCAATAGATACATTAAAATGTAAATAATGTGTAAGGTTAGATAATGAAACTGCAGTTGATTTTATTATCTTTGTGCTTCTTCTTACTTTTAGATTTTTCTACAATGATATTACATTACTACTTTAATCAGGGAAGAAGGTTTTGTAATGCATTAAAAATTGCTTGGCCCCTTAAAACCAACCTATACAAAGCATTATAAGCAAGAGGAATCTCAATCTGTGTGTGTGTGTGTGTGTGTGTGTGTGTGTGTGTGTGTGTGTGTATACTGGTGTGCATATGTGTGTATATGAGAAAAAGAGTTCTTGAATTGGGTTATGATTTTTAACAAATTATTTATGAAATGAAAAAAGGTAATTTTTCTATGTAATAAAAAGAGAAAAAATAGTATTTCTGTAGCAAGATATAAATTACTCAATACTCCCAAAGTGACATGTAAAGCATGATTGGGCTGCATATATCAGAATATAAATTAAGTTTCTTAAATGTAGGAAATGAAATATTTTGGCCCAAAGTTTTTCTCATCTGTCTTCAGAAACCAGCATTTACATGTTGTCATAAAACGTCCTCTCAAGCCACAAGTAACTGAGTTTGAAATCAGATAAACAGCAGTTTGGCTTATGTATCATATATGTAGAACAAATTAGCTTTCTTGATTTATTGTGGAAAAAATGATAGTTTTCAAAACTAGGCTCTGATGAAAAATTGACCTTTCAGTCTACAAACATACCATTTAATTTACAAGAGAAGTAAACCTTTTTGAATTATATTTACCCAGTTACTTTAATAAAGGTTAGACCTTTCAAAAACAATTGTAAATGTGGCATTTAGCTTCTCATATTTTCTGAAGTACTTCTTGAATCCTGGGACTCAAAAGAAATAACCAAGAAAATAATAATAAAGCAATATTGGGGATCTCCCCTGAGTGAAGTAAAGTGCACAGTATACAGATTAAAATCACATATTTTAAATTTTATATTTCAGATACTCACTACCGTTATTGGGTTTTAGTGTATGTCATTAACATCTCCTTTGGGGAAAAGATGGCAAATAAATTCATTCATTCATTCATAAAGCAATGCTTATTACTGATACACATTTGAATTAGTGAAAGCTGATAGTTATTAATATGCAAAATAACCACTGGATAATTGAAAACTACAATAATTAAAATCTAGGAGGTGAAGTTTCACAATAAAAATCAGAAAGGTTTTATTGTACTCTTGGTTTGATACAATAAAAGTCATATGGGGAGAGTTACAATTAAACTCATATATTTTAAAATTCAGCTTTTACTAGTTTGATAAATATTTATTAGATTTCTACTATACGTATAGTTCCTTCTTCAGAAATGACGTAAATTACTATCATCATTGTGTGTAATCTAAAATGTCTGAATATAATAAAATCTGCTTAAGAAGCTTATAAGGAAAAGAATGAAGGGTTTGCAGACAGATACACCCAAGTTCCAGTCTCGGTCTTGTATTTTTCTAGTAGTGTGACCTTAGGCAAGCTACTCAGCCTCTCTGAAACTCAGTTGCCTTATTTTTAAACGAAGATAAATATTTCTTCCCAACTAACTTGCTGAGCCAGTAATGTATGTAAGAAGTATAATGCTTAGTACTTTGTAAACATTAACCTTATAAATGTTAGGTTTCTTTCCATACTTTTACCAAGTAAATAAATCAAATCTGAGAAATTAAGTAAAAATAATTAAGAGTTAAATTCCTTGGAGGATTGACATAGTGGTATATGCCTGTAATCCTAGTACTTGGGAGGTTGAGACAGGAGGGTCACAGTTTTGAGGACAGCCTCAGCCATCTATAAATCTCTGTTTCAAAGCAAAAAATTAAAAAGGGGTGGATGTATAACTTGAATAAAGAAAGTCCCTGGATTCAATTCACAGTACCACAAAAAAGAGTTAAATTTCATGGAAATACAAAACTTTTATGTGTCATTTGGGCTCATTAATATATAAATTTATTTCTGCTACCTTGGAAAATTATTTGAAAAATGCAAGAGTTTTCTGTGCTTGAACTCATTTCAGGACCCAATGGCAAGAAGCCATGACACCTGAATAAGTCCAAAGAGTTATATTCTGGAATACCTACAAGATGCTCAAAGTCATTTCTTAAATTTGGTAAACTTCCTTCATTTCTGGGAAGACAGCAGCATTAATCAATATATTTCTGCATATAAAGCTATCCCAGGCCCATTTTGAAATATCTGTCTTAGAGTGTAGGTAGGCTATTTAAGAGTAAAGTTTTCACTCTTGGTTGTCCAAGGAATTATCCAAGACATATGGTAAATAACTCAGTAACTACCAATGATCCCAGTAGCTCTTCCCTTTGGTCTATAGGTCTTTGAACACCAGAATAACTTTTATAAAAATGCTTTCAGACAACAAAATACCATTAGTGTTTGTCTCTGGATTAGTAATTACCAATGCTTCTGACCATATACAACCACTAGTACTGTTAGATCCCTTAGACTGTGGATCCTGCCTGTTACCTCATTATTTATCTTGACCTTCCTAGACTTATTCCATTTTTGCACTGATTTACAGTATGTACCAGCTTTTGTATTTGACTATACTTAATATCTAAGTCTCTTCTGGCCATATCCAGGTCTAAATCTTATTCTGGTTTCTTCTATATATATATATTTCTTAAACTACTATAATTCCAAAACACTTCCAGGGGTTTTCAGAATGGAAGCAAGTTCACAAATGTATTGGAATGGGAATAGGTTGGTAGACATTTATTATGCCATCAAAGAGAATATATTAAGGGAGTTGGAAATCTTGGCCTCCTAGATTAGCCAAAGAATTGGATTACTCAATATATTAATGTCAGGCTAATGTTAAGTAAATCTTAAGAATTACCAATATGAAGACAGATTAGAATAATACACATTGCACTAAATGTCAAAGTACCATAAACCCCTGACTCACAATTTATTTTATTTTATTGGTGTACTATAGTCTCATATCATAATGGAGATCATGTTGAAAATGGTGCATACACACACACACACACACACACACACACACACACACACAGAGTACCTCGTGCTCTCCCCCTTCTGCTTCTCTTTTTCCCTTCTTCCCAATACTGAGTGTCCAGGTTAACAATGTTTTATTCACATGTATACACATATTCAAATGTAGATTTTCCATTAATTAACCTCAGCCTTCTTCCTCCTCTAGCCCTATTTTCAGACTTTGCTGAGGTTTTCCCTCCATTATCTGGAATCCCTCTGGTATCCTTAATACTCCCTAGCTTGAACATATTAGAAAAAAAACATATGTCTCTACTCTTTCTGTGTTTGACTAATCTCACTTAACATAATGTTCTCCAGGTCTTTACATCTTCTTGCAAATGACATGATTTTGTTCTTTATTGCTGAGTAAAATTCCATTGTGTATATTTTTCATAATTTTTCAATCCATTCATCTGTTGATGGAGATTTAAGTTGGTTCCATATTTTGGCTATTGTGAATTGTGCTGCTATTAACACAAATTTTATTCTCTAAGAACTTGTATGAATTTTTAAAATAATAGCTATGTAAATAGCTTAAGCTGTCTCCTGTTTGTTAGCATTGACTACCTCTTCCCAAATATCTCCTGTGTGAGAATCAGTGGGAAATGATCATATTGTTCATTGCTAAATGCTTGCAAGAAGCCTAGCATTGAGCAGGATGCTACTGACCAGCCCTGAGGTATCATCAGAATCCACTGACAACAAGTTGGTCATCATTCATGGAAGTTGATCTCTGTGCTTTTACTCTACTGAGAATTAAGAATCACTCTCAACCTTTCAGATATCCACAGTGCAGTCATCTTGTGACATTTTCCCCACTGCTGACCCTGACTGCTAATCATCATCACAGTAATTAGTTACACAGGAGTCAGACACTACAACATGGGGACACACAGGCCAGCTGCTTCCCTCAGACATGTTTTGTTTGGCCTGCACAACATTGTTCTAAATTGTACATAAAAATGCTCTTTAATTGTATGGGTGCTTTCCCACAACTTATTGTAGAACCAGCTAATTTCCAATATTGTGATATTGATCTGGTGGGTGTTTTTTATTGTATCAAGGACTCATGCTATTTAATTTGTGGTTAGTTTGCTCTAGTCCTCATAGCAACTTCAATTCTTCCTGCAAACATCAGGTCAACCATAGAAACTCCTAACTGTACCCCAGGGAATTTTTCCTGTGGGCACAATGTTCCCATTGCTACTGATTTCCATTTCTAATTACCTCCTTATAGTTCAACTCATAGCAAGCAGAAAAAAAGGGGGAAATGAACTAAATCTCAAAATTTGACTCATATTAGCACTAGGAGTCTATACAGGCCAGAATCATACCCTAAAAGTCACGCCAACACTAGAAAAGTTGGTATCCACTGTCACCAGCTTTCAGGGTCCAGGAAAAGGTAGAAACCATTGCTGGTTGGGACACTGATCTCTATCAACCACAAAAAGTCATGCAAGGAGGCTAAGTCAAAAGCCTCATTCCTTTTTGGTCCTTGGGTGAGATTCAGAGAAAGAATTTGAACACAAGGAGAACCTTAAGCTAATAAAAAGGTGCACTGGGCCTGGCATTGTGTAAACCAAAGAGTGGTCTTGGACAATATTATTCATGTTTGTGTGTTATTTCTAGTTAATTAAAACTCTCTAGAAAGCAATGTTAATCTCTCTTTCCTGTCACTTCATTGATGTTTTTCTCTGCCTTTGTATTTCAATGAAAACTCCAAGCCTCCTGGCCCTTAGCTCAACATCATCCATATAGTAAGCAATGCTAGATATATTCTATTCACCTATCCAGATACACTCATTGTGCCTCTCCATCCTGTTCTCTACCAAAGAAAGAATTCTTTTCCCACTTCATTCCAGTGGAATCAGCTAGAGAGAAGTTCCAGTAGCAAAAGGAAGGGAGGAAAAGGAATAAAACCACTGAAAATACTTCCCTGCATTCCTTCCTGCAGGGTTGCCTTGGGCTACTTAGGTCTAGTCACTACTCTCCTCAACACAGTCTCTTCTACTCCACACACTTTTCCAGTTCTGGCTCCCATATACATGTCTCCCCTCACCATTTGGGCTCTCATTTTTGGGTGGTAACAGCTCCATAGCTTTCACCCCTCATAGCAAACTCATATTTTCCTACACCATACTCTCACCTTTTGAAACAGTCCATTTGTAAACAAACCCTCCTAAAGTCATTTCACTAGAAGTAAGCACTCTTTTTTGTGAGACTTTGACAAATATGATGGTGTTCCAAAAATATTCATTAATAAATTACTGATACCTCTGGATACAATCTCCTGAAATGAATCCAGAAATCCCTTACCATTAATCATAGCTCTCTGCAATTTATATTCGCTTTGAATACTTCAATAGGATATAAACCTCTTGTGGACAAGGAATATATTAGATAGGGCAAGATATGGTAATTAATCTACATATTAAGGGTGGGCAGATATTTCAGGGGTTATGCCATGCAACTAATGATGGGAAGAAATTCAATCTGGCAGGCAGAGCAGAACATCTAAAGTATTGAACAATAATGGCAATTGCTAAGAGACCAGACAATTATATGGTGTTGGGGGTCCAAAACAAAAGCAATAATTGTCTCTTATTTTCTATTTTCTTATTCATTTAAGTTTTTTTATCCATTTGTCCACTTTGTCCCCTAGTAGACAAACTTCACGAAGCACATAAATATCGTGAGGTGAATACTTGGAGAATTGAGATAAATGAGACATGGTCCCTGCATTTAGATTATGATGAAAAATAAAAACAGAAAATCTAAGAAAGCGTGGTATTTTGATGGTTCCCTAAATCTCTTTTTCAGCTGATAGCAGATGGAAGGACCCAGCCACTGGGTTGGAATTCAGGGAGTATTCCCAGTGTTATGATAGAAGCAATATTGCTGACAAATTTAATACAGGGACCAGTCCTGATGGAATGAATGTCTTGGGCAGGCTACCAACATGAGGTCTCAGGCACAAGGAATAGATGGTAATCAGAGCCAAGATACAAAGTAAGGACTGGCTCTCAGAATAAGATAGTTGGCTAAAAAGGATAATTGGAGGAAAAAGTCAGGGCCAGCTTGGCAATAAGGGAAATTGAGGATGAGTAGGAGAATATTGGTCTGGATCTTCTGAAAGCCTCTGGCATAGATATTTCCTATAGTCAAAATAAACTGCTACTGCTGCTGACAGAAGGGTGGTGAAGGATACAACCTCCACAGAAAAGAGAGATATAACAGCTTATCAATGATCATATAGTCCCTATGGAAGGCTGACTGTCTGGTAACCTACCCACTCAGAGGGATGTAGAAATAGATAAGATAGCTACAAAATATCTTATTTTCCAGGAACATAGGGCTTTGTCGGATCAGTGGTGCATCATCAATTCAATACATTCAAATATCACACATTTTATTAGTCATAGCATTTACAGAGTTAGACAGTATTTAGAACTATAAATGTCCTTGAAAACTAAATTTCTTTTTTGAAAATCAAATAATTTTAAATTCACCATGGGGACTCACTATTTAAATAAATCATGAGTTAAACTTTTTGTAAAGTTAATAATCTCTTGTGCTATGTGAATAATTTACCCCTTGGTTATATTTGTATATTTGTGTATTAGATCCCATCAAAGTTAGAAACTTTCAGGAAAATTGGTAATATTAGAATAAGGCACCACTCATGAGGGTCTCATGTGCCCTGCATCACCATATTCAGGACATGACACTTAAAGGCCAGTGATTTGACAGAGAGTCCATTGCCTGAGAGTCCAAAGGAGAGTGACACAACTTTGTAAACAAATGTTCATATGTTTTGAAGCAAACTGAGGCCTTTCAAACCCTGAGCCACACCAGACAACAGCAAGACCAAGGCAAGGGAGTGTGGAGATGGGAGTAAACTTCATCAGTGGAGCAATAGTCCAGAACATAAGGAAAAGAGAAGTGACAGAGCCTGTGTTGCTAAGACCACAGGTCTGTCCAGAGGTTTCAGGGGAGAATTTGTTTTCTTGCCTTTTTCTAGCTCTTAGAGCTGTGTTACCAGCATTTATTGATTTATTGTCCCTTTTTCCAGCTTCAAAGCAAGGAGTGGAGCATTTTCAAGTTACCTTACTTCCATTTGTCATTGCCTTCCTTTTCTAGCTCCATTTTATATCTCTAATATAATTTTGTGGTTACTTTGGACCCAGCCACATAACCCAGGATAATCTCTACATCTTGATATCCTTAAATTGATGACATTTGCAAAACTTCTTTTGTCATATAAGGTAGCAGTCACAGGTCTAATAATTAGAACATGGACATATTTATAGGGGCCAGTTTGAAGGCAAGGGGAGGAAAACATGCCAGAGACTTGAGAGAAATAATTTAATTCTCCTTCACCTCAATCCAATTATATTCATGTTTATCCCCAAACCGACAAGTCATAAAAAGAAGGAAAAACAGAGAAGAAGGCAACTAGAAAGTTGAAGAGAACAGAAACACAGGAGGCTCTCTTTACTAGCCACACTTGGATATTCTGAATTGCTCAAAGATGTATAGCTGTAAGAAATGAATTACAGCACAATAGTATTGAGACTGATTTTCATAAATTGTTCATGCATCTCAAGGAATGAGGTCTGTTAACATCACAGACTGGTTGGTTTTTTTAATTTGGTAAACATCTATTGATGAACTACTATGCTCCTGGTACTAGAATAAGTTCTTACATGTTAGCTTGTTTAATCTTCTCAGTAGTTCTGCAAGGTAAATGCTATTAGTCTTTTCTTGTTCTATTTTGTGGGACTGAGAATTGAAACCAGGGGTATTCTACTTATAATTTTTCCCCAAAACCTTATTATTATTTTTTGTAAATTTTGAAACAAGGTCTCACTAGATTACTGTGAGTCTATGTTTCTGAGGCTATGGCCAAATCTGTGATTTTCCTGTTTCAGACTCCTAAGTATTGGGATTACATGCATGTGCCACCACACCCAGCTAATAAATGCTTATTATTATTATTATTATTATTATTATTATTATCATCATCATTATTGTAAATGTTGCCACATAGATAATACATGACAGAGATAGGAATTAAAGCCAGGTCTTCTGCCTCTAACTCCTATGTACTCAGGAGGACAGAACAACTATTTAATCACAGTGTCTGACTTTTCAACTATTATACTGCCTCAGGTTTTGTCAATGATATTGAAAACAACATAACTCCAAGCCCTGAAATATCCCAGAAAGAGCTCTAATTAGTAGATATCCACATTAACTGACATACTACAGAATGGATTAGAAAAGAATACTTCTTGAAAACCTCTGCTCATAGACGTAAATTAACATTCAATTAGTGCTTATAAATACATTTACCAGTGTATGGACTGAAACTCAAAACCAACTTATTCTATTGTATCAACATTTGTAGCACGCTGATGATACACATACATTAGTTTGGTAGTTTGGTTTCCATTCTTTTGGGGAGATACCCAGAAGACCATGGTATTGCTAGATCATATGGTAAGTTCATCCCCAATCTTCTGAGGATCCTTTATAGTTTTCCAAAATGGTTATACTAATATGCAGTCCCACCAACAATGTATTAGAGGAACCACTTCTCCACATCCTCACCAGTAATTTTTGTTGTTTGTGTTTTGAATGATTGACATTCTAGTTAGAATTAGGTGAAATCTCAGGGTGATTTGCATCATTCTGATTGCTAATGAAATTGAGCATTTTTTCATACATTTATTGGACACTTGAATTTCTTTTGTGAAGTATATATGTAGTTTACTTGCCTATGTTTTGTTGGGTTATTTGTTTAATTAGAGCTGAGTTTCTTGAGTTATCTGTATAGTCTAGATATTAGTCTTCTACTGAAGGAGTAGGTGGCAAAAAAAAAAAAAACCTTCCCATTCTGTTGACTCCTCGTTGTGGTTCTTGATAGTTTCCTTTGCTATATAGAAACTCCACAGTTTAATTCAATTCCATGTATTTATATGCCTTTAAGTTTCTTGTGCTTTTGGGGTCTTGTTGATAAAGTTTTTACCTGTGTCTAAGTGTTGTAGTGTTAGACCTATGCCCTCTTCAAGAAGCCTTAAAGTCTCTGGTCTAATTTTCAATTCTATTATCCATCTTGAATGGACTCTTGTGCATTATGAGAAAGTGGGAATTATCTCCATTTTTCTGAATATGGTTATCCAATTTGCCAATACCATTTGTTGAACAGGCTATCTTTTTTCCAATGTATGTTTTTGGTCATTTTGTCAAAAAAACAACTGGTTATAAGTGTGCCAATTTATTTCTGAGACTTCTATTCTGCTGTTTTTATTATAATGGCTTTGTAGTATAGTTTAAAATTATGTATTGTGAGTCCTCCTGAATGTTTTTTGTTGCTGAGAACTACTTTGTCTATTCTGGGTTTGTTGTTGTTCCGAATGAATTTAAAGACTGATTTTCTATGTCAGTGAGGAATATTTTGGTAATTTAATGGCTATTCCATTGAATCTGTAGATCACTTTTGGAAGTATGGCAATTTTGATATTTATTCTGCCTATCCAAGAACATGGAAGATCTTTTCATATTCTAAGGTCTTCTTTGATATTTTAAAATGTTTTATAATCTTCTTTGTGGATGTCTTTTACTGCTTTGGTTAAGTTTATTTCTAAGTATTTTATTTTTTGTAGGATATCCTGAGTGGATGTGTTTTCTGGATTTATTTCTTAGTGGATTTATGGTTGCTATTCAGAAAAGTTTCTGATTTTTTAAAATTGATTTTGTATCCAGACACCATGCAGATTTTGTTGATAAGTTCTATAAGCCTTTTAGTTCAGTTTGTTGCGTCTTCCAAGTATAGTACATCATCTAAAAATAGTGAAAATTTGAGTTCTTCTTTTTCTATTTTTATTCAGTTAATTTCCTTTTCTTACCTTATTGCTCTGGCTAGAGTCTCAATTACTATATTGAAAAGAAATGGTGATAATGAGCATCCTTGTCCTGTTTCAGTTTTTAGGGGATATTTTCACAGTTTTTCCCCATTTAATATGATGTTTGCTGTGGGCCTCTTGTAGATTGCCTTTATGATGTTGAGGTATGTTACTTCTTTTACAATTCTCTGCAGTGATTTTAGCATAAACAGATGTTGGATTTTGTAAAATGTTTTTCAAATATCTGTTGAAATGATCATGTGATTTTTGTCTTTTTTTCTGTTTATGTGATGAATTACATGAATTAATTTTTATATGTTGAACCAGTCTTTCATTCCTGGAATAAACCCGACTGGGTTGTAATGTATGATTTTTTTATGAGGTTTTTGAATGTATGTTGCTAGTATATTGTTTAGCAGTTTTGCATCCATGTTCATCAATGCTATAGATCTGTAGTTTTGCTTTCTTGAGCTGTTTTTATTAGGTTTTGGTATAATGAGATATGAATATTCAACAGAATAGACCTCTCGGTTTCTCTCTTTGTGCAGACCCCAAGTGCCGCTGGCACGTTTCCTGCTCAAAGCCTGGTTCTCTGAGTCTTTCACTCTATGCAGTTGGCCAGTATCAATGGGGATGGATCTAGTGTTAAGTGTAGGTCCCCCTCCACGATTTCCACAAATGTGGATTTTAGGTCTCTCTCTGCCTCCATAAGTGGAGGATGCCTCTGAGACCAAACTCAATGTAAGAGTCTCTGTTCTCCACAGATAATGCTGGGATGATTTGACTACTACCTGTTCACCAGGATTGGGTGGTCTGTGGTGATCCTGAAGATACTACTAGTTGTATCTAGTGTTAAGTGTAGGTCTTTCTGTGGAATTTCCACTTATGCAGAAACTGAGTCAGTCTGAGACTGCTATGTCCAAAGACAGACTCCACCCCCGCTTTTTGGGTTGAACTGCAAAGTCTCAGACCCAGGGAGTTTACTGAAGATGCACAATTTCTGGGGACACTGTGCTGTGTGTTCTTTTGTGGGGACAGTGGCTTAACTTATGGTGTTGTTGAGTGTTTCTCTAGATCTCTGGAGGGCTGGTGAGCTTGGCTGCCACTGCTGCAAGTTGTAGTCAGTGTTTCTGCAGGAGGAACTGATGGTTTACAATTCAAATGATCTACAGCTGTTTTTGTCAGGTCCTTGGTTGTTTTTCTGTTCGCTGCTAGAGTCTGGTACAGTGAGGCAAGATGGTACTATTGCAGTGTCCATAGCTGCAAAGTTGACAGGATTAAAGATCAGTCTTCTAATCTTTTAATCTGCCTTCTGATCAGTCTTCTACATTTTTTCTCCTGCCACCTTGTACTTATTGTGCTATTTTTCTAGTTACAGTATTTACTGGCTTTTGTAGAATGCTGTTTTTTTAATTTTTTTATTGATGCGTTATATTCATACATCATACTGGAGTAAAAAAATGCATGTGTACATACATGTACACATTACCAAATTAAACCCTACCAACTTCCCACTCCATTCCCTCCCCATCCCTCCTTCCCTTGCTTGGATTACTGGATGACTTTGATATGATTAAGTATGTTGCGTGTTTTAGAGAATTTTCTTCTTCCCCCCTCCCATACCCTCATTTAGGTTGTCTTGTTTGCTCCTTTTTATGACTTCCTTTTTCATCTAGAGTTCCTCCTAAGACCCATTTCTCCTTATATTTCACATATAAGGAAAGCATCTGATTTCTTATTTTTTGTGCCTGACAAATCTCACTTAGCAAAATGTCCTCCAGTTCCATCCATTTCCCTGAAAATGATGTAATTTAGTTTTTTTTAATGGCTGAGTAAAATTCCATTGTGTATATATCCCACAGTTTTGTAATCCATTCATCAGTTGATGGACATCTTGGCTGGTTCCATAGTTTGGCTATGGTGAATTGTGCAGCTATGAACATAGATGCACATGCATTTGTTTGGTAGTTTGGTTTCCTTTATTTTGGGTAGATACCCAGAAGTGGTAATGCCTGATTGAATGGTAGATCTTTTCCAATTCTTCTGAGGATTCTCCATACAGTTTTCCAAAGTGTTGCACTAATTTGTAATCCCACAATATTTTAGAGTTCACACTTCTCCACATCCTCACCAGCATTTGTTGTTATTTGTGTTTTGAATGATTGCCATTCTAGTTGGAGTTAGGTGAAATCTCAGGGTAGTTTTAATTAGCCTCTCTTTTACTGCCAGTGATGTTGAGTATTTCTTCATGCATTTATTGGCCACTTGAATTTCTTCTTTTGTGAAGTGTCTATTTAGTTTGCTTGCCTGTTTTGTTATTGGATGATTTTTTTTAGTGTTGAGTTTCTTGAGTTCTCTGTATATTCTAGATATTATTTCTCTATCAGAGGTGTAGGTGGCAAAAATCTTCTCCCATTCTTTTGGCTCTCGAGTGAGGTTCTTGATAGCTTCCTTTGCTGAACAGAAGCTCTTCAGCTTCATGCAATATCATGCATTGATTCACCTTTTAATTTGTTGTGCCTTTGGTGTCTTGTTGAGAAAGTGTTCATGTATTGTAGAGTTGGACCTATGCCCTCTTCAAGGAGCTTCAAGGTCTCTGGTTTAATTTCCAAGTCTTTGATCCATCTTGAATTGATTCTTGTGCAGCGTGAGAAAGTGGGATTAATTTACAATTTTCTGCATATGGTTAACCAGTTTTGCCAACACCATTTGTTGAGGATATCTTTTTTCCAGTATTTTTTGGCCCCTTTGTCAAAAATCAATTGGCTGAAAGTGTGTGGACTTGTTTCTGGGTCTTCTATTCTGCTCCATTGGTTTATGTATCTGTTTTTGTGCCATTACCATACTGTTTTTATTACAGTGGCTTTGTAGTATAGTTTAAAGTCAGGTATTGTGATTCTTCCTGCATGTTTTTAGTTGCTGAGAACTACATTGGCTATTCTGGGCTTTTGTTATTCTAAATAAGTTTAAGGACTGATTTTTCTATGTCTGTAGGGAGTGATCTTGGTAGTTTAATGGGCATTGCATTGAATCTGTTGATCACTTTTGGAAGGATGGCCATTTTGATAATAATTTTTCTGTCTATCCATGAGCATGGAAGTTCTTTCCATCTTCTTAAATATTTGATTTATTTTTTCAATGTTTTATCATTTTCTTTGTAGAGATCTTTTACCTCCTTGGTTAAGTTTATTCCTATGTATTTTAATTTTTTGTGGGAGATCCTGAGTAGAAGTGTTTTCTGAAATTTTTTAGTGGATTTATGGTTGGTGTACAGAAAAGCTTCTGATTTTTTTTTGTGGTGGTGGTACTGGGGTTCCTGGAAGCCCTTCTTCCTCCGGGCTACACTCCCAGACCTATTTTTTATATTTTTGAAACAGGGTCTCTTACGCCAGCACGGCTGGCTTCGAACCTGCGCGATCCTCCTGTCTCTGCCTCTCAAGCGCGGGGATTACAAGCGTGCGCCACCATGCCCGGCAAGCTTCTGATTTTTTAAGATTGATTTTGTATCCTGACACTTTGCTGAATTTGTTGATCAGTTCTATAAGCCTTTTGGTTGAGTTTGTTGGGTTTTCTAAATATAGTATCATGTCATCTGAAAATAGTGAAAGTTTGATTTCTTCTTTTCCTATTTGTACTCCTTTGATTTCCTTTTCTTGCCTTATTGCTCTGTCTAGAGTCTCTAGTAGTATATTGAAGAGAAGTGGTAATAATTGACAGCCTTGTCTCATTCCTCTTTTTAGGGGGAATTCTTGAAGTTTTTCCCCATTTAATACAATGTTGGCAGTGGGCTTATTGTAGATTGCCTTTATGATGTTGAGATATATTCCTTCTATTCCAATTCTTTGCAGTGTTTTTATCATACATGGATGTTGGATTTTATCAAATTTTTTCTCAGCATCTATTGAAATGATCATGGGATTTTTGTCTTTGATTCTGTTTATATAATGAATTGCATGGATTGATTTTCATATGTTGAACCAGCCTTGCATCCCTGGGATGAACCCTACTTGGTCATGGTGTATGATTTTCTTTTTTTTATTTTAATTTTTAAAAGTGGAACATACTGAGAGTGGTGTACATTTACATTGTGCTTCATGCCCTTCCCTCTCCATTTCCCTTCCCCTCCCAATAGTGTCCTGGTTAATCATGTTTTATTTATGCTAGTACACATATTCGTATATAGCTCCTCCATTGAACAATCTCAGCTTTCTTCCTCTCCTATCCTTGCATATATCTGTGTATATATCTGTGCATATATCTTTGACTGTTATTGGGTTTAATCTTCTATATCTTCTTGACTCAGTTTCAGAAGGTTGTATTTATCTAGGAAGTTGTCCATTTCCTCCAGATTTTCCATTTTTTGGGAGTAGAGTTTTTTCAAAGTAATTTCTTATAATCCTCTGGATTTCTACACTGTCTGTAGTAATGTCTCCTTTTTCATCTCTTATCTTCATAAATTGGGTTGATTCTCACTTTATTTTTAGTTATGTTAGCTAGTGGTTTATCTATCTTGTTAATTTTTTGAGAAACTAGCTTTTGGTTTTGTTGATTTTTTAATTTTTTATTCTCTATTTCATTAATTTCTGCTCTGATTTTAATAAATTCCTGTCTTCTACTGGCTTTGGGATTCAATTGTTCCTGCTTTTCAAGGGCTTTGAGGTGTGTTGTTAGGTTATTTATTTGAAGATTCTCTGTTTTTCTTATGTGAGCACATAGTGCTATAAATTTTCCTCTTAATACGATCTTCAAAGTATCCCAGAGGTTGTATCAAAGATATGTTGTATCTTTATTTTCATTTGTTTCTAGAAATTTCTTGCTTTCACATCTTACATCTTCTATGACCCATTCTTCATTCAGAAGTGTAGTGTTCATGCTCCACATGTTAATGTTGTTTCTCTAGGTCTTCTTATAGTTGATTTCTAGTTTCATTCCATTATGGTCTGATATCATAGTTGCTACTCCTACTTGCCTTAGAGTTCCTTTAGCAAGGATTACCTTGCTCCATCCCTTTACCTTGAGTTTGTTACTATCTTTACTTGTAAGGTGTGTTTCTTGTAAGCAGCAGATGGATGGATTCTGGTTTTTAATACATTTGGCCACTTTTTCCTTTTATTGGGGAAATGAGGCCATTTATATTCAGTGTGATTATTGAGAGATAATGTTTTTATATTTTTTTAATTTAATTTTTATTTTTTATAACTGGAACATATTGAGGGTGGTGTACCTTTACATTGTGCTTCATACCCTTTCCCCTCCTTTTCCCTCCCCCCAATAGAAAGTGTTCAGGTTAATCATGTTGTATTTATGCTATTACACATATTCGTATGTAGCCCTTCCATTGAACAACCTCAACTTTCTTCCTCACCTATCCAAATTCAAGCTTTGCTGATATTTCCCCTCCATCATCTGAAATCCCTCTCATATTACCACTACTCCCTAGCTTGAACATATTAGACAAAATATATGTCCCTTCTCTTTCTGTGCTTGACTAATTTTACTTAACATAATGTTCTCAAGTTCCTTCCATCTTCTTGCAAATGCTATTATTTTATTTTTCTTTGTAGCTGAATAGAATGCCATTGTGTGTATTTACCACAATTTTGCAATCCATTCATCTGTTGATGGAGATCTAGGTTGTATCCATATTTTGGCAATTACAAACTGTGCTGCTATGAACATGGGTATTCATATGTTAACTTAGTTCTCTGATTTCAACCCCTTTGGAAAGATACCCAGGAATGGAATAGCCAGATCAAATGGTGGATCTATTCTCAGTTTTCTAAGGAAAATCCATACTTATCTCCATAGTGGCCGTACCACCCTGAATGAGCCTGATCTTGTCTGATCTTGTAAGCTAAGCAGGGTTGGGCCTGGTTAGTACTTGGATGGGAGAGATAATTTTTAATTCCCAACATGTTACGATTTTATTTCTGTTTGAAATACTGTTTATTTTTCTTTGCTTAGTTGTCTGCTGGATAGGAAATCTTGTTTCTTTGGTTCTGGAATGTATTACCTATTTCCTCTTTATAGTAAATCTCCTTGATTATTTTCTCTAGCTCTGGTTTTGAAGGCATAAATTCCTTCAGTTTCTGTTTGTCATTGAAGTTTCTTATTTCCCCATCTAATTTGATAGATAGTTGTGCTGAATAGAAAATTTTTGGCTGGAAGTTGTTTTCTTTCAGAGTTTGGAATATGTTACTCCAAGCCCTTCTGGATTTCATGACTTGGTTTGGGAAGTCTGGAGTGATTCTAATTGGTTTGCCTCTGAAGGTCACTTGGCCTTTTGTTTTTGTTGCCTTTAAGATTCTCTGCTTGGCTTCCACATTGGTCATTTTGACAATTATGTGGCATGGGGAACCCCTTCTCTGATCCTGTCTAAAGGGAGTTCTATAAGTTTCCTGGACCTGTGTATTGACCTCTTGCTCTATGTTTGGAAAAATTTTTGTGATTACTTCCTTGAAGAGATTATTGATCCCTTTGGTTTCACCATCTTTTCCCTCCTCTATTCCAATTATTATTAGGTTAGCTCTCTTAAAATGGGCCCATATTTTTTCAATGTCAGATTTCTGCTGTCTGATTTTTTTTAAAATTAGAAACTATGCGTTCATTTTTGGAGTGATCGTCTTCTAGGTGCGAGATTCTATTCTCCATGAGGACTAAGCGATATTTTATACTTTGAATTGAGTACTTTACTTCAATGATTGCATCCTTTATCTCTTTTAGACTCTCTCTAAATTCTTTTCAAAACTCCTGTATTATTTCTACAGTTATATTCCTGATTTAATCTTCTGGATATCTCTGAATTTCTGTGTTATCAGGTTCTGATGTTGTGGGGTTGTGGGCATTTCTTGCTTCATTGTTATTACTCTTTCTCATGAAATCAGAAGGTTGTGCCTTCTCTGGGTTCTTTACTGGGTCACTATTTCTTCACTTAGGGTGCTCTGGATCTTGATTTTCTGGTAATCTCAGCCACCAACTACTCCTTTACTGGGTTGTATTGCAAAGTCTCAGACCCAGGGAGTTAATCAAGGTTGTGTGAGACCATGTGGGTGCCAGGATGCTGGTTGTTTTCCCACAGGGAGATGCGACTAGGGTGTGGTACCTCTGCCACTGCTACTCCTTCACTGGGTTGGACTGCAAAATCTCAGACCAAGGGAGATTATTAAAGCTGCAAAAGTCCCTGGGGGTGCAGTACTGGGATTACTCCTTTAGTGGCCGCAATTTCACTTACGATTATTGAATGTGCTGATCTGGATCTGAATGCGCTACCACCTGTACCAATATGGCGCTGCTGCTGCCACGCCCTCAGCAGGCATGATGCTGGTTATTTATTTTCTGGTTTTGAGCTCCATTCTGAGTCCCTGGAGGGCGTGATGACCTTGGCCACTCGGAGTTTTAGACTTTCTTTTTGCTGAAAGAAATGCTGAACTATACCTGAATGATCCCCAGCTGCTCACTTCAGCTCCTTGTTTACCTTTCTTCTCTGGAGACTGGTGGTTTGTTGAGTGCACTGATCTGGAGCTGTCACAGGCACAGTGAATTCACCACCACTGCTGACAAAATGGCACTGCTGTTGATCCACCCTCGGCCATGAGGCTGGCATATTTCTTTCTGGTTTTGAGCTCCATTCTGAGTCCCTTTCTTCTCTGGAGCCTGGTGCTGCGAGGCAAGATGACACCACTGTTGCTCCACCACCGCAATGTGGGCTGGTTTCTTTTCTGGTCTCTGGTTGTTCTTCTAGCCTTCTTTTTCTCTGTCCCTTGTTTTTACAGTTTTTATTTCTCTGCTGAGGGTGTTTTCTGGCTATGAAAAGCACTGATTTTGTGGCAATAGAGTTAAATTGTTAGTGGGCCTCATAAATGCTGCTTTTCTCAGTCGCCATCTTCCCAGATGTCAGAATGCTGTTTTTAAGGCAATGGAAATCAGGTGTCAGCAAGGCTGGTATTTGCGGCTTTCTTCAGTTGCCATCTTCCCAGAAGTCCTGATGCCTGTTTTTTAAATGGATCCTTTATTCCTTTCTCCCCATATGAGAATACTGGCCTCATTCCAGAGATTATTATAATTTAAAAAATTAAAAGAAGAAACCTGTAATCACTCTGGGTAAGCAGACCAATCTACATAACTTTTAGTAATTGACACAGGTTGAATAGTAAAGCAAATATAGCAAGAGTATTCCTTTCCACATTCTCTGATTTCATCTATAGAAAACAAATAGGCTACATTATCTATCAGGAAATATTCCCTACAGTGCTTTCTCCTTCCCCAAAAAAGAGAGAAATTTGGACTGAGACACTTAGTATGGGAATGCAGGTAATGTAGAGAAAAACAGTCAAATCCAAGAAACATAAACAGTCAAAACCCTTGCCCACTGAACTCTTCATCTCACTGAGAAGAAAGCTTAGTCTGACTAACTGACATGAAAGTAATCAGTAGTTAAGAAATCAAATAAATTCAATAGTTAAGTGCAGAATGACCCTACTTGTAAACCAAAAGTAAAATATAATGAACATTATCTCTGGAGCTTGTTTCCAAGAAAAGATGAGTCTAAACATTCCCTTTTATTTTTAACTAGTGTTTTCCTTCTAGCATTCCCTTCCCAAGGTGCCCAGTGCCAAAAAGGTCCACTAAGCTTTGGGCAGCAGCATTCAGTGGGACTTAAACTTCCAAACAGGACCAATCCCCTTATCTCCAACACATTTTCCAGTAACAATGAGTTAATAATCAGTATTCGACTAATATATTACCTAGTAAATACTTTTGCTTTAACCCAACAGAGTTTCACTAATGAGAAAATATCAGACAATGACACTGAATGTCTCCAAGTTGGGTTTCTAAGATGCAAATTATCCTCTGGTAAGAAAGAAAACAAGAAAGAAATATTGAAATGTTATCTCTAAGTGATCAAAAGTTTGATATTAGACAAATGAATATGTTATGTGAATTTTTCATTGTTAATTTTGGATAAATTGCTATAATATTAAATAAAGAAAAAATGGGATCAAGTGCCCTCCCTAATATGCGAAAGGTAGGGAGAAATTGGGTCATAAGAGGAACTCTAGGTGAAGAAGATTCTATAGATGTGCAAATAAGGTGACTAAAATGATGTACTTTAACAAACATATCATACTCAATCACTAAGCCAAGCAGGAGGAGAAAGGACGGGGAGGGAATGGGGCAAAAATTGGGTAAGGGCTAACTGGGGGATGTATTAATGTATTTCTCCACCATCTTGTATCCCATTACTGCGTATGAATGCAATGCACCATTAAAAAATAACAAAAATAAATAAATAATGAAAGCTAATAACTAGTTAATTGAAAATTCCTTCCACATTTTAATATTAGATTAATGACTAAAAGCTCTTCCAAACTTTCACAAGAAAAGGACAAAAAAAGCACTTTAGCCAAGAAAAAAGGAGCTGAGACTTTTCTAACACTAGAATTTGTTTTGGCCCAAAGTTTAAGGTTCTAAAATATTGGACAGGTGGAAGAAAAATGTATGCACCATATCCCAAACCATTATGTAGATTGGATTTAAGAAAAAATTGAAAAGAGAAAAAGAAATAAACAAAATCAAATTACCTTTATGTTCTTCAAATCACCAGTATGGTCATTTTATAGCTTTTATTAACTGAAGACCTCAAGCAAATGCAAATATCTTTGGAAATTGTGGCATTATCACCTTTTAGGCATTTTAAAAACAGATATGAGGTCCCAAATTATATTGTGTTAAAAAAATAATTCCCTAAGGGAAAAGTTCAAAGATCTGACTGTCATTGTAGACAAGAAGAGTCATGTTTATTTCCTGCATAGGAAGCCCTAGGCCTCTGGGGTGGGAGGAAAGAGGAAGAGATTGAGTTGTGGGAAGAGTAAATAAAGAAAATAGAGAGGAAAAGATGCTGAAAGTAAAAGAGGCAATAAAGAAAAAGGTCAATGATACTTCTTGGGTCTAGACCAGAGGTGCCAGTGAATAAAAGAGGGGGCAGTTACAAGATTGGCAAATCTCCCTCCTTAGGCTTGATGACTCCCCCATGAAGCTATCACAAAAATACTGTTCTTTGTCAAGTTATATGCTGTTTGTTTATGGGAGAAAACAGTAATCAATATCCAAACCAACTGAAAAATTTGTGCTATATTTTAAGCCAAGCTTCTGCCATGCCATGTATCAGTTGGAGAGAATGACAGCCTTCAACATGAAACTAGCATATTATACCTGAGGCAGGTATGTTATAAAATATTCATAAAATCACTGTAAATACCCCAAATATCAGTCCCAAAATAAGGCACTTTCTAATTGTGGATGGAAAGTGGAGGCAGGACTTGATTTCTATAAACACACAAAAAAAGACTTTTAACAAATCAAGTAGATCTCAAATATATTCCTGGTACAAAGGCCTATTTAGCTTTCTGGTGGCTTTTTATTTAGTAATTGAAAGTTCTTTTATAGGAAAGACCTGTCATTAATGCAAAGAAGTGTTACTATTTACAAGAGTCTCAGTTTCTAAAGAAAAAAATGAGACTATTCAATAACTACAGAAAATTCATTTTATTATTTCATCTTGTCACTGCAAGTCTTCATATTCTGAAATAAGTCCTAAAAAAACTGAACACAGCATTTGTCTCAATCCATTAAATTCATTACTATATCCCTTTTTCTTATGCTTTCTTTACCTTTTTAGCTCTTGCCTTCTCTTTTGTTTTCTATGTTTCCCTCACATTTTTTGATGACTCAAAAGAATTTCAGGCCTGACAGTCTGACCTTAGACACTTTTCTCTTTATAGGGGTTCAGTCCTCAAAATTGTCCAATACAGGAGAAAAGTAGCACATATCAGTCCTGCTTATACTCAGCATTCTGACAAAAAAGAAAGCAGTAAAACGTTTTTAAAAACACAAGTGAAAGTCAGGAGGAAAAGAATCTAAAAGGCTGATAAGAAAGAAGAAAAGTACCCCACCCACCTCTCACATCTGGGACCATGGCACAACAGCAGTGCCATCTTACCTCATCGTGCCTGACTGCCAGAGACTCACAGGGAAAAAATCCAACAACGTGAAACAAAGTAAGCAGCTAATGCTCATTGGAATTGTAAGCCATCAGTTCCTTCTGTGCAAAGACCAACTATGACTTGAAGCAGAGGCAGCTGAGCTCACTGTGCCCTCTAGAGATTCAGAGTGGTGCTCAAAAACACTGTAAGTATTCATGAAATATCTTCTGTAGAATGACCAGTGTGGTGTAAACTCCCTGGGTTTGAAATTTTGCAATTCAACCAGCAAAGGTGTAAGTGGAGTTTACTGTTGGACGTAGCAGAGACTCAGAAAGACTTGGATCCCACAACAGAGTGAAGGGAGACACTTTACACTAGATCCAACTAATAGGATCTCTGATATTATCACAGATCACCCAATTGTGGTGAACAGGGAGAAGTCAGATCAATCCAGCCCTACCTCTAGAGAACAGGGACTCTGGGTTTGGTCTCAGAGGTACCTGCTGACTGGGGAGGCAGGGAAAGACTCAAGCTCCACATCAGTGAGAAGTTTGGAGGGATATCTATGTTTAACTCTAGATCAAGCCCCATTGATACCGGCTGTCTGCATTAACAGAGAGACTCAGAGAAAAAGTCTTGCAGTAGAAAAGGTTCCAAGGCTGGGCATGGTGGCATTCTTGGGATGCAGAGGCAGGAGGATTGCGCAGGTTCAAAGTCAGCCTGGCTGGCTTAAGAGACCCTGCTTCCAAATAAAAATAATATAAAATAGGTCTGGGAGTGTTGCCTGGATGTAGAGGGCTTCCAGGAATGTCAAACCACCAAAAAGAAGAAGAAGAAGAAGAAGAAGAAGAAGAAGAAGAAGAAGAAGAAGAAGAAGAAGAAGAAGAAGGAGGAGGAGGAGGAGGAGGAGGAGGAGGAGGAGGAGGAGGAGGAGGAGGAGGAGGAGGAGGAGGAGGAGATGCTCCAGTGGTACTGCATGTCTGCATGTCTGCACAGAGAGAAAATGCAGAGGCCAAGTCTGTTGAATACTCATATAATCATAGGGTTACATTATTTTGTTGTAGTTTTGTTTTGTTTTGTTTTAGTTTTATGTGTGTTTTTTGAGGAATGCTTTTTTGTTTGCTCTCTTCCCCATCCAGTTCACAAACCTCTTTCTTTGTATGTACCTACTCTCTTCTCTCCATCTCTTTCCATTTTTCTTTTCTCTTCTTTGTCTTTTATTAAATCCACTTCATATCACTATACTAAATGCATTGATTACTAGAATACTACTACATATTCACTATCTCTAATCTCTACTATATTTTTCTTTTTTACTGGGTGCAGTGGATTTTATTGCTGGTGTATTTGACAGTAGAGATCCCTAAGCCCCTCCTCTTTTTCAGGGGGTCTGGGGTGGAAACTGGGAGTACAGGAGATTCTCAGTGTGTTGGGAGTGAGTTGAGGTGGGGGAGACACAGCAGCTAAGGGTCTCTCTCTCTCTCTTCCTCTGTTTTTCCTGGGGTGGGTGTTCCAGGGGTTCTTACTTCTTGGAGACCATGTAAATCATGACGTCCACCACCCTGTTGCTATAGCTGAATTTATTGTTATGCCAGGAAATGATCTTGACAAAGTGATCACTGAGGTCAATATCAGCCCCAGCATAGAAGGTGGAAGAGTGGTAGTCACTGTTAAAGTCAGAGGAGACCACCTGGTCCTCGGTGTAGCCCAGGATGCCCTTGAGGGTTCTTTGGATGCCTGTTTCACCACCTTCTTGATTTCATCATACTTGGCACTATTCTCCAGGCAGCAGGTGAGGTCTGCAACCAATACTTTGGAGGTGGGCATGTGGAAGGTCATGTCAGTGAGCTTCCTGTTCATCTGAAGAATGACCTTGCCCATGGCCTTGGCAGTGCCAGTAGAAGTGGGGATGATGTTCTCAGCGGCCCCACAGAAGTCATGCCACAGTTTCCCAGAGGGGATATCCATGGTCTTCTGCGTGGCAGTGATCACATAGACAGTCATGAGTCCCTCGATGAGGCCAAAGTCGTCATGGATGACCTTGGCCAGGGGGGCCAAGCAGTTAGTGGTGCAGGAGGCATTACTGACTATCTTGTGGGAATTGTAATATTTCTCATTGTTCACACCCATGATGAACATGCATCAGAAGGAGCTGAAATGATGACCCTCTTGACACCACCCTTCCAATGTTCCCCAGCTTTCTCCATTGTGATGAAGACACTAGTAGACTGTACAATATATTCAGCACCAGCTTCCTCCCACTTGATGTTGGCATGATCTTGCTCCTGGAAGATGGAGATAGGTTTTTCATTGATGACAAGCTTCCTGTTTTGGGCCTTGGCAGTGTCATTGAACTTACTGTGGGTGGAATCATACTGAAACATGTAGACCATGTAGTTGAGGTCAACAAAGGGGTCATTGATGGTAACAATATCCACTTTGCTAAAGTTGAAAGCAGCTCTGCTGACCAGGCACCCAATATGTCCAAATCCGTTCACTCTGACTTTAACCATGGTATATCAGGGACATGGCTGGCACTGCATGAGAAGATGTGGCTGTCTTTCAGATGGCGAGTAGCAGAGAGCCTCTAATATATATATACTTTTTTAAACTAATATTTTCATTCTAATCTATTTCAATCCTACTGGTGGCTTTACACAATTGTTGCATTTACAATTTCGCTTTCCTCCTCACTAAACCTTCACTGTTGAATACAACACAAATTTTCCTTGGTTATACCATATAACACCTAGAGACTGAAAGAAATCCATCAAAAGCAACAGATACAAACTTCTAAAATCATGAGAATAAAGAATAATAAGGAAGCAATGAGCTCCCAAACCCCTAAATAACAGAACCTGACAACAGAGAATTGCAGAGATCGCCAGGACAAATAAAAAATTTAACAGCAGAAATGATACAGAAATTTCAAAAAGAATTTAGAGAAATCCTGAAAGAAAAAAACATTCAATCATTGAATTGAAGGCACAAATACAAACTATAAAAATAGACCACATGGAGAATAGAATCTTACACTTAGAAGGTGAACCCTCCAAAACTGAATGCATAATATATAATTTAGAAAAAATTGACAGAAGGAATTGGACATTGAAGAGATATGGGCTCATCTTAAAAGAGCTTACTGAAGAACCATAGGCAGAAAAGAGGTAATAGAAGGTAAAACCAAAGGGATAAATAATCTTTTCAAAGAAGTAATATCAGAAACTTAGAACAGCTGGGCATGGTGGCACACGCTTGGAATTCCCCATGCTTGGGAGGCTGAAACAGGAGGATATCACAGGTTCAAAGCCAGCCTCAGCTACTTAGTGAGACTTTCAGCAACTTAGTGAGACCCTGTTTCCAAATAAAGTATAAAACAGGGCTGTGAGTATATCCTGAATGTAGAAAGCCCCTGGGTCCCACCCTCAGTACCACATTAAAAAAAACAGAACAAGAGGTCAATACACAGGTATAAGAAACATATAGAACCCCTTTAGACAAGATCAAAGAAAAGGATCACCATGCCAACAATTAGAATCACTTTAGACTTCCTGGAGTAATGTATTCTAAACTCTAAAAGAAAAAAAATATACAACTTGCAGCCCCCAAATTTTTACCCAGAAAAACTATCTCTCAAATTGTTATTAATTTTGTGTGGTACTGGGGATCGAACCCAGGGGCATTCTACCTCCAAGCTACACCCCTGGACCTATTTTTTATTCTTTATTTCTGAAATAGGGTCTCAGTGAGTTGCAAAGGGTCTCACTATGTAGTAGCTGAGGCTGTCCTCACACTGCAATCCTACTGTCTCAGCTTCCAAAATACTGGGATTACAAGTGTACACCATCACACCTGGCTAACTCTCAAATTAGTTGGGGAAATAAAAATCTTCCATGACAAAAAGAAGCTGAAAAAATTTATGTCTTCCAAACAAGCACTAGAAAAAATGCTCAAAGAGATTAACTGTAAGGAAGAAATAATAATATATGCCAGAAACAGAGAAACAAGAATTTCCATCCAGCAAACAACTAAGCAAATAAGTACAAATACTACCTCAAAGAGAAGTTAAATCTCATGATATTATGAATTAAAAATTATGTCTCAATAATCACTCTGAACATAAATGGATTCAACTCTCCAATAAAAAGACTAATATCCATAATATACAAAGAGGTCAAAACTCTACACTAGCAAAACAAACAACTCAATCAAGAAATGGGCAATTGAAATGAATAGACACTTTACAAAAGAAGAGATACAAATGGCCAATAGATAAATGTAAAGATGTTCTACATCATTAGCCATCAGGGAGATGCAAATCAAAACTATGCTGAGATTCCATCTAACCCAGTCAGAGTGGCAAGCATAAAGAAATCAAATAACAAAAAATGCTGGCAAAAATGTGGGGAAAGAAGAACTCTTTTACACTGTTGGTGGGAGTGCCAACTAGTTCAAACACTATGGAGATCTATGTGGATATTCCTTAGAAAACTAGGAATAGATTCACCATATAATCCAGCTCTACCACTCCTGGGTATTTTTCCAAAGGAGTTGAAATCAGAGAACTACAGCAACATATGCATACCTATATTCATAGCAGCACAATTCGTAATAGCCAAAATATGGAACCAACCCAGGTCCCCATCAACAGATGAATGGATTGAAAAATTATGGAAAATACACACAATGGAATTCTATTCCGCTATAATGAAGAACAAAATCATGTCATTTTCAAGAAGATGAAAAGTCCTAGAGAACATTATGTTAAGTGAGATCAGCCAAGCACAGAAAGAGAAGGGAAATACCTTTCCTCTAATATGCCCAAACTAGGGAGCATTAGGGATACCAGAGGGACTCCATATAATGGAAGGGAAATCTCAGCAAAGTTTGAATGGAAAGATAGGAGACGAAGAAGGCTGAACTTGATTAATGTGGCTCTACATCCAAATATGTGTAAAAGTATAAATATAGCATGGTTACCCTGGACAATCATTTTTGGGAGGAGGGAAGGGAAAACAGGGGTGGGAGGGAGAGGGCACCAAGTACACTTTAAATGTATACCATTTATTTTCAATTAAAATTATCCCTCAGTAATCACTCTGAACATAAGTGGACTCAACTCCCCAAGAAAAAGACATAAGGTGGCAAAATGGATTAAAAGCCAGCATCTATCTCTCTGCTGCCTGCAAGAAACATACCTTAAAAAAAACATAGACACAAATTAAAGGGCTGGAGCAAGGTAATCCAAGCCAACTGAACACAAAGACAAGCAAGAGTAGCAATTATTTTTATCAGTCCAGTTAGACTTTAACAGCAAGCTTATCAGAAGAGACAAAGGTTATTTTTTACTGGAAAAAAGAACACCCCCCAAGAGGAAACAACACTAGTCAACATTTATGCCCCAAACACAGGCGCAACTACTTCCATAAAACAAACTCTTTGTGACATTAAGTCACATGTAAGTCCCAATACAATAATACTAGGAGGCTTTAGTACCCCTTTCAAACTGCTAAATGGATCTTCTAGACCAAAGTCCAGTAAAGAAGTCTCAGTCCTAAAGAACACCATCTACCAAATGGTCATATTAGATACATGTAGCATATTCCACCTAACTACAGCCAAGTTCACATTTTTCTCAGCTACTCATGGAACCTTCTCCAAATAGATCCACATTCTGGGCCACAAAGTGAGCACTAGCAAATCAAAAAAATGAGATTTACTTCTCTGTGTCTTTTCTAATCCAATGGAATAAAACTAGGAATCAAGTATAAGAAGACCCAGAGAAAACACATATACATGTGGAAACTGAAAACTACACTGCTAAATGAAGAATGGGTCATAAAAATAAGTAAATTCCTAGAAACAAATAAAAATAGGGATACAACATATCAAAACCTGTAAAACACCTTAAAAGCAGTATTTAGAGGAAAGTTCATAGCAGACTTAAAAATAGAAAATCACCAAATAAATAATCTAATGACAAACCCCTAAAGCCCTTAAAAAACAGAAATAGTCTAACCCCAAAGCCAGTATAAGATAGGAAGTTATTAAAATCAGAGCAGAAATCAAAGAAGTAGAGAATAAATAATAAAGAAAATTTAAAAAACCAAACCTGATTTCTCAAAAAAAATTTAACAAAATAGGTAAACTACAAGCCAACTTAACAAAAAAGAAATAATCCAAAATATGAAGATAAGAGGTTAAATTAAGAAGATAAGGGGTTAAATCAGCGATGTGTACATGTCTGTACACACAAGATTTTTTACCCAATATGATGTATGAATATAATGCACCAATAAAAATTTTAAAAAGAGATGAAGAAAGAGATATAAAAAGAGAAAAGAGATATTATCACTGACAATGTATAAATCTAGAGGATTAACAGAAACTACTCTGAAAAACTATAATACAACAAAACAGAAAATTTGGAAGAAATTTACAACTTCTAGATAAATATGACTTTCCTACACTGAGTCAAAAAGATATAACCAAGGAGGTAAAAGATCTCTACAAAGAAAATGATAAAACATTGAAAAAAGAAATCAAAGAAGATCTTAGAAGATGGAAAGATCTTCCATGCTCATGGATAGGCAGAAGAAATATTATCAAAATGCCCATCCTTCCAAAAGCGATCTACAGATTCAATGTAATGCCCATTAAACTACCAAAATCATTTCTCATAGACATAGAAAAATCAGTCCTTAAATTTATTTGAAATAACAAAAGGTCCAGAATAGCCAAAGTAGTTCTCAGCAACAAAAACCATGCAGGAGGAATCATAATACCTGACTTTAAACTATACTACAAAGACATTGTAATAAAAACAGCATGGTACTGGCACACACACACACACACACACACACACACACACACACACAAACAAACAGATACATAGACCAATGGAGCAGAATAGAAGACCCAGAAACAAGTCCACACACTTTCAGCCAATTGATTTTTGACAAAGGGGCCAAAAACATACACTGGAAAAAAGATATCCTCAACAAATGGTGTTGGCAAAACTGGTTAATCATATGCAGAAAATTGTAAATTAATCCCACTTTCTCACCCTGCACAAGTCAATTCAAGATGGATCAAAGACTTGGAAATTAGACTAGAGAGCTTAAGGCAACATGAAGAGGGTATAGGTCCAACACTGCAACACATAGCCACAGATGAACACTTTCTCAACAAGACCCCAAAGGCACAACAAATTAAAAGGCGAATCAATACGTGGGATTGCATGAAACTGAAGAGCTTCTGTTCAGCAAAGGAAACTATCAAGAATCTCAATCGAGAGCCAACAGAATGGAAAAAGAATTTTGCCACCTACAGCACTGATAGAGGACTAATATCTAGAATATACAGAGAACTCATGAAACTCAACACTAAGAAAACAAAGCATCCAATACCAAAATTGGCAAACAAACTAAATAGACACTTCATGAAAGAAGAAATTCAAATGGCCAATAAATGCATGAAAAAATTCTCAACATCACTGGCAATCAGAGAGATGCAAATCAAAACTACCCTGAGATTTCACCTAACTCCAACTAGAATGGTAATCATTCAAAACACAAACAACAACAGATGCTGGTGAGGATGTGGAGAAGTGGGAACTCTAAGACATTGTTGGTGAGATTGCAAATTAGTGCAAACACTTTGGAAAACAGTATGGAGAATCCTCAGAAGAATGGGAACAAATCTACCATTAGATCCAGAAATACCACTTCTGGGTATCTACCCAAAAGGAAGGAAACCAAACTACCAAACTAATGCATGTGTATATATGTTCATAGCTGCACTATTCACCACAGCCAAACTGTGGAACCAGCCAAGATGTCCATTAACAGATGAATGGATTACAAAACTTTGAGATATGTACACAATGGAATTTTACTCAGCCATAAAAAAATACAATTGTGGTATTTTCAGAGAAATGGATGGAACTGGAGGACACTATGCTAAGTGAGATTAGTCAGTCACAGATGTAAGGAATTGGATGCTTTCCCTAATTTGTGAAAGCTAGGGTGAATGGGGTTATAGAAGGAACTCTAATTGTAAAAAGATCCTATAGAGGAACAAATAAGACAACCTAGCTGTGGGAATTGGAGGTGGGGAAAGGGAAACGCTTTAAAGTGCATGATGTACTTATTCATAACAAAGTCAACCACTAAACCAAGCATGGGAGGGAGGGATGGGGAGGGAGTGAGGTGAGGACTGAGTGGGGGCTGGATGGGTGATGTGTGCATTTATGCCCACACAAGTTTTTTACCCTATTATGATGTATAAATACAGTGCACCAATAAAAAATAATTTAAAAAACTAACCAATAGCAATTTAAAAAACTGAAGCAGCAATAAAGAGCCTATCATCAAACAAAATTCCAGGACCAGATGGTTTCTGAAGTAGATGTTATTAAACCTTAATAGAAGAGCTAATCCCAATACTCCTCAATCTATTTTGTCAAATAGAAAGAAATGGGATTCTCCCAAATACATTTTATGAAGCTAACATCTCATTAATACCAAAACCAACTGGAGGACATTATGCTAAGTGAGATTAGTCAGTCACAAAAAATAAGAAATCAGATTCTTTCCCTAATATGTGAGAGTCAGGGAGAAATGGGTCATAGGAGGAACTCTTGAAAGAGGAAATCCTATAGAGGAGCAAACAAGACAATCTAAAGGAGAAGAAAGGAGGGGAGAAAGAGGAAAATCTCTAAAACACACAATGTTCTTAAACATATCGAAGTCAATCACTAAGCCAAGCAAGGGAGGGAGGGACGGGGAGGGAATGGGGTGGGAATTGGGTAGGGGTTAAATCAGCGATGAGTATATGTTTGTAACCACAAGTTTTTTACCCCAATATGTTGTATGAATATAATGCACCAATAAAAAATTTTAAAAGAAAAAATACCAAAACCAATTAAAGACAGCTCAAAGAAAAAAAACAACTACAGGCCTATATCATTGATGAACGTAGATGTAAAGCTGATAAACAAAATATTATCAACATGCATTCAAAACCACATCAAAAAACATCATACACCATGACCAAGTAGGGTTCATCCCTGCTATGCAAGCCTGGTTCAACATATGAAAATAAATCCATGTAATGCATCACACAAACAGAACCAAAGATAAAAATCAGATGATCATTTTAATAGACATGGAAAAAGTATTTTACAAAATTCAACACCCTTTTATTCTAAAAGCACTATGGAGAATTGGAATAAAAGGAACATACCTCAACATCTTAAAGGCAATATACAATAGTCGAACAGCCAATCTCATATTAAATGGGAAAAAAACTGTGAGACTTCCCCCTAAAGACAGGAACAAGATAAGGATTTCCATTATTACCACTTCTTTTTAATATAGTACTTGAGACTCTAGCTAGAGCAATTGCAAGTTATCTACAGGGAGCCTGAGAAATATAGCCTGCAAGGATTATCATCTCTGTGCTAAAAAGCAAGGTAGGGAGATCACATACTTATTTTTCTTTTCTATAAAGTAGAAAAATAATACCTACCTTCCTGTTATGGTCAGATATAGAGCCCCCTGAAGATCCATGTATTAATGTCCAGGGTTGATATGGTTCAGTCATGGGGGTTGTAATCTCATCAGGAGATAAACCCATTATGAGTTTATCTGGGTGGTGGCCAGGGCCAGTAGGGTATGCATATATAAGGTGGATCCCAGGGGATGTGTGTCTTTCTCCCATTGCTTGTGCTCTCTGCTTCAGGCCTCCATGAAGACTCTCTCTCTCTCTCTCTCTCTCTCTCTCTCTCTCTCTCTCTCTCTCTCTCTCTCTCTCCTTCCAACAGCCATGCCATGAGATCCAGATACTTGACTCACATGGACTGAACCCCAAACTTTCAAGGAGACCATGAATCTATAAATCTGTCCTCCTTGGAGTTGTATGGTCAGGTTTATTCAAAATATAGCAGTGAGAAAATATGGACTGCCATACTCCCTAAGTTATAGACAATTCAATGAAAGAGTACATGTGAAGTATTTAACACAGTTCTGGTCTAAAACACTTCTCAATATACATTCATTTCTATGCATATTCCAAATACTTAAGAAATGTATGAGTTTTCAAAATGCCTAGTCCTATCTAGAACTAAATATGTTATGCATGTTAACAGCTCTTGTTTCTAAGACACAATTGCTTTATATTTCCATCTGTTTTATTTTCTAACATTACTCTTAAAAGTAACCGGGAAGATGGTGACCGAGAAAAGCGGGGCTTAAGAGCCCCGCTAACAACAAATCTCCATTACCACAAAATCAGCGCCTTTCATAGCCAGAAAACACCATCACCAGTGAAACAAAAAATCACCAGGCTCCAGAGAGAAAGCGGACTGAGAACAGAGCCACATAGGAGATACACCGGCCTCGCGCCCGAGGATGCGGCAGACACGGGAGCAGCGCCATACTGCCGGCGGCAGCAGCGAATTCACCAGACGGCCACAGCAAGCTGAGGTGAGCCACTGCGGAACAGCTAGGCGAGATTTCTCCGCGCAGAGAGCATCTACAGCTCCCAGTGGCCGAGCTCAGCATACGCTGCAGGGATTCAGAGTAGAAATCAAAATCAAGAAGAAAAACGCCAGCCGCACAGCCGAGGGTGTAGCACGGCGCCATATTGCTACCAGTGGCAGCAGCAGCGAATTCAGCGAGGCCAGTACAGCTACATCTGCGTACTCAAGAACAGTGAGTCAAATTGCGGGCCACAGAGGAGAAATCCCTGGGACTTGACCCAGTGGGGGAGGGGCGGTGGCAGAGATATAACACCATAGGAGAACGTGCAACCTGGCACCCCCCACAGTCGAAAGCAGCCTCTATCAACTCTCTGGGTCAGAGACTCTGTGATAAAACCCAGTTAAGGAGTAGTGGGGTCAGAGATACTACTGACTCAAGATCCAGAACACCTTAAGTGAAGTCATAGTGACCCAAGGGAAGAACCCAGAGAAGGCACAAACTTCCAAAATCATGGGAAAGAGGAATAATACTGGAGCAATTAATGCCCACAACCCCACAACATCAGAACCTGATAAAACAGAAAATCAGAGATTTCTAGAAGATCAAATCAGGAAAATAACTGTAGAAATAATAGAGGTGCTTCGAAAAGAACTCAGAGAGAGCCAAACAGAGATAAAGGATGCAATTAATGAAGTAAAGGCCTCAATTCAAAGGACAAACAATCGATTAGAACACATGGAGAACAGAATCTCGCTCTTAGAAGATGAGCAATCCAAAAATGAACTCATGGTTTCTAATCTAGAAAAAAATATCCGACAGCAGGAATCTGATATTGAAGAAATATGGGCCCATTTTAAGAGAGCTAACCTAAGAATTATTGGAATAGAGGAGGGAAAAGAAAGTGAAACCAAAGGGATCAACAATCTCTTCAAGGAAGCAATAGCAGAAAGTTTTCCAGACATCGAGCAAGAGGCCGATACATAGGTCCAGGAAACTTATAGAACTCCCTTTAGACAGAATCAGAGAAGAGGATCCCCATGCCACATCATTGTCAAAATGACCAATGTGGAAGCCAAGCAGAGAATCTTAAAGGCAACAAAAGCAAAGGGCCAAGTGACATTCAGAGGCAAACCAATTAGAATCACTCCACACTTCCCAAACCAAGTTATGAGAGCCAGAAGGGCTTGGAGTAACATATTCCCAATTCTGAAAGAAAACAACTTCCAGTCAAAAATTTCCTACCCAGCAAAACTTTCTATCAAATTAGATGGAGAAATAAGAAGCTTCCATGACAAACAGAAACTGAAGGAATTTATGTCTTCAAAACCAGCACTAGAGAAAATACTCAAAGAGATTAACTACAAAGAAGAAATAGGTAACACACACCAGAACCAGAGAAACAAGATTTTCCATCCAACAGACAACTAAGATTGGTTATCTGTGGAGATTCATTATTTATGTTAGTCTTTTACCTATCTCTAAATGGTATTGTTTGCCTTTATTGTTGTTAATTTTTAGGATTTCTAGTTGGAATATTAATATACCTTCAGATATAGCATTTGGAAATATTTTATCCCATTCTATTAGTAACTGTTAACTCTGTTTACATTGTCTTTGGATATACAATTTTTTTTAGGGAGTTTGTATACTCCTCTGTTGCCTGTGCCATTGAAATCATAACCAAGAAATCACTGTCAATTTCAATGTTGTGAGGTTTAATGACCCAGATTTTCTCCTAAAAGTTTATAGTCTTAAGATTTATATTTAGGTCTATTATCTATTTTGAGTTAATATTTGTATATGGGATTAGGTAAGGGGCCAATTTTATTCTTTTCCATGTAATTATTATTTTTTAACAATATTTAGTTAAAAGATTTTTATTTCCACCACCAAATGTTCGTGGAAACCTTGTCAAAAATAACTTGACAATATAGGGAAGAATTTAGTTCTAGGCTTTTATTTAACTCCAATGGTTTATATATCTGCCTTTAGAATAGTACTACACTGTTTCAATTATTGTAGCTTTATATGGTTTGAAATCAGAAAATATATATCGTCTAGCTTTGTTCTTTTTCAAGATCGTTTTGGGTACCTAGAGTCCATATTCCATATTAGGATAGATTTTTTTTCTGAAAAATAAATATATAAATATATCATAGATTCACCTAAAAAAATAGAAAAAAATATGCTCTGGTAAGAAAGAAAGCAAAAAGAAATATTGAAATGTTATCTTTAAGTCATCAAAAGCTTGGTATCAGACAAATGAAACTGTTATGTGAGATTATCATTTTTAATTTTAGATAAATTGCCATAATACTAGATGTCAACTACTAAGCCAAGCATGGGAGGGAGGGATAGGGAAGGAATGGGGTGGGGATTGGGTGGGGGCTGACTGGGAAAAGTGTGCATGTATGTCTACAAAAGTATGTATCCTACTATGATGTATGAATACAGTGCACCAAAAAAAAATTAAAAAAAAAGAAATAAAATTATTTTTCTCTGAAGTCATTTCAGACTTTTTACTTTTAGACAAGAGGTGTCCCATTTTGCAAAATAAGCTATATTCATCTCTGATTTTTATGGTTAATATGTTCCTATAAATTGATTTCACTTAAGGTAAAAATTTATAATAAGCAATAGTCCAGATCCAAATGAGTTAATGGATTCTACTAGTGAATACTAAAAGGGGACTTTGTGAAGGAAGAAAGTCCCTCAACAAAAGGCTAACTGAAGATAAATATCCCACTGTCAAACACCAGCTGGGCCCAAAGCCTTCTGTTTATGTTAGAGAGAACTCTGTCTTATAAATGTGTCCTTCAGCCTCACAGACCAATCATGAATATTTCAGCAAAGACATTTCAAGAAACCCTTGCTAGTATTTTCAGAAAATTAAAATATAAAAATTTAGACAGCAGGAATATTTAAACCTCATGCATTATTTTTAATTTGAGATGTTGATCATGAAAGTGAATTTGTGTTTCAGTAATTTATGCTGCCACTTAGGATATTTAATCCTCAAAAATTGCAACTTTGAGCTGCTATTGACATTTATACTAGACATAGAGGAATGGTGACTTAAAAATGGTTTGTGTAGAAAATGTGATTTGCAGCAACAGAGAACCTATTAAAACTATTTGCTCTCCCTTTCTACACTTCTCCCCCATCTCCTCTCTCCAGCAGAGAGATAAATTCCAAGAAACAGGAAAGCTACAATAGAAAACAAAGATGACCAATGATTGAAACCTTTTTTCAAGAGCTCAAGCTATTTTTCAAATAATATTAACAATAAAAGTGATATAAATAAGGTTACTTTTAAAAATAAAACCCAGGCTTTCAAATAATTATAAACACTGAATTAGTGATGAAGAGGTTTCTAATTTTGGCATTAACTACATAACTAGCTGTGTAGTTTGGGAATATTACATCATTTCTCCTGGCTTTAGTTTTTTATCTATTCATAAATGATAATGTTAGCAAATTATTTCCAAAGATTTTAAAACTGCAGATATTCTAGATATAAGCTTTTGGGGGGATTTACAATGTGATAAGGAAGTCAGTGTCGAGACAAAAAGATGAATGGGTAAAGGGGAAGGAAGAAAGATGTTCATATTCCTGCTGATCTAGAATAAATAATAATCTTTCTGTCAACAAAAGGCGTAATCTAGAAGACTAGGTAAACAATGTCAGGAAGGACATATAAAGAAGATTGGTCCTTAAGGTTAGCCAGAAGTTGACTCTATTATATATGGTCACTATCCACATGGGATATCCAATTCGCAACCATTGAGCCTGCATGCCCCAGAGTAGTCTTTGTGAAGATGTTAAGTAAAAATATAACATGAATCTACAACTATTTAGTATCCTCCCATGTTGGAACCTTGTTAGCACCAAACACTAAGATATTACTGATTTTATCAAGATGGGAAAATAGAGAATGATATTGATTACTAGCTTGGAGATCCACCAGGTAAAGTTTCAAAACCTAATAGTAGATGGTTTAACTATCTGTCAAGATTATTCCTGTTGCCTCCACAAACGTTCCTTGTTAAATTTATCTCAATTCCCTACTATATCAGATCAGGTTGAGACTCTTGCTATGGACTATGCTTTCTTTCTTTTAACCACCCTTTAGAACTTTCCTAGCCTTTTTACCATTAACTCAGGCCCAAGCTTGGTGAATGTTAATTTGATCAGCCAATCAAATGGGTTAGTGAATATTTAAGGCCTAATAGTAACATGGAAACACATTAATAAATGTTTGTTTTATGTTTAAAATGATAGCTCTAACACCAGGCATGGTGGCACACGCTTGTAATCCCCATTCTTGGGAAGCGGAGTCAGGAGGATCACGCAAGTTCGAGGCCAGCCGCACTGGCATAAGAGACCCTGTTTCAAAAATATAAAATAAGTCTGGGAGTGTAGCCCAGAGGTAGAAGGCCTTCCAGGAACCCCAGTACCACCAAAAAAAAAAAAAAATGATAGCTCTGTAAGAAAACAAATATAGTTTCTGAATCCTTGCATAAATCTTTTAAACCCCCCTGTGCCTCAGTTTCATCACCCTGCACAATCAAGTAGTACTTACCTCCCAGAGGTTTGTGTTACATTAGATAAAGCATCATATACAACAGTAAAGGTTTTCCGTATCTGTTGCCTCTATTCTTCCCTTCCAATTTTCCATATTTTTACTAAACAACTTCCTTGATTTAACTCCTAATAGATTTTTTGTTTTGTTTTGTCTTGTTTTGATTCCACCCAGGTGATTGACCAATGATCAGAATAAAAGAATCAAAAGCCCAATTGGTTGGCAATGAAGTTTCTGTTAGTCTATTAAACAAACCTGCAATATGAATATCTACAACATGCAAATATTATGCTATCCTCTGATAAATGCAAAATGAGTGACAAATTAATGTTTCCTAATTTGTGGAATACTTTTTTCCAGAGGCATTTTTTACAACAAATCAGTAACTAAGGATCATGGTTGATAAAGTGCAGGAATTAGAGGGTTTTGATTTCAGAGTGAAAATCATTCCAAGACAAATTCACTTGCATTTTAGTTTTCAGTAAATATCTAGGCTGTTCTCCTACATTTTTCCAGATCTTGCACAAAGTCTTTCACCCTCTCAGAATAGAAACCTTATGTCATTTCAAACAAATTCGCCAGAATTCATGGAGAGTAATGCTTGCAAGGGGAAAGGAATGGAGAGGGCCAGACATTAGCCTGGAAATACTTTAGTTCATCAAGCCATTACTAGGGAAACTAGTAGTCTTCTTCAGGATTGAATTCACAGAAGGGTAAATTATAATTTTCTGATATGTGCTGAGAAACTTGCTGTGGCCATCACCTTTATTAATCTAGACAAGCAGGGACTCACAGCTTTTGGTGTGTCCTCTTGGCATCACAGTAAATATCCATCCCAATGGCAAGCAAGAAGAAAATGGACAAGATTTTTCTTGGCTGCTTATTTAAAAAATGCAGAAAAACCATTCCAGGGCATAATATTGATTTTGTGTTCTTTAGAACATAACTTTTCAGGTAAATCTTATAACAATACAATTTGTGTGAAATCAGGACACTTCTGAATGTCACAGCTACTAAGATATAGAAGTTTTGACACCAAATTAGGCTTTATTTGTGCATATTTTTATAATATAGATAAGCATGTCATAGTTTGGAATGACAAAGTTTTATCTTACTAATTTGAATGATATGGAGAAGGCTATCATTAATAAGTATAAGTGTAAAGTCTATATTTGTAAATCTACAGGGCTTTAAGACATTCAAACACATCCAATATCTCAGGTCAATATAAATCTACAGCAAAGGAACTTCCCAAAGAATTTTTAATGCATAAATAAACATTTTAAATTAACTGCTAATGACCAGTAACCACTATAGGCATTTTCCAATGCTGAAGCAGTCTAAGAGAGATTTTTGGGAAAAGTAGGACTTGAACTGTACCAGAAGAGAAAGAAAGGATTTAAAAAGGGAAATAGGAGGGCAAGAATTTGTCAAGTGCCTTGCTTAGCCCCATTCAATTCAAGGAACAAAGACACAAACAGTTAACTTCAGAGAGAAGTAACCTTTTGGTATAAGGCTACTTAATAAGAGTAAAAAAATATTGGAAATGGTCTTAGTAGCTCCACATCCAGAAATTGTATAATCTTTGATATATTTTAAGATGTACAGTTTTAGTAAATGAATCACAACACTAGTAATCCAACACGTAATCAGACAAGTAGATATCTATTACTTTCAACTCCAATGATTGTTTCACATCTTGAACTATTTTCACCTTGTTTCTCTTGTGCTTTCTGTTTTCAATTGACTCTCCCCCTACCCTATTGTTTCTGCTTATTTATGGATTTTTTGGTGATACTGGAAACCATTCTACCTCTGGGCTACATTCCCAAACCTATTTTATACTTTTTTATGTGAAAACAGGGTCTCTTAAGCCAGTGTGGATGGCTTTGAACCTGTGCGATCCTCCTGTCTCCACCTCCCAAGTGCAGGGATTACAAGCGTGTTCCACCACGCCTGGCTTTATGGCTTAATTCTGATTATTATAAAATTTTTATTTGTCTCTGGGTTCATTGTATCACATATTGATAATGTCAATGCGTTTTTAATGAATTTCCCCAAAAAAGAGATCTAAATGGGATGCCCTGTCACTGTGAAACTTAGGGTATCCTTCTCAAGATTGCTCTTATGCCAACCACCTGTCACTGACCTGCCTAGGTGACTGAGTTTGGGTGAGATCTACCCAATAAACTATAACCGGTATGGTTCTCAGCAAAGGCTATGGGCAATACTTTTCAGAAAGGGACAGCTTATCTGGTTCTACCTTTCGTAGCCTGTCTACCAAGCTGGAGCGAAAGCCTGAGTGAAGACAAAGAGGTGACAATTCACACATATATGTGAAATAGTCAGTGTTCTCAATAAATATACAACTAATAGGATACAGGAGAAAGATCAGAGAGAACTTATATAGGAAAACAGCTCACATGCTATGATAGGTCATAAAAAATCTAGTTCTATGATAGGGTGTATGAAGAATCAGAAAAATTAGTCCAGTGACTGAGGCCTTTTTATTTGGTTCAGTCCAAGTGAAAAGACCTAAAAAACCAGTAAAGACAGGGGTGTAAACCCTCAATTTGATGCCAAAGGCCCAAGAGTCTGAGAGGAAACTGGTATAAAACCCAAAATCCAAAATCCAGAGAAGTTGGATTTCTGATACCATTAGGCAGAAGTAGAACATCTTAGTTCCAGAAACAAGAGAAAATCACCTTTAATCCACCTTTGAGTTCTATCTAGACCTCCAACTGACTTCATGGTGCCCACCCAAAAGGAATCTTTCTCTTCATCTACAAACTCATATCCATCTCCTCTGGAAACACAAACACACTTAGAAATAATCTGAAATACTAGGAATTTCTTAATTATCACTTGAAATTAACCATAAAAATAAGTAGATACATCTATTAATATTCAGGGCTGTCAAAACAAAATATCACAGATGTGGGTGGCTTTAACAAATAACATTATTTTACCCCAATTCTAGAAGCTAGATGTCCAAGAGTCAAGATGTTGGCAGTTTTTTTTTTCTCCTAAAACCTGTCTCCTTGGTTCAGGTGTCTACTTTCTAGCTGTCTTGCGTCTGAGTACAGATTCCTGGTGACTTTGTGTGTTCAGATTTATCTTCTTATAAGAACTTCAGTCACATTGGATTATGGCCTACCTTAAGAGCCTTATTTTAACTTCATTACCTCTTTAAATGTTCTATTTCCAGATACAATCATATTCTTCATTACTGATTAGGGCTCCAACATAGTAACTTTGAGGAACATAGTTCATCCCATAATAATCAGCCTGACTAAAGAGAAGGTGAAGAAATAAAGTAAGAAAATGTTGGTCAAACATCTGCTCTAGAAAGCATGATGTTAGGTGTTTCTATAAAGGTTTTCTTATTTAATGTTCAAAATAATTCCCTTGAAAATGGCAATTAATATCTGTGTTTTATAGAAGAGAAGACTGAAGACTAAATAATGTATTATATAATGATAGACTGGAAAATTCAACTCCAGGTTTGAATTACTCAAAAGCCATTATTCTCACCACCTCCCAGGACTACGGGAAGAATGAATATGGAATGAATATTTGAGAAATTAATATGAAAATCTGATAAATTTGATGATGGATCACCTATTACTGAAGGCTATAAATGCTATATCATATCATGGCAGCTAGGAAGGGGAAAGAGAGAGAGAGAGAGAGAGAGAGAGAGAGAGAGAGAGAAGAAGAAGAAAAAGAAGAAGAAGAAGAAGAAGAAGAAGAAGAAGAAGGAGAAAGAAGAAGGAGGAGGAGGAGGAGGAGGAGAAGGATGAAGAGGAGGAGAAGGAGTAGAGGGAGGAGGGAGGAGAAGAAGGAGGAGGAGAAAGAGGAGGAAGAGGAGGGAAAGAACAGCCCAGGGGGCAATGTATATCCTCCCAAGGCATGCCCCCAGTAACCTACTTTCTGAACTAGGCTCCATCTCCTATAGTTTCAAACACCTCCCAACAGTACATTTAATTATGAACTCATAACATTATATTGATGATGTTAGAGGTCTTAGAATCCAGTCACTTTTCTAAACTTCTGCCTCTCACCATCATTGCACTGGGGGCCAAGTCTCTGGGAGACATTTAATATCTAACCATAACATTATTCATCCATAGCCAAAACAAAAGAAAAAATTATAAAGTCTTGCAGGTATTTCTCTACAGTAACAGCCAAAATCCATGTCTTGTTCTTTCCAAAAAGAGGGTAGTCATCTTCTAACCTCAACAGAGAGAGGCACTTGTACCTAATAAATAAGAGTCTAACTACCATCTATTGTATTTACTAGTGATTGATATACAGTTTCTTTAGCAAACAGCAACTAAAAACTTATTTGGAGTTAAAATAAAATTTCAAATTTCAGAAATTATATTCTAAAATGATACAATATTTTATGAAAAATAATATATTTTGACCAGTATTAGAAGATGGGCTTTACTTGAAAATAGATATTCACAAACTGGTTTTTGTAAATAGTGCCAAACTTTAGTCTAAATAAAGGAAACATATTTCAGAAAATTATTGTGAAGTTTTAATTTTCAAATTTTCAAAAACATAAACTTTCAAAACATAAATTGTTTCTTGACAAACTACATTTGTTGCAGAAAATGTAGCCACATTTTTCCCACATCATATTCAATCAATTGAAAATAGAACTGAGAGACTTCCGGGAAGATGACGACCGAGAAAGGTGGGGCTTAAGAGCCCCGCTAACAACCAATCTCCATTACCACAAAATCAGCGCCTTTCATAGCCAGAAAACACCATCACCAGAGAAACAAAAAAATCACCAGGCTCCAGAGAGAAAGCAGACTTAGAACAGAGCTCAGAGCCACAGAGGAGATACACCGGCCTCATGCCCGAGGACGCGGCAGCAGCTCCATACTGCCGGCGGCAGCGGAAAATTCATCGGATGGCTACAGCAAGCCGAGGTGAGCCGCTGTGGAATAGCCAGGCAGGATTTCTCACCACAGGTAAAATCTAAAGCTCCCAGTGGCTGAGCTCAGCACACGCCACTGGGATTCAGAGTGGAAATCAAAACTAAGAAGAAATACGCCAGCCTCACAGCCGAGGGTGTAGCAGCGGCACCATATTGCTACCTGTGGCAGCAGCAGAGAATTCACCGAATCCAGTACAGCTACATCTGCGTACTCAAGAAAAGTGAGTCAAATTGCGGGCCACAGAGGAGAAATACCAGTACTGTACTCCCTGGGACTTGACCCAGTGGGGGAGTGGAGGTGGCAGAGATATCACACCATAGGAGAACGTGCAACCTGGCACCACCCACAGTCTAAAGCAGCCTCTATCGACTCTCTGGGTTGGAAACTCTGTGATACAACCCAGGAAAGGAGTAGTGGGGTCTGAGATACTACTGACTCGAGATCCAGAACACCTTAAGTGAAGTCATAGTGACCCAAGGGAAGAACCCAGAGAAGGCACAAACTTCCGAAATCATGGGAAAGATGAATAATACTGGAGCAATGAATGCCCACAACCCCACAACATCAGAACCTGATAAAACAGAAAATCAGAGATTTCTAGAAGATCAAATTAGGAAAATAACTGTAGAAATAATAGAGGTGCTTCGAAAAGAACTCAGAGAGAGCCAAAAAGAGATAAAGGATGTAATTAATGAAGTAAAGGCCTCAATTCAAAGCACAAACAACCAATTAGACCACATGGAGAACAGAATCTCGCTCTTAGAAGATGATCATTCCAAAAATGAACGCATAGTTTCTAATATAGAAAAAAATATCCAACAGCAGGAATCTGATATTGACGATATATGGGTCCATTTTAAGAGAGCTAACCTAAGAATAATTGGAATAGAGGAGGGAAAAGAAGGTGAAACCAAATAGATCAACAATCTCTTCAAGGAAGTAATAGCAGAAAATTTTCCAAACATAGAGCAAGAGGTTGATACACAGGTCCAGGAATCTTATAGAACTCCCTTTAGACAGGATCGGAGAAAATGATCCACATGCCACATCATTGTCAAAATGACCAATGTCGAAGCCAAGCAGAGAATCTTAAAGGCAACAAAAACAAAGGGCCAAGTGACATTCAGAGGCAAACCAATTAGAATCACTCCAGACTTCCCAAACCAAGTCATGAGAGCCAGAAGGGCTTGGAGTAACATATTCCAAACTCTGACAGAAAACAACTTCCAGCCAAAAATTTCCTACCCAGCAAAACTTTCTATCAAATTAGATGGAGAAATAAGAAGCTTCCATGACAAACAGAAACTGAAGGAATTTAGGTCTTCAAAACCAGTGCTAGAGAAAATACTCAAAGAGATTAACTACAAAGAAGAAATAGGTAACACACACCAGAACCAGAGAAACAAGAGTTTCCATCCAACAGTCAACTAAGATTGGTTATCTGTGGAGATTCATTACTTATGTTAGTCTTTTACCTATCTCTAAATGGTATTGTTTGCCTTTATTGTTGTTAATTTTTAGGATTTCTAGTTGGAATATTAATATACTTTCAAATATAGCATTTGGAAATATTTTATCCCATTCTATTAGTAACTGTTAACTCTGTTTACATTGTCTTTGGATATACAATATTTTTTTTATTTTTTAGGGAGTTTGTATACTCTTCTCTTGCCTGTGCCATTGAAATCATATCCAAGAAATCACTGCCAATTTCAGTGTTGTGAGGTTTTATGACCCAGATTTTCTCCTAAAAGTTTATAGTCTTAAGATTTATATTTAGGTCTTTTATCTATTTTGAGTTAATATTTGTATATGGGATTAGGTAAGGGTCTAACTTTATTCTTTTCCATGTAATTATTATGTTTCAACAATACTTAGTTAAAATATTATTATTTCCACCACCAAATGTTCGTGGAAACCTTGTCAAAAATAACTTGACAATATATGGAAGAATTTAGCTCTAGGCTTTTATTTAACTCCAATGGTTTATATATCTGCCTTTAGAACAGTACTACACTGTTTCAATTATTGTAGCTTTATAGTGTTTGAAATCAGAAAATATATATCTTCTAGCTTTGTTCTTTTCAAGATAATTTTGGGTATCTAGAGTCCATTTTCCATATTAGGATAGATTTTTTTTCTGAAAAATAAATATATAAATATATGATAGTTTCACCTAAAAAAATAGAAAAAAATATTCTCTGGTAAGAAAGAAAGTAAAAATAAATATTGAAATGTTATCTTTAAGTCATCAAAAGCTTGATTTCAGACAAATGAAACTGTTATGTGAGATTATCATTTTTAATTTAGGATAAATTGCTATAATACTAGATGTCAACCACTAAGCCAAGCATGGGAGGGAGGGATGGGGAGAGAATGGGGTAGGGATTGGGTGGGGGCTGACTGGGCAATGTGTGCATGTATGTCTACAAAAGTTTTTATCCCACTATGATGTATGAATATAGTGCACCAATAAAAAAAAAAGAAAATAGAACTGAAACATGAGACCAATAAATGGTGCCTGTTACCTACGTGCTTTCACATACGTTTTCTCTCTTTCCTTTCTTCTTTCTTTCCTTTCCTCCCTCCTTCTCCTCTTCCTCCTCCTTGTTCTCCTTCTTTTTGTCCTCTCTCTCTCTCTCTCTCTCTCTCTCTCTCTCTCTCTCTCTCTCCATGTGGTGTGTGTGTGTGTGTGTGTGTGTGTGTGTGTGTGTACTGAGATTTAATCCAGGAGCATTCTGCCTTTGAGCTACACCCTCATTCCTATTTTATTATTTTTATTTTGAAACACAGTCTTGCTAAGTAGTGGGGGGCCTCACAAAGTTGCTTAGGCTGGCCACAAACCTGCACACCTCCTGTCTCAGGCTCCCAAGTACTGGGATTACAGGTATACAAAAGCACAACTGGCCCATGATGTCTCTTTAATCTAAAGATGGCTTTTAAGCCAGGCGTGGTGGCGCATGCTTGTAATCCCCGCGCTTGGGAGGCAGAGACAGGAGTATCGCGATGGTTCAGAACCAGCCTTGCTGGCTTAAGAGACCCTGTTTCCAAATAAAAATATAAAATAGGTCTGGGAGTGTAGCCCAGAGGTAGAAGAGCTTCCAGGAACCCCAGTACCACCAAAATAAAAAAATAAATAAAGATGGCTTTTATACTATATATTTAGTCATTTTTCTTCAAATGCCAGATAAAATGATTCCTAATGAATACATTTAACTTTCGTGGGAAAAATGATGGGTCAAGTGTAGCCAGTCCATTTGATGACGACATATTTATTAGTATTAAAAGATAATTGCAGATCTTGCAGTACTTGTGACACTGGAGCATCAGAGACCAATTGGACAAAGTGGTCAGTATTGCAAGGCAGTCATGTTGAACTCCAGAAGAAGCTGCAGTAATGTCAGAGTAGCACTGAAACATTCATTCTGCCCCAACTTGATACTAACTTAATGATGCCCTGACACAGAATTGATGGAAAGTAAAGAGGCTTCTCTTTTACAAAATTTCTGGTGGAACCTGGAAGTGGTGATTGAGAATTGTGATGACAATTAAGACAGTTTCAAAAACATTTTCAATTACAATTTTTTTTATAATTTTGTGAAATGTGTGCCTGTTGGTTAGACTAGAATGCTCTTCCAAAAGAGAATCCTCTTTCTGTGATTAGACTTGATTTTTGTGTGTGTAATACTGAGGGTGGAACCCAGGGGCTTTTCTACCTCCAGGCTATACTCCCAGACCTTATACTTTATTTGGAATCAGGGTCTCACTAAATTGCTGAAAGCCTCACTAAGTAGCTGAGGCTGGCTTCAAACCTGTGCAATCCTCCTGTTTCATCCTCCAAGTGCTGGGATTATAAGCATATGCCACCACGCCTGGGTAAGAGTTGATTTTTTATTATTAACCAGATCCAGAAAACCATGATTAGGATAGGTTTTATCAAATATACTAGCTACTAAATGCTGAGAATCAATATTTAACTAGATACCAGACAAGGCCTGTAGAGTGCACTTTCTCTGATTGTATATTGTCTTTGTTTAATTTTTAAAAAAAAGCTATTATCAGGAAAATTCATTGCAAAGCAGTATTACTTTAAAGAGAAAAATATGGCCTTTTTCTTCCCAGGCCAAATTCATTAGGAACCATTGCCATTCTCTTTATTCTATGTGAAGCTTCTGAAGCAAGAGCATCCATTCAAAAGCAACAATGTGTCCTGTTTCTTACCTTTGCTCTGCCCAGTATCCTAGGTCCCTAAAATGAAATTGTAACTGTTCTTTCAGCACTTAATTATATTCTACCAGTGTTTTGCAATGCCCATTTTCTCTTGCAGATAAAATCATTACAGACAAAAAATTTTTAAATGCTATCATGCTTTTAAGAAGCAATGTCAATGTTTTGCCAAAATTAAATCAAGTTATTTGGTGTCAGAAAGTTCTGGATCTCTGTCACTTTATCCATTGCATGAACTTAAGTAATTTAATAACTCTCAATTTCTTCAACAGTAAAATGGGGAAAATACTATATAACCTCATATGTTGTGTCAAGGTTTAAATGAAACAATGCATATAAAGAGCATAGCACAGCAATCAGTAAGCACTCAACTAATGTTAGGTATTAGAATATTAATAGCAATAGATTTGCTTGATGAGCAATTTTATACTCTTTATTTCTATTTTACCCTCCATTGTAGCAAGTTTAAAAGAAAGATGAGAACAAGTTACCCATATACAAAATACTCAAACTTCTTCATGATCCTCAAACACACAGTAATCCAACCCATTTCCTGAGCCCTGGAAAATTATTCAAAGCTGATTTTAACTCAGGCCTTCATATTTGCATGAGTACAATGAATGGTTATGGACTTAATCATTCAGATACATCACATTCAATTAAGGGGATTTTGCCAAAATATGGATGTAGCAAGCATAGATTTCCCTGCTCACAGGCCCAGACATGATATTTTTATTTACAAAGTTAAAAAAAAGAAAAAAGAATTTTCCTCTGAGCTGCCATTCTGTCTAATGAAACATTTTTAAGCTAGTAATGTCTAGGTAATTTCAGAAAATTCTCAGTCATTTCTCATTAAGTTCTTAGTCATAAACACTATATTTTTTTGTTTCACTCTTTCTTTCCATGGGAATCAATGATCAACTCTGGGTATGTTTGTGGACAGGGTGACAGTGACACAAGTGAAAGGGAATTTCATTGTGTTGGCCCTATTTTCTTACTACTTCAAATCTAACTCATCCATTCTGATCCTGGGCACATGTTACACAATGCTCTCTTGAATACTGTATCAGTTAAAGTTTAGTGGTTAACAAATTGCATCAAAACTTAGAAGCTTAATATACCAACCACTGACTTAGCTCACAATTCTGTGGGTAAGCAATTTGGACTGATGTCAGCTGGACTCATTCATGCATCTACAGTCAACTGGCAGTCAAGAACCTCGCTCACATATCTAGAGATTGGCTGGCTGTCAACTGGGATGAGAGAGTAACTAAACACATATCTTTCAGAATCCAATAGTGTGATCACAGAATGATCAAGAATTTCAATGGAATAAAGAAAAAAAATAACCCTAATACATTAACGCTCCAAGTTTTCACTTGCCATCTCAAGGAAAGAAAAATCCCAATACATTAATGCTCCACGTTTTCACCTGCCATCATATTCTATATCACCTAATTGGCCAAATCGAGCTACATTGCCAAGCCTACAGTCAATGTGAAGAGTACTATGATAGTATAAAAATATAAACACAGTAAAAAATTAGAAATCAATACTGCATCGACCTGAAAAAAATGGAAATTGTTTTTCTTATGAATATTTAGTGCCAACTCAGATCCCTTATGATGATGATCTATGAAAGGTATTAGATATTCCAAACCATAGCAGGAATTACCAAAATTATAAGCAGGATCCTCTCATAAAGGCTAAGGGCATCTTAGAAACACATTATTTTGCTTTCTTCTCCTCTTAAATAATGTCCTCCACTCAATTTAGTAGACCACATGACATTTTCATATGATATCATATGTCTTTAGAGGGTTTATAAAACTTAGATATAGGAGGTTTACAAATAATACAAGTTATATATAATATAATATAATATAATTATATAATTATATGCTATATATTATATATTATAATAATATAATAATAAGTTATTATATTAATTGTATATTGATATATTAATTATATATATATTATTCTTACTGGGCCTGCCACACAATACAATTCCACTCTAAAACAAATGTGTTGGATGAAAGAATGGGAATTGCTCAACCAGGAAATCCAGTTCACTAGAGTTTAAATTAAATCGTTCTTTCTTTGATTTCCTCAGCTGTTGAGTGGATATTTTTATCATGTTTTATCTGTCTCTGAGATATGGACCAACAAGATGGGGAAATGGAATACATGAACAGGTAAAATTCATGTTTAATGTCCCTACCTTTTCAAAACTCTATACTATATTCTTTTGTTTAAAAATTCCTTTCTGTGTGTATGCATATTGTACATGTGATAGGGTGAGAAGAGTACAGAAAGATGGCAAAAGTACTTAAACTGATCTTGTATTCTCCCTGACTCTTTCTTAATTTTACTAAATCAGTGGCTATTATTTTATCTTAGAGATTAAAATTTTCCTGCCTTCATTCTTTGAGCTCATTCTTATAAATAACACTATAAATTCTAAATTTTTATACACAGGAGCTATTATTCCAGAGGCATAGATTCTGTCATATATAATTCCACTCTAAATTATACCCTTGGAAAAGCCTTCTATAGCTTACAGGGGAAATAGTAGGGGAACACCTACATTAAAGATCCAAATGCAATGATTTACTCAGGAAGATAAATATAGAAATACAAAATAATTAAGTATCAAGATATGGATTTTTATTATCTCTTTTCCCCCTCTCATTACCCCTTTAACATTTACCAATAAAATTAGACATGGAGCCAGGTGTGGTGGCACACGCTTGTAATCCCAGCACTTGGGAGGCTGAGACAGGAGAATCACACAGGTTTGAAAGCCAGCCTCAGCTACTTAGTGAGGCTCTCAGTAACTTAGTAAGACCCTGTTTCCAAATAAAATATAAAATAGGTCTGGGAGTATAGCCCAGAGTTAGAAAGCCTCTGTGTTCCATCCCCAGTACCACCAAAAAAAAAAAAAAAAAAAAAAAAAGATTCGACATCGATCTGGGAGTGGTGGTGCAAGATATAATCTCAGTTCTTGTGAGGTTGAAACAATAGTATCACTGGTTCAAGGTAAGTCTAAACAACTTAGTGAAGCCCTATACAACTTAGTAAAAAACTAGTTCAGCTTAGAAAAAATAGGGCTGAGAGTGTAATTCAAAGGCAGAATGTCCCTGTTCTCAAAACTCAGCATTACAAAAAAAATTGACTTTGGGACCTTTACCTTGAGCAAGGTCCTAATACAGAAAACAGATTATATTCTTAGAGTTTATTTTTTATTGATGCATTGCAGTCATACTTCTTAAGTACAAGATGGTAGAGACAAACATGCATACATCACTCATTTAGCCCTTCCCCCAAGCTCCCCCCATTCCCTCACCCCTTTCTCCTCATGTTTGGCTTAGTGACTGACTTTGATATGATTGTGAATGTACATTATGTACATTAGGAAATTTCCCTCTTCCCCCCTCCCATCATCCCCAGTTAGGCCTTCTTATTTGCTAATTTATGGTTTCTCCTCCTTCCTCTATAGTTTGTCCTATGACTCTTTTTCTCCCTAGCTTCCACATATTAGAGATAACATACAATTTATTACTTTTTGTGACTTACTAATTTCATTCAGCATAATGTCCTCTTGTTCCAAAGGAATGGAAACAAAAATACTAAACCAATGAATGCATAACTATGTTCAGAGTCGCACAATTCACAATTGACAAACTATAGAACCAGCCAAGATGTCCATCAACCAATGAATAAAATACAAAACTTGGGATAGGTATACAATGGAATTTTACTCAGTCATAATGAAGAACAAAATTACATAATTTGCAGAGAAATGGATGGAACTAGAGTTTACTTTAGAATCAGACCTCTGAAACCCTTACCAAAGCTGTTATTTCAAGAGATAATGTTTTGGATTACAAAAGTCAAGATTTTGGGGAGAGAAAAACTTTAAGTTTCAAAAATTTAAAAAAGAAGTGCAATCTCATAGCCACATATATTTAAAAGAACACATGATGAAAAGGGAGCTTATAGTTAACATCCAAAGTGAAATTGAGTTAGACTGGCTGAGAAAGGAAAGGGAATTGGGACTAATTTCTGGAAAGGAAATGATAGGTACCCTAGAAATATTTAAAGAAAATTGAGAGTAGAGGCCTATGGTTCACTTCCATCATAAAGCTCAAAAAGGCAGCAAGCCTTTTTGCATATCTAGATTTTAAAAGGCTACAAAGTTCTCCAAATCTCCTTCTAACTACAGAGGGTGGCTAGATATACCAAAGTTATCTGTGGTCTCAAAAATTCTACAAATGGCTAAGAGATGTGTAGTCTGCAAGAAAGGTCCTCGTAATTTCAGTAAGGTAACACTGGCAGTATTTTTTTTTACAATTTATATGCCTTTTTAATTATTGCTTTTAATTTTCTTATGGTACATTGTAGTCATACTTTTCTCTTTTTTTTTTTTTTTTTTTTTGGTGGTACTGGGGTTCCTGGAAACCTTTCTAACTCCGGGCTACACTCCCAGACTTATTTTTGTACTTTTTTTTAAATTGTAAACAGGGTCTCCTAAGCCAGCATGGCTGGCTTTGAACCTGTGTGATCCTCCTGTCTCTGCCTCCCAAGCACAGGGATTACAAGGATGCACCACAACGCCCAGCATAGTCATACATTTTAATGGGATAAAAGACTTGTGTGGACATACATGCTGGCAGTAAATTTCATGTCAAGTGTAATATATAGGTATGGTATGAGTATGGACACTAAGAAACACTATTATAGGGATAATGACCAATAGATTAAAAAAAATAGGGGCTATTTTTAGCTACTAACAATGAATGATCATGGTCAAAATGCTCTTTCTTTCATTTGGGTACTTAAACCTACCCCATAGAATGAGGAGAAAGAATAAAATCATAATTTTTATCAAGATTTTTCCTGAAAAGAATGTTTTATCATCATAAATCACTGTGGTACACACTGATAATCCTGGCTACTTGGGAAGCTAAACAAGAAGATCACTTCTTGAGGAACAAGACCAGCCTCAGCAACTTAGCAAGAACATGTTTCGAAATATAAATAAAAAGGGCTGGGGATATAACCCAGTAATAGAAAACCCCTGGGTTCAGTTTCAGTATCACATAAAAGAATGTTATATTATCAACTTAATTATGAGTATCTTGATGAATATTAACATTTCTAAAACTGAAAAAAATAAGGGCTTCAAACATAATTGGACAAAAAGAATACCATTTTACATACTTCAATACCTACAATAGGTGTGTTAGATTAGCCTCCCCCTTATATAAATCACTTCTTATAAGAACCCACAGAGACCTGGGCATGGTACCACACATTTGTAAACCCAGTACTTGGGAAATTGAGACAGGAGGTTTGTATCCAGCCTCAGCTACTTAGGCCCTCCACAACTTGGTGACACCTTGTTTCAAAATAAAAGAATAAAAAAATAGGTCTGGGGTGTAACTTGGATGTAGAATGCCCCTGGATTCAATCCTCAGTACTAAAAAAAGAAAAAAAAAAGAAGCTATAGAGCCAAAATCCTAGGAGCACAGTCTTCTATACAAGTTGTTGCTCAACATTAATCTTTAGCCATCCTGTCACAGATAGGGTCCTACCAACTGTTCACAGCCAGAGTCAGTACTGATTGATTGTTTGGTGACTGTTCTATACCCTTTGTTAAAATTTTTGAATATCAGCCCTGGTGACAGTGACAAATTGAGAAATGTTACTCTGGTAGTGTGAGCAATTAAAGAAAATTCCTTGGGTAGCCTACAAAGCTAAATGAGCAAAGGCAGAAATTTGTATAATAAGGTAGGCAACAAAAGTAAATAATAATGATTATATTTTCTATGCATATATTGTGGATAACATCCCAAACTACTTTGTTTCCAGCAATAAAAAATCATGTGGTACATATGTCCCAGGTCTTCTTCCCTATGATTTCTGAAGAAAATATCAGTGACTATTTTCTCAGATTTTAAGGAATATATTCACTCATTTATTCATTCACTCAAACATCTTTATTGACTATGTCTTGTGTCAGAATCTGTTCTCGATGTTGAAGGTGCAGGAATAAAGAACAACAGATAGTATGGGGCAAAGGTTGTTAATGTTCAGTGTGTGTTTATGTATGCATTTATTGTTTAATAAAATGCAGATTCCAGGGCTGTTCTAGAAAGATAGGTTTCTGAACCCCTCCTTCAGAGAGTCCAATTTATAGTGTTTGGGGCAACTCATAAATTGTAGCCAGTTGCAAATTAAAATGCTATTGTGAAAAGGGACAAGTTAATAGAGGATCTCATCACACTGGTAATGGCATGCAAGAATATTTGAGGCTAAATCCCTTACCATAATTTTTATTTCTTTTAAATCATCCCATGAGCTAGGTTATACAAGTTACAGTGGGACTAGGTTTATGCAGATGCTAACATGTCTACTGTCTTCATTTAGAAATCCTATGTGAACATTTGTTAATTTCATCAACATCATAATTCTTGTACCATTATCTACTTATTTACTGCAATAACTCAAGGGAATCTAGATTAGATAATGGAGTACATAAGTGACTAGTCTCCATATTAGAAGCCACTGCTCCTCATGGTTTTATTTGCAAGGCAGGTCAATAATTTTCAATTTAAACTATTGAATAAAAAACTGTTTATGCTAGAAGCTTTGTACTTTGTTATGCTATAGGAATCTTTTGTGTTGACAACTAGGGGACACAAAAGTTTGATATACATAGGTAAGAAAAATCTCCCAAGGATCACTTTCCCCCCCCAAAAAAAAACCCTTGTTTAATTGACAGTGAAATGCATTGTTTCTGTACCTTCCTATATCTATCATACTAGACATGGACACCCAAACCAGGGTAGGTCATCCCTAGATTCATAACGGACCTATGGCATGGCCTAGCAAAAGGAAAACAGCCATAAAGAATCAGTTAAGTCAATCACATTTATTTTTCTTGGTAATTTAAAGAAAAAAATAACAGACAAAAATTCCAAGTTAGCTATAGAAACTAAGTGGAGAGTAATTACCAATGTTTATACTGGGTTTAAGAGTGGTAAAAGAGAAGCTTCATTCTCATAGTTTTAAGAAAGAGACTAGGTCATGAGGAAATAAAGATAAGTAGTGATTTGAGGATAGATAACAAGTAGGAATAGGTGAGGAATTATGATAGCATGAGGTATAAAAGATCTGAGATAATTAAAATGAAAGAGAAATGGAAGCAAAGAGGAATCCTACACTCCCCTATTGAGAGCCTGTCCTATAAACTACCCTAATTTACAGACATCAGAGGTTTGAAATAAGCCTACCCTGTAAAACCTGGCATTTAGTATGGTTGGGATGAACACAAGAATCTATATATTTGAAGTTAAAATAAAGTCAAGCTTTAGTCTCAACATTCACACAATTGGTAATTTATATTTGTATCATGAGCTACAGCTACAGCCTTGGCAAAACCAAATGGCCAATGATACACTTGGGCAATAATATTTAGAGTCTTTGATCTTGTGTATCATTAACCATGAGCCTATTAAATTACCATCACAAATAATTATCACACCAATTGTCAATAATAGAAACAAAACACCATTTAGATTGGCTAGTATCTAAGTATTCCCTTGCAAAATTCAAAATAGGTAAGCATGCTTCATGTTGAAACCTGGAATAAAAATGATCATCAACCAGTTGAAATGCAAATCTATATGTATGTGATTATTGTAATAATCAAATGTTAAAATAATTAATGCTGATTATGAAAATGATTCATCTTATATACAAAAATAATTATTAGAGACATCCAAATTGTTACATAAGTAGGGAAGCAAATTGGCAATTATAAATACTGAGAGCAAATTAACCACACAATTGTAGGAAGGATATTATACAGTTTTGAGTAAAAAAGGCAGATAATTATATAATAATAATATGATATAATTGTAAAATAAAACAGTAGACAGATATTACCATAATTTAATGTTTATAAAATTGTTTTGTAAACTAGTTAAATACTATTTGATTTATACTTAGTTTCATTGATTCCAAGAAATAATGATATAATTTGTGCTTTAGATATATTTTATGAGAAAAAATTAAAAGTTGAATATTAATTTTGCCATTTCAGTATTTCATGAGGAGAATTAGAATGGAAGCTGTTAGAGAAGAAGAAGGAAATAAGGGAGGCAATGGATGATGTGGTGGAAATTATGAAAGTATGTTATATACATGTATGAATATGCTAAAGTGAAACCAATTATTATGTGAAAGTAATATATACCAGTATTTTTTCATAAGGAAATATCTTCCAAAATCAAATACAAAAACCTGTAATAAATCATCTTTGTGCTTGTCAGTCATAACAAATAATAAAGATTATGAATAGAACAAATCAAATTAAAATAGCTTATGTTGGCTGGGCATGGTGGATCATGCCTTTTGTCCAGTACTTGGGAGGCTGAAACAAAAGGATCTCAGGATCAAAGCCAGCCTCTACAACTTAACAAGTCCCTCAGCAACTTAGTGAGATACATTTTCAAGCTAAAAATAATAAATTAAATTAGGCTCAGAGTTACAATGCCTCTGGATTCAACTTCCAGTATAAGAAAATTAAATTAAATTAAATGGGCTACTTTATAACTATCTTCCTCTTGCAATGTGTAGTAAAACCACCCAAAGCAATCTATTATTAAATAGTGCAAAGTAATTATTATTCTTGTACTCTAATGCCAAAAATTTTAATTGAAGATTAAACATATAAAATCATAATTAGTTTGGAGAGAAAAATCCTTATATATCACAAGTTCACTCTATTGTGATGATACTTATTTTTTATTGAGCTTTATGTTGACTTTTTACTATTATTATTATTTAAGTTGAGACATAATGCTCATATCATATTTAAAGTATACTAATCAATGGCTTACAGTATATTCACAAATTATAACCATCACCACCATTTAAACCTAGAATATCAACACCCTAAAAAGAAACCTCATTCCCTTTATCATTTACTCTTTAATTTCCCCTACTCCTTGCCTTTGTCAACCACTAGTCTATTTTCTGTTTATGATTCTGGCTATTCTGCACATTTTACATAAATAAAATCATATAAAACATGGCCTTGTGGGCCTGGATTTTTTCATTTAGCATAATGTTTGCTGGATTCATATGTGTTACAGAATATGTTAGAACATCATTCCATTTTATTGCCAAGTGATATTGTATTACCTATCTATATATGTTATTCATTCATTTGGTTGTTTCCACTTTGGAGCTAATATGAATAATGCAGCTATGTATATTATAGTTGTGAGGGATAGAATATATATATATATATATATATATATATATATATATAATCATAGCTAGGCATAAAACTGATGAGTGATATGTTAAATTTTGTTTAATCTTTTGAGAAACTGGCATTAAATTTTTCTAAGCAGCTGTTCTGCCCAAGAAATACACGAGTGGTCCATTTTCTCATATTAGCCCTTTTGGCATAAATGGCTACTGAGACCAAACATGACTTCATCACCCCTCTGAGAATCCGAACACTACTTGCCACCATTTTCTTGAGACAGATCCTTTAAGTTTAGTACCCATGAAGCACAGCTCTACTTCAAGTTCCAGCTTATTCATGTCCCTCCCCTCAGCCTGACAACCTACTACTAAGATTTCCCCATTTTTCATGCTCAAAGCCACATAATTATGACATGTTTTTATTGATGCCATTATTTAGGGTTATGAAACCATACAATAAAATGATGAAAATTCATCAGTATTATCAATTATCCTTGAGTATCTGAAATTTCATGAGAAACAGTATTTTATTTATTTCTTGCATAAAATATACTAAGAATCATTTTTCCATTTTATGTATAAGTAAAATAAACTTCTAGGAAAGTGAAGGCAATTGTCTAATTTTTTTTTTATTGGTGCACTGTATTCATACATCATAGTGGGATACAAACTTTTGTAGACATACATACACACATCGCCCAGTCAGCCCCCACCCGATCCCCACCCCATTCTCTCCCCATCCCTCCCTCCCATGCTTGGCTTAGTGATTGACATCTAGTATTATAGCAATTTATCCTAAATTAAAAATGATAATCTCACATAACAGTTTCATTTGTCTGATACCAAGCTTTTGATGACTTAAAGATAACATTTCAATATTTCTTTTTACTTTCTTTCTTATCAGAGAATTTTTTTTCTATTTTTTTAGGTGAAACTATCATATATTTATATATTTATTTTTCAGAAAAAAAATCTATCCTAATATGGAAAATGGACTCTAGATACCCAAAACTATCATGAAAAGAACAAAGCTAGAAGATATATATTTTCTGATTTCAAACCCCATAAAGCTACAATAATTGAAACAGTGTAGTACTATTCTAAAGGCAGATATATAAACCATTGAAGTTAAATAAAAGCCTAGAGCTAAATTCTTCCATATATTGTCAAGTTATTTTTGACAAGGTTTCCACGAACATTTGGTGGTGGAAATAATAATCTTTTAACTAAATATTGTTGAAACATAATAATTACATGGAAAAGAATAAAGTTGGACACTTACCTAATCCCATATACAAATATTAACTCAAAATAGATAAAAGACCTAAATATAAATCTTAAGACTATAAACTTTTAGGAGAAAATCTGGGTCATAAAACCTCACAACACTGAAATTGGCAGTGATTTCTTGGATATGATTTCAATGGCACAGGCAACAGAAGAGTATACAAACTCCCTAAAAAAATTAAAAAAAATATTGTATATCCAAAGACAATGTAAACAGAGTTAACAGTTACTAATAGAATGGGATAAAATATTTCCAAATGCTATATCTGAAGGTATATTAATATTCCAAATAAAAATCCTAAAAATTAACAACAATAAAGGCAAACAATACCATTTAGAGATAGGTAAAAGACTAACATAAATAATGAATCTCCACAGATAACCAATCTTAGTTGTCTGTTGGATGGAAACTCTTGTTTCTCTGGTTCTGGTGTGTGTTACCTATTTCTTCTTTGTAGTTAATCTCTTTGAGTATTTTCTCTAGTGCTGGTTTTGAAGACATAAATTTCTTCAGTTTCTGTTTGTCATGGAAGCTTCTTATTTCTCCATCTAATTTGATAGAAAGTTTTGCTGGGTAGGAAATTTTTGGCTGGAAGTTGTTTACTTTCAGAGTTTGGAATATGTTACTCCAAGCCCTTCTGGCTCTCATGACTTGGTTTGGGAAGTCTGGAGTGATTCTAATTGGTTTGCCTCTGAATGTCACTTGGCCCTTTGTTTTTGTTGCCTTTAGGATTCTCTGCTTGGCTTCCACATTGGTCATTTTGACAATTATGTGGCATGGGGATCCTCTTCTCCCATCCTGTATAAAGGGAGTTCTATAAGTTTCCTGGATCTGTATATCAACCTCTTGCTCTACGTTTGGTAGTTTTCTGCTATTACTTCCTTGAAGAGATTGTTGATCCCTTTGGTTTCACCTTCTTTTTCCTCCTCTATTCCAATTATTCTTAGGTTAGCTCTCTTAAAATGGACCCATATTTCTTCAATGTCAGATTCCTGCTGTTGGATATTTTTTCCTAGATTAGAAACTATGCGTTCATTTTTGGAATTATCATCTTCTAAGAGCAAGATTCTGTTCTCCATGTGGTCTAATTGGTTGTTTGTGCTTTGAATTGAAGCCTTTACTTCATTAGTTGCATCCTTTATCTCTTTTTGGCTCTCTGAGTTCTTTTCGAAGCACCTCTATTATTTCTACCGTTATTTTCCTGATTTGATCTTCTAGAAATCTCTGAATTTCTGTGTTATCTGGTTCTGATGTTGTGGGGTTTTGGGCATTCATTGCTCCAGTATTATTCCTCTTTCCCATGATTTAGGAAGTTTGTGCCTTCTCTGGATCACTATGACTTCACTTAAGGTGTTCTGGATCTCGAGTCTGTAGCATCTCAGACCCCACTACTCCTTTACTGGGTTGTATCACAGAGTCTCCGACCCAGGGATTCGATAGAGGCTGCTTTAGACTGTGGGGGGTGCCAGGTTGCACGTTCTCCTGTGGTGTGATATCTCTGCCACCTCCACTCCCCCACTGGGTCAAGTCCCAGGGAGTACAGTACTGGGATTTTTCCTCTGTGGCCCGCAATTTGACTCACTGTTCTTGAGTACGCAGATGTAGCTGTACTGGATTCTGTGAATTCTCTGCTGCTGCCGCCGGTGGCAATATGGTGCTGGTGCTATGCCCTCGGCTGTGAGGCTAGCGTATTTCTTCTTGGTTTTGATTTCCACTCTGAATCCCTGCGGCGTGTGCTGAGCTCAGCCACTGGGAGCTTTAGATTTTACCTGCGGCGAGAAATCTAGCCTGGCTGTTTCGCAGCGGCTCACCTCGGCTTGCCATAGCCATCCGGTGAAGTCGCCGCTGCCGCCGGCAGTATGGCGCTGCTGCCGCGGCCTCGGGCATGAGGCCGGTGTATCTCCTCTGTGGCTCTGAGCTCTGTTCTAAGTCTGCTTTCTCTCTGGAGCCTGGTGATTTTTTTGTTTCTCTGGTGATGGTGTTTTCTGGCTATGAAAGGCACTGATTTTGTGGTAATGGAGATTAGTTGTTAGCGGGGCTCTTAAGCCCCGCTTTTCTCGGTCGTCATCTTCTTGTCTAATGTTATATAGAGCCAATTAAGATAAAACCAAGTCTCAAATTTTTATGCCTTTGAATGCTATTCCACCACCGATTATCTAAACCTGCGTCTTCTCCATAAAACATTTGCATAAATTGTATCAGAAAGACTCCTTCCCAAACTAATTTTGATAGCTTCCAAGTTGTCCAAAGGCTTGAGAAGAACCATTCTAGTTTTTCTATGTTGAAGTATCATCTGACTTCCCTTCCTATCATAATATTTATTTAATTATTCCAGAATAAACCATATAGATTATATGTGGCAGAAGAAAAATTAAACAAAAGCCTAAAATGTGGTTAATATTTATAATATTCAACTAATACTTCTTATAGATTCTTCTATAATACCTCACTTCATAATTATTTTGTTCAGTGTTTGTCATACATGTGGTTATATTTTAAATGTTTTGAATCCAGAAGCAATAACTGAGAATTTGAACTTTTTATTAAATACTTTCATTTATACTCTATTCTTCAACCCAAATAACCTCGTGTGGAATCTGTCCTCAAGTTAGTCAAATCTCATCCATATCCTTCATATACACTATACTCACTAGCACCATAACAGCATTGCCCATTTTATTTCCTCCACTGCCAATACCTTCTCCCTTTTCCTTCACCAATATATTATCTACATCTCCTTAAGGCCTAACTCAAATCCAATCTGGTTCATAAAGCTTTTCTCCCACAGTTGTAGTCCTCAACGGATTCTCTTCCCTTTATATTCCAATTATATCATGATATTAAATAAAGTATTAATGGCATCATAATCCATGGTTAGAAAATGATGTCTTCCTCAAGAATCCAAGTTCTAGTACTTTCACAATCCCTAGTATTCATGATAACTTAAAATCATAAAAATAATCTCTTCTCCTTATGATGAAGTTGAATTATCTAATCATTTTCAGTGAAAAATTTAATCAAAACCCTTAATTAAGTTAAATTCTTTCTCCATACAACATCTGAGGTAATAATGCAAACCAAATACATAATATAATTTTTTGCAGTCCTGGAAATGGAATCCACAACCTCAAATTAGCTAAGTATATATTCTACCTAAGTGACATCTCCAACCCCTTTAATTTACTTTTAATCACCCTTCAGGGGTTGTCTTGAACTTGGTAGGCCTCTATTTCATGCCGAATATCTGTATTATCACTTCTTGGAGAATGAGCACTGGTTATTAAAATAATCAGTCTGTGAATCTGCAAAAGTAAAAATACTCAGTAGATCCTACCACAAAGGCAAGAAAGTGTAGAGTAGAGCTAAAAATATTCCAAGAACATGATAAAAAATGGAATTTCAATTAACCAAGGCAATAAGGACAGATTATAAGAAATAAAGTATAATCTCCTAAAAGACAGGAGCTAAATCTTAATTTTCTTTGTTTTCCCAATATATGGTGGAATGTCAATAAAGAAAACCCCAAATCAGAGCTTTTCGATAGATACATTTGGATGTTTTTATTTAAAATCTTCCCAAATGCTGAAAATATCTCCTGTGAGTCTTTAGTTTAACAGCTTCACTATTAAAAGTCTAATTCCTAACTTTGGGGGTAATATACTCCTCCCTCTTGCCCTCTTTTCTCATTGACAGTTTTTTTTTTGTTTGTTTTCTTTTCTGCAGGCCTATCATGCATGATACACTTTTAGTAATGTTACATTTTTCTAGTTTTTAATTCAACCATATGTGCTCCCCATTAAGTGAAGTGAAGCTCCAATGACTCTGTCTTCCCCCTTTAATGAAAAAGTTTTTATAAAGGAGAATAGAAATATCATTCAGATTTAGGGCTTAGCTGAGAATGGAGAAACTTTATTATGGTGCTCATTAGTTGCAAAATGTTCAAAAGGAATGTGTATACACTCTCTCCAAAAATTTTACCAGGAAAAAGCCCCAGTTTGGTAGGCCTTTACATTAATCAGCATTCCCAGCAGCATAATGATGCTGGAAATTAGGAAAGCAATGGAGGATTCTTAGTCAGATTTAATAGGCTAGGGCACTTTGCTAACACACTGCTGTGGATCGATTGAAGTTAATTATTATACAAGATTAAACCCCAAGTAACTACAGTACATCAAACCAATGCAAAAAGCTCTGGCTCAGGAAGGAGGATAAACAAACATGAATTCTGGAGGAAAGGCTTTTCTATCCAGTCCTTAACTCACTGCATTACATATAAATATAATAAACTAATGCAATATAAATCTAGGATATTCAACTGAAATTGAAATATAAACTTCACTTACTGTCTCTGTGGAATACTTGACCTGGAAACCTAAATAAATAGCTGTGAATTTTCTTAACATTTCTATTTATTTTTAGATAGTTGATTTGTCTTCTACCATTTGCCCAGATTTACTCTTTTATGATCATTGATCATTCTAAGAAAACTAAGTATATGAGGAAGTCACAAAACCAAATAAATGGTGTTTCACATTTATTCAATGCCTAAGTCACTTCAAGAGAACATGGCTAAGCCTGGAATTGGTGCCTAATAAATAATTGTTGATAAGCTCAAAGAGTGTTTTAAGTCCTCTAGGGACCTAACTTCCTAGGAAAGACAAAAGGACATACTAGAAAGGAGAAAACAATGACAAAGCATATGTATGCTAATTTGTGGTGATTAAATGATTGTGATATACATTTTGACAGAAGAATATTTTTATTACAACCATTTTCTCCTGAGAGTTTCTTTTCTCTTGCCCTTCCCTTCATTGAACAGCTAAACAATTCTGTGCTCATTTTGCTTTGGCAGACAGCAGAGAGCAGAAACAGCCTAAAGCAGTGGGGAGTAAAAGACTTCTCATCTTGACATTTAGATTTCAGATGCATAGCAAAGGGCTCACAACATAGACAATATGTGTGAGAAGACAAAGATTACCCCAATGATCTTTCACAAGAACCAAAAAGATTCCCCAGGATGAGAGAATTAAGGATATTTAGGGGAAAGCAATGAGAATATAAATATCAAATGATTCCATAGAGGGAACCAGAAATAAAAAAAATCCTTTTTTATTTTTGAGAGATAGAAAAATTTGCACCACATCTGCAGGCATATCCCTTGATAGACAACAAGATACACCAGAGACAAAATGACTCTTGTATGTGTTTAGAGAGAAGAGGCCATAGAAAGAATAACAAATTTACTGTACATCATCATGCTTTGGGAAGAGCTGAGTGATTCTCAAGAATGACATGAAAACAGCAGGAAAAAAAAAGATGAACCTAAAGGGAGCCATTTAGGTCTGAGGCATACTGAATTTTTTCTAGAATATCAGTCTAATGGTGAGAAAGGGGTATTGAAGTCTCCCAGTATTACTGGATTGGGACTTAAGTGTGAATTAATGTCACAAAGAGTTTGTTTTATGAAAGTACCTGCACCTATGTTTGGGGCATAGATGTTGACTATAATTATTTCTTCTTTCTGCATTGTTCCTTTTATCAGTAAAAAAAAAATGTTTTTAAATATTGCTTTGTCTCTTCTAATAGGCTTGGGCTTGAAGATTAACTTGCCTGATATCATAGTTTCTACTCCTGCTTGTCTTTGAATTTCACTGGCATGGATTACCTTGCTCCAGCCTTTTACCATTAGTTTGTTACTATCTTTCCTTGTGCGTTGTGTGTCTTGCAGGTAGCAGAGACATGGATTCTGTTTTTTAATCCATTTTGCCACCTTACGTCTTTTAATTGGGAAGTTGAGGCCATTTATATTTAGTGTGGTTATTGATAGATGACTTTTAATTCCTAATATCTTGAGATAGAACTTCTATTTGAGGTAGTGTTTGTTCTTCTTTACTTACTTGTTTGCTGGATTGAAATTCTTGTTTCTCTGGTTCTGGTGTATATTACTTATTTCTTCTTTGCAGTTAATCTCTTTGAGTATTTTCTCTAGTGCTGATTTGGAAGACATAAATTCTTTCAGCTTCTGTTTTTCGTGAAAGTTTTTATTTCCATGTCTATTTTGAGAAAAAGTTTTGCTGGGTAAAAAATTTGTGCTGTAAGTTGTTTTTCTTTTTTCTTTAAGTTTAGAATATGTTACTTCAAGCCCTTTCATGACTTGGTTTGAGAAGTCTGGAGTGATTCTAATTGTTTGGGCTATGAATGTCACTTAGTTTTTGTTTGTTACATTTAACATTCTCTCCTTGGCTTTTACATTGGTCATTTTGACTATGATGTGGTGTGGTGAACCTTTTCTCTGATCTTGTCTAAAGGGGGTTCTATAAGTTTCCTATACCTTTGTATTGACCTCTTGTTCTGTGTTTATATTAATTCTTTGAAAAGATTGTCAATCCATTCTAAGATTCGATCTCTTAAGATGGGCCCATATCTCTTCAATGTCCAATTCATGTTGTCGAATTGTTTTTTCTAAATTTTATACTATGCATTCATTGTTAGGAGTGATCATCTTCTAAGAGTGAGATTCTATTCTTCATGTGATCTGATCAGTTGTATATAGTTTTAATTGATGCCTTTGCTTCAATGATTGCATCCTTTATTTCTTTCAGATTCTCTCAAAATTATTTTTGGAAGTCTTGTACAATTTCTACCATTACATTCCTGATTTGTCCTTCTGGCAATCTCTATAATTCTGTGCTGGCAGGTTCTGTTATTGTGGGGTGGTGGGAGCTCATTACTTTCTTGTTATTCCTCCTCATGATTTCAGAAGTTTGTATATTTTGCAAAGTAAAAAGTAAAAATAAAAAGAGCATTTAAATAATAGCAAGGAGCATCTCCTATGATAGTGTCCCATGACTCTTGATGTAGGATCAAATGGGCACTTGGACATCTCAACAGTTGAGTACATGGAAGAATAATATTGAGAATATAATAACTTACCTCCCAGGGTGATTCTTGTGTATGTGAATTAGTGAAATGGGTCTCAAAACTACATATTATGTATTAGCATAAGTGAAACAAAATACATGCTAAAATATTTAAAGTAAGAATGGGCAATTAATTTATTTTATAAACATTTATTCATTGGTCACTATCACTTTGTTTAAGGGTCGATAATGGGAAGAGATCTGATAGAAATTCACAAAGCCCTAAACAAAGGTTGTAGGTTTAAAAGAAGGGCAAAGCAGTAGGCAAGAAAGCATAAACAAGTGTCTGGCACAGGAAAAATTACAATTATCAATATATTTACCTTTATACTAAAATATTGGTTATCAAACATTAGTGCATTAAAGGGTCAGTTTTGATGCTGTTGTTGTTTACAATACATATACCAAATCCCTACTACCAGAGATTGGATTTTAAAAGTAAGAGTACAGAGCAACATCAAGAATCCTTTGCACTAAAAGTCAAAATAATAAAAATTTTAGATTTTTCTAGCCATGTTAACTCTGTTAAAACTATTCAATTCTGTATTGTATTGTTAATTACATACAATTAATAGATGAAAGGATAATGTTTGTAAAGAGTAAAACTTTATTTACAAAAATTAGTGAAGTCTTGAACCTGGTCCACAGACCACCATTTGTTGATCCCTGGTCTCAAGCAAGGCCTAGACACCTATCATTTTTAATGTTCTACAAGCCATTCAAATTCACAGCATAAACCATTGGGAAAACAGTGAATTAGAACATTATTTTCTAGAAAGCTATAATTTTGAATGCAAATACATAATCTCTGAGGGAATTATCCCTTAGTTCTTTGTTAATCCTAACCAACATTTTAATTTAAAAAACAGAAAATGGCAGCAAAGTACATATGCCCTTGTATTAGTAGCTATGCAAAAGTTATGCAAAAATACAAAGTTAACTATTAGATACAATCTTATAACCCATTAAAATAATAAATATCATAAATCAGTGTAATTAATTCCAGGAATGCAAGGACAATTCATATCCTTTGTCACAATAATTACTATCAATAGACTAGTTGATACTACATACCTAATATGAATAGAATGCCTCTGGAAGAATATACAGGAAACTGTTAATAAGCAGTTGTCTCTAGGGAAAGAAACTGGTTGGCTGAGAAACAGGGTTGAAAGGGGGACTTGCTGTATATATGCTAAACTTTGAGGCTTTAGCATTTTACATAATGTGCAAACATATATTCAAATAAGTAACTATGATAATTTTAAACTAAATTGCCTTATTTGGCTTACTCAGCAAAGCTATATTCAACTCTTGAGAACACAGCTAAAAGAGGGATATCTAGCAAAGAAAACCTTCAAGCGAACAATTCAGGAAATGTAGCCCAAATTTTCAGGTTTCACCACCATATATTCTGTCCCAATTGTCCTAGAAGAGGGATGAAGACAGATAATCCATATTTTTTAAAAAGAAACAAGATGATTTTAATGACTATACATGATTGAGAATGCATAATTTAAGTGTGGGTTGTTGATGGGAAAGCCATAGAGAATCTATTGCATCTGAAGCAGACACTTCTCCAGAGGACATAACAGGTGCCTAGTGCCTTTATTCACAGCAGTAAGGGAAGGAGTAAAAAAAAGAGTGAATTTCACACATATAGAAATCCTGTTGAAACCTATAAACTACCAAAAAAACCCCACAAAAATTATACTAGACAATAGAGGTTATTTGTAAAAAGCGAAGAATTAGACTTCTCTTCAACACTGGAAATTGGAGGATATTGGGATAATATAGACATAGTCTGTGGAAATGATTTAGTCAAATATTCAGATGTGGGAGTAAAAGAAAAATGAGTTCAGAAAGTATACAATTCAGGTATTTTTTCCTAAGTAAATCACTCAAAGAAAGAATTTTTCCAAGTGAAATTTGTGATATATCAAAGAACTCAACATAAAAGAAGAGTAAATGTACAAAAATTAACAGTAAACATATTTTTAAATGTGTAGTTAAAATCTTAATAAATAGCCAGGTGTGGTGGCACATGGCTTGTAATCCCAACATTCTGTAGGCTGAGATGGAAGGATCATGCTTTGTAAACAGCCTCAGCGACTTAGGGAGTCCCTCTGCAACTCAGTGAGGCCTTTTTCAAAATAAAGAATAAAAAATATGGCAGGGGGTTTAGCTTGGAGTTCTAATGCACCTGGTTCCCATCCCCAAATACACAAAAAACTTAATGAAAACTATATTTAAATGAAAACTATATTCAAATAAACAAATTATCCAAAATTAACAATGATAATCTCACATAACAGATTCATTTGTCTGATATCAAACTTTTGATCACTTAGAGATAACATTGCAGTATTTCTTTTTGCTTTCTTTCTTACCAGAGGATATATTTTTCTTTTTTAAAGGTAAAACTATCATACATTTATTTTTTTCCAAAAAAAATCTATCCTAACATGAAATATGAACTCTAAATACCCAAAACAATTTTGAAAAAGAACAAAGCTAGAAGATGTACATTTTCTGGTTTCAAACCTTATAGAGCTACAATAATTAAAACAGTGTAGTACTGCTATAAAGGCAGATATATAAACCAATGGAGTAAAATAAAAAGAGTAGAAATAAATTCTTCCATATATGGTCAAGTTATTTTGACAAATTTCCAAGAACATTTGGTGAAGGAAATAATAATAATTTCACTAAATATTGTTGAAAAATAATAATTACATGAAAAAGAATGAAATTGGATCCTTACCTAACACTATATACAAATATTAACTCAAAATAGATAAAAGATCTAAATGTAAATCTTAAGACTATAAACTTTTAGAAGAAAACCTGGCTCATAACACTTCACAACATTGAAATTGGCAGTGATTCCTTGGATATGATTTCAAAGGCACAGGAAACAAAAATATAAACAAACTTCCTAAATAATAAAATTTATATATCCAAAGACAATGTAAACAGAGTTAAAATTACAGATATAATGGGATGAAATATTCCAAATAGAGATCCTAAAAATTAGCAACAATAAAAGCAAACAATACAATTTAGAAATACAATTTAGAAATAGTTAAAAGACTGAAATAACTAATGAATCTCCAAAGATTTTAACCTATAAATACATGAATATATTCTTATTTGCTTAGTTGTCTGCTGGATGGAAAATCTTATTTCTCTGGTTCTGGTGTGTATTACCTATTTCTTCTTTGTAGTTAATCTCTTTGAGCATTTTCTCTAGTGCTGGTTTTGAAGACATAAATTCCTTCATTTTCTGTTTGTCATGGAAGCTTCTTATTTCTCTATTTAATTTGATAGATAGCAGTGCTATGTAGGAAATTTTTGGCTGGAAGTTGTTTTCTTTCAGAGTTTGGAATATGTTACTCCAAGCCCTTCTGGCTCTCATGACTTGGTTTGGGAAGTCTGGAGTGATTCTAATTGGTTTGCCTTTGAATGTCACTTGGCCTTTTGTTTTTGTTGCCTTTAAGATTCTCTGCTTGGCTTCGACATTGGTCATTTTGACAATTATGTGGCGTGGGGATCCTCTTCTCTGATCCTGTCTAAAGGGAGTTCTATAAGTTTTCTGGACCTGTGTATCAACCTCTTGCTCTATGTTTGGAAAATTTTCTGCTATTATTTCTTTGAAGATATTACTTATCCCTTTGGTTTCACCTTCTTTTCCCTCCTCTATTCCAATTATTCTTAGGTTAGCTCTCTTAAAATGGGCCCATATTTCTTCAATGTCAGATTCAAGCTGTCTGATATTTTTTCTAAGTTAGAAATTGTGCATTCTTTTTTGGAGTGTTCATCTTCTAGGAGCAAGATTCTATTCTCCATGTGGTCTAATCAATTGTTTATACTTTGAATTGAGGCCTTTACCTCAATGATTGCTTCCTTTATTTCTTTTAGACTCTCTCTACATTCTTTTTGAAAGTCCTGTATTATTTCTACAGTTATATTCCTGATTTGATCTTCTGGAGATCTCTGAATGTCTGTGTTATCAGGTTCTGATAATATGGGGTTGTGGGCATTCATTGCTCTATTGTTGTTCCTCTTTCCCATGATTTCAGAATTTTGTGCCTTCCCTGGGTCACTATGACTTCACTTAGGGTGCTCTGGATCTCGAGTTTGTGGTAATCTCAGCCGCTGCTACTCCTTTACTGGGTTGTATCGTAAAGTCTCATACCCAGGAAGTTAATCGAGGCTGTGTGAGACCGTGGGGGTCCCAGCCTGGGGGTTTTCCCACAGGGAGTTGTGACTAGGGTGTGTTATCTCTGCCACTGCTACTCCTTCACTGGGTTGGACTGCAAAATATCCAACCCAAGGAGATTATCAAAGCTGCACAAGTCCCTGGGAGTGCAGTACAGAGATTTCTCCTTTAGGGGCGGCAATTTAAATCATGATTATTGTGCACGCAGACCTGGAGCTGTGACAGGGCACTGTGAACTTGCTGTTGCTGCTGGCAGTATGGCACCACTTCCACACCCTCCGCCATGAGGTTTGCACTGCTGGCAATATTGCGCCACTGCCACGCCCTTGACCATGAGGCTGACACTGCCGGCAATATGGCGCTGCTGCCACGCCCTCGGCCGTGAGGCTGGCGTATTTCTTTTCTGGTTTTGAGCTTCATTCTGAGTCCCTGGAAGGCATGATGAGCTTGGCCACTGGGAGTTTTAGACATCCATTGCCCTGAAAGAACTGCTGAATTATACCTGAATGATCCATAGCTTCTCACTTCAGCTCCTTGTTTACCTTTCCTCTCTGGATCCTGGTGCTGTGGGGGAAGATGGTGCCAGTGCAGCTCTGCTGCTGCATTGCGGGCTTGATTTCTGATCTCTGGTTGTTTTTCTAGTCTTTTTTACTCTGTCCCTTGTGTTTACATTTTTTACTTCTCTGCTGATGGTGTTTTCTGGCTGTGAAAAGTGCTGATTTTATGGCAACAGAGATCGAGTTTTAGCAGGACTCATAAATGCTGTTATTCTTGGTTGCCATCTTCCTGGAAGTCTGGTTGACCCTTCAGTTTCTAATGACTAAATAATCTCACTTAAAACAATGTTCTCCAAGTCCATCTATTTTTCTGCAAATGACATAATTTTTTCTTCTTTATTGCTGAGTAAAATTCCATTTTGTATATATCCCATAATTTTAATCCACTCATCTGTTGATGGCCAACGAGGTTGAATCCATAACTTGGTTATAGGGAATTGTGTTGCTATAAACATGGATATGTATGTATCACTATAATATTCTGACTTCATCCCCTTTAGAAAGATACTCAGAGGTGGTATAGCTGGATCATATACCATTCTCTGTTTCCTGAGAAATTTTCACATTGATCTCCACATCATATACACTAGTTTGCAATTCTGGCAACAGTGCAGAAGGGTTCCTATTTCCCCACATCCTTGCCAGGATTTATTTCTGTTTGATTTCTTGATGATTGGCATTTTAATTGGGGTTAGATGGAATCTCAGTGAAGCTTAGATTTGCAACTCCTGATTATTAATGTTGTCGAATATTTTTCATATATTTATTGACCATTTGGAGTTCTACTTTTGAGAAGTATCTATTTAATTCACTTTCCCATTTTTGATGGGGTTAATTGTATTTTTAAGTGTTGTCTTTTAAGCTCTTTGTATATTCTATATATTAGTCCTCTTTCAGATGAGTGGCTGGCAAAGATATTCCATTGTATAGACTCTCTTTCTCTTTAAACTATTAATGATTTCCTTTGCTGAACAGAAAGTTTAAATCTCATTTATTAAGTCTTATTTTAATTTTCTGAGCTTTGAGGTTCTTATTAAGGTTCTACCTAGGCTATATGTTGAAATAGATGGCCGGCTGCTTTTGCCACTTCTAGTCAACATAATACTGGAAGTCCTAGCCAGAGTGATCAGGCAAGGAAAAGACATAAAAGTCATTTAAGTTAGAAATGATGAGGATAAGTTATCTCTGTTAACAGATAATATGATCTTATATGTATAGAACTCTTAAAATCCACCAAAACTGTTAGAATTAATGAATAAATTCAGCAAAATTGCTTAATACAAAGTCAGCATATAAAAGTCCATTGCAGTCCTATATACTAAAACAAATAATCTGAAAAGGAAATAAAAGTAATTCCATTTATTTTTTTAAATTTTTTATTGGTGCATTGTAGTCATACATCTTACTGGGATACAAAATGGTAGAGGCATACATGCAGACATTACTCTTTTAGACTTTCCCCAATTTTCACCTCATTCCCTCCTCCTCACTCTTTCTCATGTTTGACTTAGTGATTGAATTTGATATGTTTGAGAATGTCCATCATGTACATTAGGGAATTTCCCTCTTTCCCCTATCATCCCCCTCATTTAGGTCACCTTATAGGCTCATCTATGGTTTTTCTTTCATATAGAGTTCTTCCTACAGCCTTTTTTCCCTAGCTTCCACATATTAGGGAGAACATTCAATTTTTTACTTTTTGCAATTGACTTATCTCACTTATCATAATTTTCTCCAGTTCCATCCATTTCCTCTCAAATGGCATAATTTTGTTCTTCTTTATGGCTGAATAAAATTCCATTGTGTACATATTCCAAACTGTTGTAATCCATTCATCTATTGATGGAACACTTGGTTGGTTCCATAGTCTGGCAATTGAGAATTGTGTGGCTATGAACATAGATACCAATGCATTACTTTGGTATTTTGGTTTTCCTTTTTTGGCTAGATACCCAGAAGTGGTATTGCTGAATCAATCCCATTCTTCTTAGGATTTTTTATACTTTTTTCAAAGTAGTTGCACTAATTCACAATCCCAACAATACATTAGAGTTCCCATTTCTCCACAGCCTTGCCATCATTTGATGTTGTTTGTGTTTTGAATGATTGCCATTCTAATTAGAGTTAGGTGAAATACCAGGGTAATTTTGATTTGCATTCCTGGAATTGCTAATGTTGTACATTTTTCTTATATATATTGGTCAGTTACATTTCTTTTTTTAAGTGTCTATTTAGTTCCTTGGCCATTTTTTTACAAAGAGGCCAAAAATGCACACTGGACAAAGGATGGCCTCTTCAATAATTGGTGTTGGCAAAACTGGTTAACTATATGCAGAAAAATGGAAATAAACTCCACTTTCTCACCCTGCACAAGAGTCAAATCAAGATGGATCAAAGAGTTAGAAATCAGACCAGAGACCTTGAAGCTCCTTGAAGGGAGTATACATCCAACACTTCAACACATACGCACAGATAAAAACTTTCTCAACAAGACACCAAAGACACAAGAAATTATTAGGAGGATCAGTTCTTGGGATTGCATTAAATTGAAGAGCTTCTGTACAGCAAAGGAAACCGACAAGAACCTCAATCAAGAGCTAACAGAATGGGAGAAGATATTTGCCAACTACTCCTTCGATAGAAGACTAATATCTAGAATATACAGAGAACTCAAGAAACTCAACAACTAAAAAACAAATAGTACAACCAAAAAATGGGCAAGCAAACGAAATAAACACTTCACAAAAAAAGAAATTCAAATGGTCAATAAAGGCATGAAAAATGCTTAACATAATTGGCAATCAGAGAGATGCAATTCAAAACTGCCCTGAGATTTCACCTCCAACTAGAATGGCAACCATTCAAAAAATAAACAACATATGCTGGTGAGGATGTAGAGAAATGGGAACTCTAAAACATTGTTGGTGGGATTAAAAATTAGTGCAACCACTTTGGAAAACAGTATGAAGAATCCTCAGAAGAATTGGAACAAATTTACCATTTGATCCAGCAATACCACTTCTGGGTATCTAGCCAAAAGAAAGGAAACCAAACTACCAAACTAGTGCATGTGTATCTATGTTCATAGTTGCACAATTCACCATAGCCAAACTGTGAAATCAGCCAACATGTCCATCAACAGATGAATAGATTACAAAACTGTGTGATATGTACACAATGGAATTTTAGTCAGCCATAAAAACACAATTACATCATATACAGAGAAATGGATTAAAATAGAGGATATTATGGTAAGTTAATCAGTCACAAAATATAAGAAATTGTATGCTTTCCCTAATATGCTAAAGCTAAGAAGAATGGGTCATAGGAGGAACTCTAGTGAAAAAGGAAATCCTACAGATGAGCAAATAAGACAACCTAACTGAGGGGTTGGGAGGAGGGAGAAGGAAACTCTCTAAAGCACACAATGTACTTAAACATATCAAAGTCAACCACTAAGCCAAGCATGGGAAGGTGGGATGGGGAGGAAATGGGATGGAGATTGGGTAGGGGCTAACTGGGTGATGTGTGCATGTATGTCTACACAAGTTTTTTACCCCATTATGATGTATGAATACAATGCACCAATAAAAACAAAATTTAAAAAATAACCTCAACAGAAAACTGACAGAACTGGAGAACATTTTTGCCTGCTAATATCAGGATATTAGTCCCTGATTGAGGATTAATATCTAGAATATACAGAGAATTCAAGAAACTCAGCACTAATAAAACAAATAACCCAATCAAAAAATGAGCAAGCAAACTGAATAAATACTTCACAAAAGAAGAAATTCAAATGGCCTGTAAATGTACAAAAAATGTTCAACATCATCAGCAATCAGAGAGATGCAAATCAAAACTACCCTGAGATTTCATCTAACTCCAACTAGAATGCCAATCATTCAAAACACATATTACAGCAAATGCTGGCAAGAATTTGGAACACTTGGAACTCTAATACATTGTTGGTAGGATTTCAAATTAATACAACCACTTTGTAAAACAGTATGGAGGATCCTCAGAAGAATGGGAACAAACCTACCAGATGATCCAGTGATAAGATTTTGGGGTATCTACCCAAAAGAATGGAAACCAAATTACCAAATTAATGCATGTGTATCTATATTCACAGCTGTAGAATTCACCATTGCCAAACTATGGAACCAGCCAAGATGTTCATCAGCCGATTAATGGATTACAAAACTCTAGTATATGTACTCAATGGAATTTTACTCAGCCATAAAGAAAAACACAATTACATAATTTACAGGGAAATGGATGGAACTGGAGGACATTATGCTAAGTGTGATAAGTTAGTCAGTCACAAAATGTTAAAAATCAGATGCTCTAAATATGCAGAATCTAGGGAGAAAAGGGGTCATAGGAAGTACTCTAAACAAAGAAAGGAAAACCATAGATGAGCAAATAAGGCAACCTGAGGGAGATGGTAAGGGAGAAGATAGAAATTCTCTAATGTACATGATGTACATTCATAAACATATGAAAGTCAGTCACTAAGCCAAATATGAGGAGGAAGGGGGAGGGAATGGGATGGGAATTGGGGAAGGGCTAAGAGTAATGTGTGCATTTATGCCTCTACCATTTTGTACCCAATTAAGATATATGACTATAATGCTGCACCAATAAAAAAAATAAAATAGCATTTTGAATTTACTGGGAATATAAATTACTGGAAATTTAGAAAAATGGAATACTTCCCAACTTATTTTCAAAGCTCTAATAATCCAAAAACAAAGCATTAAAAACATACAAAAATGAAACAAAATCAGTCAGCACACAAATAAAAAATTCTAAATAAACCAGCTTTATAAATCCTATAGTTTATGGAAAACATTAAAAATCTAAGAACATAGCTTATATCTAAAAATTAAGAAAGAAAATACATGTAATTATATTGAAATAGTAATTATAATATACTAAATTCTATAGCAATCCTAGATTTAAGTTCCAAAAAATAAAAATAATAGAGATAATATTTAAAGGCAAAAATCAAAACCTAACTACCTGGATTTCAATCTGTGCTCTGGCAATTCTCCTGTGATTTAATATATATAAGACCAGTACTTGCTTTTCAGAAGAGGGATATGGTATAGTAGCTGTCTAGGTTCCAATGCAAGTTTACTACATTAAGTTGTGTGACTTGAAGAGAGTTGCCTACCTACATGTTTCTCCATTTTTTCTTTCTCTGCTAAAGAGGGATAATAGCAAGCCTACATAAGTAAGACAGAGAATATAAAAAACATACTCCCAGTAAACTTAGTTCCTATGATTATTATGAGAAATAAATTAAGGTCAATAACACTTAGACCACTGCCTGTTACATAGTAAAAGTTATTATGACAACTTACAGGCTTCTGGAGTTCCTTATCCATAGTTCCAATATCTATGGCAACATCCCCACAAATTCTAGTCACCGTAATAGTCCTCAAACTACTAGCTCTGTCTCACTTTCTGGTTAAGATCTGCCACCCTGGGAATTATGCCCAGAAAGAATATTTGGGTGAAAGTTAGACTTGAATCATACACCTCCCCTCTTTCAAAGATCACAATCCGGCTTTGATTGATGTCAAATACATACATACATACATACACACACACACACACACACACACACACACATATATATATATATATATATATATATATATATATATATATTTTATGGAAAAAATTAAGAATCTAAGAACAGCTTATATTTAAAAATTAAGAAAGAAAATACATATATATAGTATATATATATATATTTCTAATTTTTCTTCTAATATTTATTTCCCTTTTTAACTACTCAAGAGTTGCCCATTGCTACAAATTTATTAACTTATAAAATAATTTTATTTTGTGTATTCAAGATTTACATTATATTAGGGGATATGTATAGATTGTAAAATGACTAAATATAGTATAGCAAATGGAAATGTATATCATCTCACATGATTACTTTTTAAAAAATTTTTATTGGTGCATTGTAGTCATACATCTTAATGGGATAAAAGATGGTGGAGACATACATGCATACATCACCCAATTAGCCCTTACCCAATTCCCAACCCATTGCCTCCCCCTCCGTCCTTCCCATGCTTGCCTTATTGATTCACTTTGATATGTTTGTTTAAGTACATCATATATTTAAATAGTTTTATATAGGGACTTCCGGGAAGATGGCAACAAAGCAAAATGGGGCTTATGAGCCCCGCTAACAACCAATCTCTATTACCACAAAATCAGCACCTTTCATAGCCAGAAAACACCATTAGCAGAGAAACAAAAAATGTAATTTTAAGGGACAGAAAAAAAGAGGGCTAGAAAAATGAGACACCAGAAACCAGACCACAGTGCTGCAGCTGGAGCCATGGCGTGAAGCGGCAGGCACCATTTTGCCTTGCAGCACCAGGCTGCAGAGAGGAAGGTAACTCATAACAGAGCTCAGAAACCAGAGAGGAGATACTCCGGCCTCACGCCCGAGAACGCGGCAGCAGCACCTTACTGCTGGCGGCAGCAGCGAGTTCACCGGACGGCACCAGACCAACGCACTCAACAGCCTACCAAGCTCCAGAAAGGAGCGGCAGACAGCGAGCCAAGGCGAGCTGCTGCAGAAAGGCGGGGCAGGATTCGGCAGATTTCTCAGCGCAGAGAGCAGCTAAAGCTCCCAGGGGCTGGGCTCAGCGGAGTGGAGTTCGAAACAGAAAAGAAATACGCCAGCCTCAAGGCCGAGGGCGTAGCAGCAGCGCCATATTGCTACCGATGGCAGCAGCAGCAAATTCACGGAGTCCATGACAGCTCCATCTGCGCACTCAACAGTGAGTCAAATTGCAGCCCCTGGAGGAGAAATCCCAGTATTGAACTCCAGGGGACTTGACTCAGTGGGGGAGTGGTGGTGGCAGAGATATTACACTATAGGAGAACACCCAACCTGGCACCCCCCATGGTCTAAAGCAGCCTTGATTGACTCCCTGGGTCTGAGACTCTGTGATACAACCCAGTAAAGGAGTAGTGGGGACTGAAATACCACAGACTCGAGATCCACAGCACCTTAAGTGAAGTCGTAGTGACCTAGGGAAGAACCCAGAGAAGGCACAAACTTCCAAAATCATGGGAAAGAGGAATAACAATGGAGAAATGAATGCCCACAACCCCACAACATCAGAACCTGATAAAACAGAAATTCAGAGATTTCTAGAAGATCAAATCAGGAAAATAACTGTAGAAATAATAGAGGTGTTTCGAAAATAATTCAGAGAGAGCCAAAGAGAGATAAAGGATGCAATTAATGAAGTAAAGGCCTCAATTCAAAGAACAAACAACCGAGTAGACCACATGGAGAATAGAATCTCGCTCCTAGAAGATTATCATTTAAAAAATGAACGCATAGTTTCTAATTTAGAAAAAAAAAATCCGACAGCAGGAATCTGAGATTGAAGAAATATGGGCCCATTTTAAGAGAGCTAACCTAAGAATAATTGGAATAGAGGAGAGAAAAGAAGGTGAAACCAAAGGGATTAACAATCTTTTCAAGGAAATAATAGCAGAAAATTTTCCAAACATAGAGCAAGAGGTTGATACACAGGTCCAGGAAACTTATAGAACCCCCGTTAGAGAGGATTAGAGAAGAGGATCCCCACGCCACATCATTGTCAAAATGACCAATGTCGAAGCCAAGCAGAGAATCTTAAAGGCAACAAAAACAAAGGGCCAAGTGACATTCAGAGGCAAACCAATTAGAATCACTCCAGACTTCCCAAACCAAGTCATGAGAGCCAGAAGGGCTTGGAGTAAGATATTCCAAACTCTGAAAGTAAACAACTTCCAGCCAAAACTTTCCTACCCAGCAAAACTTTCTATCAAATTAGATAGGGAAATAAGAAGCATCCACGATAAACAGAAACTGAAGGAATTTATGTCTTCAAAACCAGCGCTAGAGAAAATACTCAAAGAGATTAACTATAAAGAAGAAATAGGTAACACACACCAGAACCAGAGAAATAATATTTTCTATCCAACAGACAACTAAAATTGGTTATCTATGGAGATTCATTATTTATGTTAGTCTTTTACCTATCTCTAAATTGTATTGTTTGCTTTTATTGTTGCTAATTTTTAGGATTTCTAGTTGGAATATTAATATACCTTCAGATATAGCATTTGGAAATATTTTATCCCATTCTATTAGTAACTGTTAACTCTGTTTACATTGTCTTTGGATATACATTTTTTTTTATTTTTTAGGGAGTTTGTATTCTCTTCTGTTGCCTGTACCATTGAAATCATATCCAAGAAATCACTGCCAATTTCAATGTTGTGAGGTTTTATGACCCAGATTTTCTTCTAAATGTTTATAGTCTTAAGATTTATATTTAGGTCTTTTATCTATTTTGAGTTAATATTTGTATATTTGTTAGGTAAGGCTCCAATTTTATTCTTTTTCATGTAATTATTAATTTTCAACAATATTTAGTTAAAAGATTATTATTTCCTCCACCAAATGTTTGTGGAAACCTTGTCAAAAATAACTTGACAATATATGGAAGAATTTATCTCTAAGCTTTTATTTAACTCCAGTGGTTTATATATCTGCCTTTAGAACAGTACTACACTGTTTCAATTATTGTAGCTTTATATGGTTTGTAATCAGAAAATATACATCTTCTAGCTTTGTTCTTCTTCAATATTGTTTTGGGTATCTAGAGTCCATATTCCATATCAGGATAGATTTTTTTCTGAAAAATAAATAAATAAATGTACGATAGCTTCACCTAAAAAAAAGAAAAGAAAAAATATTCTCTGGTAAGAAAGAAAGCAAAAAGAAATATTGAACTGTTATCTTTTAGTCATCAAAAGCTTGGTATCAGACAAATTAAACTGTTTTGTGAGATTATCATCGTTAATATTGGATAAGTTGCTATAAAACTAGATGTCAACCACTAAGCCAAGCATGGGAAGGAGGGATGGGGAGGGAACAGGGTGGGGATCAGGTAGGGGCTAACTGGGCGATGTGTGCATGTATGTCTACAAAAGTATTTTCCTTATACCATTATGATGTATGAATACATTGCACCAATAAAAATAATGATAATAAAAATAAAGAATAATAAATAATAAAAAATAAAAAATAGTTTTATATATTTTGTTAAGTTTTAAGTTTTTGTGGTTGTTTGTAGTGTTACTGCACCCCTTCTGCTGCTTTTTTGGTTTGGACAAACTATGTATAAGGTTATTTTTCTTTGTGTATCAGTTTTCTTACCCCAGATACAGGCATGTGATCAATGTAGCCTGTTGCAATCCCCAGAACTAAGACTCTGCCTGGGAAGCACCAGTAATCAATGTAGGAGAAAAACCCTTATACAAGTTACATTTTTGTGGTAAGAACCAGAAGCTGTGGCAACATATTTTAATAGATAATATACTATATTATTGAGTTTGTGGGGAAACAAGTATTCTCCAACACTGTAGGTACAATTGTATATGAATAATGTTTCTAAAATAATAATAATAATAATAATAATAACAATAATAATATTTACTGAGTTTAATGTGTCTTTCAGAATTTCTAAGCATTTCATATAAATGTATTGCCACATTTAATCAGCACAACAGACATATGATATAGGTATTTCTACATTACAGAAGAAAAATAACAGAGTAAGGAAGAGGAGGTTAAATAATTTTCCTGTGGTTACACACCTAAAACATGATGAAGTCAATATTTAAAATCTAACTGGGCACTGCAGCCCATGCCTAAAATTTCAGTACTAGGGAGCCTAGGACAGGAAGATCACAGGTTCAAGGCCAACCTCAGCAACTTAGGCTCTTAGCAACTCATTGAGACCCTGTTTAAATATAAAAAATAAAATAAGTCAGCCATTGAAATATTCATTAAAATTAAAATATGTTTAACATTTGGTATAACAGTCCCAATTCTGAGTTTCTCCATCAGACATAAAAGCATCATTATATACAGATATAGGTATAACTCATTTATTGTAGCATTTGTAATAGTTCTTTGAAAAAAAAAAAAACCCTGAAGACAATCAGAATGTTCATTAATAAAAGAATGGTTAAATATAGTGCATTTGTACATACTATTGAATACTATTTGGGTACTAAATGAGAGTAATCCATATGCATTGAATTTAGGATGTGTGTGACATACTAGGAATAAAAAGCTAAATTACAGAATACTATGTAGAGTGTGATTCATAAATGACTCACCTAATTTATGTCTCCAGCACAGACCTTTCCCCTGAACTTCAGATTTCATATTCAACATTCCCTCTTGATGTCTCAAAAGCACTGCAAATTCAGTATGTCCAAAATCAAACTTGGAGTTTTCTCTCTTCAAACCTGATTGCTAACAATGTCTGTTTTCCTAATTAATGAAACCATAAAATACCCATATATCTAAGACAAAAGCCCAGGACTCATCTTTGCCACTTCCTTCTCCCTCAAATCATTTTACCACCTACACACCTTCCCCACTCTGCACACCTATTCAACCCTTCACCAAGTTACATTCACTTTATTACCTAAATATATCTCTACTTTATCTACTTCTCATTCTTCTCATCACCAGTACCCTAAGCAAAATTACCAGTATCTCCCACTTAAATTACTAATATCCCTAACCCAGCCACTCTAATCCACCTTAATTTGTTCTCCACTATGTATTGATGAAAGCAAAGAAATCTCTTATTTGGAAAGCTTTATCCTGAACTTATCCTTATCAGACAGAAAATAAGTAACCATTGTCATAATCACAGCCTAAAGAATTAAATTGCCTTTTGTTGTTGAAAGTAACAAGAGCTTTCCTATTTGGAAAATATTTTTGAGTCATAACCCCACTACCCCTAATACAACATCTCTTGTGCGACAGAGCACAGGAAAGGGAACAATAAACTGCAACTTTAAATTATTCTTCCATAAAAATTATCCTTAGAGGAAGATGTACATGAAAGAGATTTTTTTTTCCTAGGGAATGACTTCAGCAATCACTCCTTGCATATTCATCTCCACAGTTTGGCTATCATCTCATATGAACACCAGTACGAAAAATACTTGCTTTCTATAGAAACTATGTAATTAAGATAAAAAACTGAAGGACTCCCCCAATTAACCTGTACTTCTACATTGTTTCCTATTTCAAAATTCATCCTGACTTTAGCCGAGCGTGGTGTCTCACACTTGTAATCCCAGCATTTGGGAGGCTGCGATCGCGGTTTACTGCCAGCCTCGGCTACTTAGTGAGGCCTTTGGCAACTCAGTCAGACTCTGATTCAAAATAAAGAATAAAAAATAGGGCTAGGGATGTAGCTTAGAAGGAGAATGCCTCTGGGTTTCATTCCCAGCATGGCAAAAAAAAAAAAATCATCCTGATTTTTCTGATTAGTGTCCCAACATTCAGTTTCAGATCTCTCCTCTGGGTCACCACTCATTTGTTAGAATCCTGCCACCATTAGGGAGGTCTCCCAAATACATCTTCCTGCTTGTGTCCACCCCATGAGGACCCAATGTCATGTGTTTCTATCTAAACGTCTGATGTACATTATCATAACAACATATACTCCAGTTTTTACTATTGCTTGAATCCTACTGAGATAAATGTTTCTTCATGCCATGCCCAATCTCAGAGTCCTAAAAAGTTTCTTCTGTGAAACTGTTACTGACTTTTTTTAAAGGGTGGGTTTTATGTGAGTTCTCAAGACTTAAAAGTGATTTTCAGATAAGAAATACTCTTCATGACTCTTTGATATGGGCAAACTCTAGGAAAGGGGGCAGGAGACAGAATGTCAATGCCACTTCTCAATGCACTGGATCAATCTCTGTAAAGCAGCATTGTTGAACTCAATATTTACAATATTATTTTGCATTTGTGTGATTTATTTCTTCCAAGTATATTCACATTTTCATTTTTATTTGCACTTGCTGTTTCATAATATTTTATAAGCATCTTAGGAGATAAACAGAACAGGTATTGAGTGCTTTAAAAATCTCTTAAGGGCAAAGGCTGAATCTTCCATTATTTGAACCCTCCCTAGCATTTAGTACAGTGATTCTGTACAAAGTGAGAGTTCAATATTGAGATATGTACACAATGGAATTTTACTCAGCCATAAAGAAGAACAAAATTATGTCATTTACAGGGAAATGAATGTAACTGGAGAACATTATGCTAAGTGAGATTAGTCAGTCACAAAAAGTAATAAATCAGATGTTTTCCCTAATATGTGGAAACTAGGGGGGGGAGTATCATAGGAAAAACTCTATACAAAGGGAAACCATTGATGAGCATATAAGGCGACCTAACTGAGGGGGATGGGAGATGGGAAGAGGGAAATTCCCTAACATATATGTTGTACATTCACAAACATCAAAGTCAACCACTTAGTCGAACATGAGAAAAAGGAAAGGAGGAGGGCATGGGGAGGGAATTGGAGAAGGGCTAAATGATATGTGCATGTATGCCTCAACCATCTTGTACTCCATTAAGATGTATGACTACAATGCACAAATTTTAAAAATTAAGAAATAAAAGAAGTCACTTACCCATGCTAGCTGGTAATGTTTTATGGTAAAAAATACATTCACTTGATGCTTAGAACTGAAGTAGGGGGAGTAGAAATAATAATATTTGAATCACTTAGAGCTAGTGGTTACAAAATAGACCAGAGTCCCAAGACTTTCAAGCCTTTGGCAACCGAAAGCACTTATAAAAATATATCTGTATTCTTATAGGTACAGAAAATGTACAACGCAGTAGTTTTTAGTCGATGAACACTTAATAAATGCAAACTCAGCATCAAACAACAAAAAATACAAAACCAACATCACTATTATTGAGAAAATTAGAAAATGTTAAAAATATGGATAATATGCAGAATTGGTGAGATTAAGAGGAATGTACACTATCACGCATTTCTTGTAATATTATAAATTGATATGAAAATTCTAGAGGAAAATTTAGCAATAAGTTGCAAAAGTATTAATATTTTCTATAATGTTTGACTCTGCTGCACCCTATCTAGCAATTTATCCTATAGAAAGAATCACAAATGAGGTCAAAGTTATATGTTAATAGGTCTTCATTGCAGTACAATTTACCATCATGAAATATTGAAACCAGCTTAAGTAGCCAATAATAAGAGATTGATAAAATGACTTACTGTAAGACTGGGGATATAGCTTAGTGATAGAAGAATTGTCTAGCATGCATGAAACCTTGGGTTCAATTCCCAGCATTACCAATTTTTAAAAATAATAAATAAGCAAATAATTAAACACTAAATAAATAGTTTATTAAATATGTTAAATCATAGTTGTTGATGCTAAATAAATAATAATAATATATGAATTATTAAAAGCATACTATAAGAGAAGATTTGGTGACATGAAAATGTTTTAAATAGTCATTTTAAATTACATTGAGTTTAAAAGCAAGCTACATAACAGTTTGTAGAGTATGACTTTATTTTTAAAATATGCATGTTTCTTGTAATCATTAGGACTATTCATCAATATTCTCTTGTTCTACTTCAAGGGACATAATATGATGACAAGTCCCCATTCCCTTTGAATTTAGGCAGGGCCATGTGGCATAACTAGGCAAGTAAAGTATGAGTGGAATGTTTAAGCACCAGTGCTCAATCAGGCCACAGGCCCTTTTTCCTGACTTGACAATGATAGAAGCACATGTCACCTTGGGTTCCTAAGTGATGTAGATATGTAGAATGAGGAGGAAAAGAAAGTTTTTACTATATGAAGCCACTGAGATGCTAATACCGCCTGCATTTGAATGTATGTGTGTAAATTTAGAGTTGGAGAAGAGAAGGAGGAGGAGGAGGTGGAGGAGAAAGAAGAGGAGGGGAGAACTGGTTAGTCATACATAGAAACTATAACAAATGGTGATTTCCATTTTCTTGTTTTTCAACATATCTTAAATTTTAAATAAACATGTACTTTTTAAATTAATAAAAACAAATTAGGTTTACAGAACTTTGGGCAGAAAACAGAGTTACTATGTGCCCCCTCTCCCCCATACACATAAACATACAACCTCCTCCATTAGCAATGTCCTGAACCAGAGTGTGTTGCAATGTATCAACAGTGACACATCATTATGACCCAAAGTCCATTGTTTGTAATCTTGGTATTGAACATTCTATGGGTTGAACAAATCTATGATGACATGTATCCACCATTGTAATGGCATACAGAGGAGTTTCACTACCATAAAACCCTACCATTTTTAAAATCTTTGTTACCACACATTTAGCTCATACATAATTATCCAAAAGTATGCACACATGTAAGTATACATAATAGAACGATGTTGCAGTTATTATTTGGGGCAAGTTATCATCCATTGGCATAATTAATAAGAATAATAAAATGTTTTATTTTACCTTTACTCAAAAAACTTAACACCAAAAATATCCAAATAACCCAATTTAAAAATGGACAATTGAACTGAACAGATACTTTTCAAAAGAAGAAAAAAATGGATGGTAAATATATGAAAAATGTTCAATATCATTATCAATTAGGGAAATGCAAATCCAAACTACAAAGAGATTTCTTCTAACTCCAATTAGAATGGCAATCATCAAGAATATAAACAATAAGCCAAAAGTGTTAGCATATGCCTCTAATCCTAGTACTTGGGAGGCTGAGACAGGAGGAGCACAGGTTCATGGCCAACGTCAGTGATTTTGTGAGATTCTCAGCAATTTAGTGAGACTGTTTCAAAATTAAAAATTAAATAGGGATTTCCGGGAAGATTAAGATGTAATTACAAGGGACAGAGAAAAAAAGGGCTGGAAAAACGAGGCACCAGAAAGAAACCAGACTGCAGTGCTGCAGCCGGAGCCGCGCCACGGAACGACGTGGGCGCCATTTTTGCAGCACCAGGCCCCAGAGAGGAGGGGGACTCAGAACAGAGCCCAGAGCCACAGAGGAGATATGCCGGGCTCACGCCCGAAGAAGCGGCAGTAGTGCCTTACTGCCAGCGGCAGCGGAGAGTTCACTGGACGGCATCAGACCAACGCACTCAACAGCCCTCCAAGCTCCAGAGAGGAGCGGCAGACAGCAAGCCGAGGTGAGCCGCTGCGGATCAGCTGGGAGGAATTTGGCAGATTTCTCGGCACAGGGAGCATCTAAAGCTCCCAGGAGCTGGGCTCAAAACACCTTGCAGGGACTCAGAGCAGAGTTCAAAAACAGAGAAGGAATATGCCAGCCTCACGGCCAAGGGTGTGGCAGCTGTGCCATATTGCCACCGGTGGCAGCAGCAGCAAATTCACCGAGTCCACTACAGCTCCATTGGCGCACTCAACAACAGTGAGTCAAATTGCGGGCCCTGGAGGAGAAATCCCAATACTATACTACCAGGGACTTGACCCAGTGGGGGAGTGGTGGTGGCAGAGATATCACACCATAGCAGAACACCAAACCTAGCACCCCCCATGGTCTAAAGCAGCCTTGATTGACTCCCTGGGTCTGAGACTCTGTGATACAACCCAGTACAGGAGTAGTGGGGACTGAGATACCACAGACTCGAGATCCACAGCACCTTAAGTGAAATTGTAGTGACCTAGGGAAGAACCCAGAGAAGGCACAAACTTCCAAAATCATGGGAAAGAGGAATAACAATAGAGCAATCAATGCCCACAACCCCACAACATCAGAACCTGATAAAACAGAAATTCAGAGATTTCTAGAAGATCAAATCAGGAAAATAACTGTAGAAATAATAGAGGTGCTTCGAAAAGAACTCAGAGAGAGCCAAAAAGAGATAAAGGATGCAACTAATGAAGTAAAGGCCTCAATTCAAAGCACAAACAACTGATTAGACCACATGGAGAATAGAATCTCGCTCCTAGAAGATGATCATTCCAAAAATGAACGCATAGTTTCTAATCTAGAAAAAAATATCCAACAGCAGGAATCTGATATTGAAGAAATATGGGCCCATTTTAAGAGAGCTAACCTAAGAATAATTGGAATAGAGGAGGGATAAGAAAGTGAAACCAAAGGGATCAACAATCTCTTCAAAGAAGTAATAGCAGAAAATTTTCCAAACATAGAGCAAGAGGTCGATACACAGGTCCAGGAAACTTATAGAACTCCCTTTAGACAGGAAAAGAGAAGAGGATCCCCACGCCACATCATTGTCAAAATGACCAATGTCGAAGCCAAGCAGAGAATCTTAAAGGCAACAAAAACAAAGGGCCAAGTGACATTCAGAGGCAAACCAATTAGAATCACTCCAGACTTCCCAAACCAAGTCATGAGAGCCAGAAGGGCTTGGAGTAACATATTCCAAACTCTGAAAGAAAACAACTTCCAGCCAAAAATTTCCTACCCAGCAAAACTTTCTATCAAATTAGATGGAGAAATAAGAAACTTCCACAACAAACAGAAACTGAAGGAATTTATGTCTTCAAAACCAGCACTAGAGAAAATACTCAAAGAGATTAACTACAAAGAAAAAATAGGTAACACACATCAGAACCAGAGAAACAAGATTTTCTATCCAACAGACAACTAAGATTGGTTATCTGTGGAGATTCATTATTTATGTTAGTCTTTTACCTATCTCTAAATTGTATTGTTTACTTTTATTGTTGCTAATTTTTAGGATTTCTAGTTGGAATACTAATATACCTTCAGATATTGCATTTGAAAGTATTTTATCCCATTCTATCAGTAACTTTTAACTCTGTTTACATTGTCTTTGGATATACATTTTTTTTTATTTTTTTAGGGAGTTTGTTTACCCTTTTGTTGCCTGTGCCATTGAAATCATATCCATGAAATCACTGCCAATTTCAATGTTGTGAGGTTTTATGACCCAGATTTTCTTCTAAAAGTTTATAATCTTAAGATTTATATTTAGGTATTTTATATATTTTGAGTTAATATTTGTATATGGTGTCAGGTAAGGGTCCGATTTTATTCTTTTTCATGTAATTATTATTTTTCAACAATATTAAGTTAAAAGATAATTATTTCCTCCACCAAATGTTCTTGGAAACCTTGTCAAAAATAACTTGACCATATATGGAAGAATTTATTTCTAGGCCTTTTATTTTACTCCACTAATTTATATATCTGCCTTTATAACAGTACTACACTGTTTCAATTATTGTAGCTTTATATGGTTTGAAATCAGAAAATATACATCTTCTAGCTTTGTTCTTTTTTGATATCGTTTTGGGTATCTAAAGTCCATATTCCATATTAGGATAGATTTTTTGTGATAAATAAATAAATAAATATATGATAGTTTCACCTTAAGAAAGAAAAAGAAAGAAATATTCTCTGGTAAGAAAGAAAGCAAAAAGAAATATTGAAATGTTATCTTTAAGTTATCAAAAGCTTGGTATCAGACAAATGAAACTGTTATGTAAGATTATCAACATTAATATTGGATAAATTGCTATAATACTAGATGTCAACCACTAAGCCAAGCATGGGAAGGAGGGATGGGGAGGGAACAGAGTGGGGATTGGGTAGGGGCTAACTGGGCGATGTGTGCATGTATGTCTACAAAAGTATTATTTTTATCCCATTATGATGTATGAATACAGTGCACCAATAAAAAATTTTAAAAAAATTAAATAGGGCTGAGGGTTTAGCTCAAAGGTAGAATACTCTTGGGTTTAATCCACATAACCTATATAAATAGGTTAATATAATCTATGTAAACCCCCATAACCTATGAAATCCCCATAAACAATAATAAATGTTGGAATAGTATTGTGAAATAGGAATTCTTATACGTTGCTGGTAGAATTGTGCATTAATATAACCATTATGGGGATCATTAAATAGGTTCATCAAAATACTAGCAGTGGGACAACTATATAACTTACCTATACCACACCTCAGTAGCTTTCCAAAAGAATTAAAGGTAAAATACTATAGTTATATATGTGTATCCATGTTTATAGCACACAATGCACAATAACAAAATTATAAAACCAACCTAGGTGTCAACATACGAACAAATAAAAAATGTGGTGTATGTACACAATAAACTTTTACTTAGCCATAAAGACAAAATTATATCCTTTGCAGGAAAATTGACAAAATGAAAAAATATTATGCTAAGTGAAATAAGCCACCTCAGAAAGTCAAGGGTCATATGTTTTTAAATCTCATGTGGAAGCTTAAGAGAAAAATAGTAAACAGAAAGGACTTCACTTAAGTGAGGAAAGAGACCAGTGGAAGAGTGGAAGGGATTGGGGGAGGGCAGTGAGGAGAGGAGGAAATGGCTTGATGAAGGAAACATCTCAAATAATAATGTGTTCATATATGAAGGTATTACTACCAAATTCTAACATGTACAAGGAGGGAGAAAGGGGAGCAGGGTGGACTACAGGGGTAAACACACCAACTGCTGTGTTATGTATAAATGTATCACTTCAAATCTCACTGTGATATATAATCTCAAATGGATGTAAACGGAGTGGGGTTAGATACTAAAATGGAGGGCTGAGAGTCTTAGATTTATGTTCTCTTGTCCATCCTCCAGGCAACTGATATTTTGTTATTCCTAAGAGACAAAGGGCAATTCTACACTTCATGAAGGGAAGGCAATCATTTCCAGATCTCTACCACTTTAAAGTGAATTCACATTTCTGCCTGGAGCATATTAGGCACAAATCTGTATTATTTAACTTTCTTTTACTCTTTCATCAACCTTAACTGTTAATAAAAGTGTTTAAGAGGGAAACATCCTAATGCACATGTTGTACATTCATAAACATATCAAAGTCAATCACTAAGCTGCACATGAGAAGGACAGGACAGAAAATGGGGTGGAAACTGGGGAAGGCTAATTGAGTAATATATGCATGTGTCTCTGACATCCTGTACCCCATTAAAATATATGATTACAGTGCACCAATATTTTCAAAAGAATTTATATTGTCTTTTCACAAATTCAAGTAAATCTAAGATGATGGCACAATCCCATAAAACATATTATCTAGATGGCAGCAAAAGTCTTGCCAAAAGACATTATAGCTTATCTAACTTTGAAAGCCTAACCAAAACAAGATCAAAGAAAGAAAAACCATTTGCCAAACTGCTGGAATTACCACCATTATCTCTGCTTCAATAGACTAACACAGTTATGTCTCCAGAATTCCCCAATTTAAATGTGAATTTCAGCCTAGAGAAGCTAATATGTTAATATTCAGCTTTCATTTCTGAATAGAAGGCAAAGTCCTAAGGGAATGAAATACTGCAGAAAACAGATAAGCTTTAATGGGTATGAGGGGGGAAAAAAAAGAAAGTTCTGGACATGGGAGGAAACATGAGCACTGAAAAGCTAGAGAAAGAGCAAATAAAGTATTTGAGGAAGATACCAAAAAGGAAAGTTAGCAAAGACTAAAAAAGCATTAATTTGCTCCCTGGGTCCCAAATGGTCCTGGTGCTACGTGATTTCTCATTTCTGATGGAAACCTAGGAGGGGCGATAGCATGAAGTCTCTAATCTGCCTTTTCATCTGTGATATGGAAACTGGAGCAAAACAGTAATAGTAGGTAATAGTAGTTGTATAAATAGAAAGGTGGATATATAAAAAACTAACAGAGCAAACAAAATAAAAGGGTATGCAGTTCAAAGGTCTAATCTCAGTAGGGCTAGTTTGGAAAAGTAACCTGGGTTAAAAGCATAATTGACTAAAGAGAGTAAATTTCCTAGATTAGACAGTTTGCCTGAAATTCTGGTTTAATTATTAATTGTGCCCCTTACACTCTTAAAAGTGTCCCAAGTTAAATTGATAAATGATTTAGTCATCTTTATGAAAGACTGCTGACAGTATCAAGTGAATAGATTAGAGATGTGATGAGTCAGTGGTTTTTTTTTTTGTTTTGTTTTGTTTTGTTTTTAAGGCCTCTGCTATACCGGAGTGGCAGAGTTTCCAAACTTGTTGATTGTAATTCTGAGGAGTTGTTCTGTGCCACCACATGTAAATATTGGGAAGCATGTACCAAAGAGAAGCAGTGCTGCCATTTTAACAGACAGCTTCACATAAGAGTGTATAGATGTGAGAACTTCAGGAAGCACAAGACAAGAGGAAAGGATGCAAAGGAGCAAAGTGGAAAAAATAGAAGCACCCTGAGTCACACTCAAAGGAAGTATTTCCCCCCTCCACTTAGATAGAGGGCTAGATTTGATTTGTGTGTTCACACTGTTGTCATGTCTTCCATTTCCACCCAAAAAGAAAATAGTGTTTTCTCTGGATGGGGTCACTCAGCCACAGGCCAACCTGATATTCATCGTTGAACCTGACCACCTATTTAGTTTTCCACTTAATTAGAAACAGATCAGTACTTGTATAATGCCAAGCCTAGAACAACTAAAGAAACCAAAAAAAAGCCTATACATAGAGAAAATGCAATGCTATACTGATGTGTAAAAAATATTCATTTGATTATAAACACTGGATTTCAGTTATCATCTAATAGCACCAGTGAGGAAATTGTTCTAAAATTGATAACATGTTTTTTCTTCCCAAAGTTTGTGTTCCCATTCAAATTGCACTTAATCTTTGGAGACATTGTCTTCTGAGCCTAAAACCTATTTATGCATCTAATTCTCATCTCTTAGTAAATACTTGTAATGTATCTAGGAAATCAAAGACATAATTTCTTTTTCAATATATGCAAAAGCATTTGTCTCCTGTGGTTGAGGGCATAATTTAAATGCTACAAAAAAATCAAAGAGCAGATGGGGGCTTTGGTGTTGCTCCTGGTCCCTCTGGCAATGTTTTTATTTCCCTTTAACAGTACTGATATTGGGGGACGGAGGAGGGCAACTAAGGTTCTGGCCTCTTGGATGCTTCCAGAAAAAAAAAGTGTTCTCAATGCACACTAAGGAGCAGGTGAGGAGAGAAAAATTAAGAAGATAATCAATGCCCTCCTACAACCCTCTTCCCTCTACGGTCTTATTCTCTCTTCTGTTGTGTGCATAGAGAGCAGGTAATCAGCAAAGCTAATCAAAAATGCATTCATTACCACAGAGCAGCAGTGGGTGAGAGCAACTGCAGCTTTAATTTGGCAAGTGGTTTCTAGACTGGCACAACAGAGTCTCCGTAGCTCTTTGGCAGGCCTTTTGCATCTTCTGCCCTCCTCCCTCACCCACCATCCCAGCAGTCTCTGCCATACTCAACTCTGCATTCCCATTAAAGGCAATTTAATCCTTACAGTTGACAATGTTTCCGCTCAATCACCATAACATTGTTCTGTAAACGCTGTTTTCTGTCTAATAAGTCTTCTGAGTATTTTTTATAAAGCTTTAAAGGTGTTTATTTGTGTGAAAAATACATTTCTTCCTTTGTTTTCAAAAGAGGAAGCTCTTTCTTTCCGGGGCTAACGAAACTGAAATGCTGACAGATTCTGCAACTTCAAAAACCTCTTCTGTTTCCTCTAACTTAGCAAAATGGACTCGTTTAGAGTCCTCTGGACCCAAAGGAACTCAGAGGGACTGTGCAGGTGTGGAGTCCAGTGATAGAGTGCTTGCCTAGCATGTACAAGGCCCTAAATAATAAACTTAAACATAAAATATTCTGGTGGGCAGATTGGAGCTAATACTGAGCACTTATTGCATTCCAGATATCATTCTATATACTTTAATCTCATGCAATTTTCACAAGTGCCTTTTGAAATATGTGTTAACTATTATAATCTCCATTGTTCAGATGGCTATGGTGAGACCTGAGGAAATCAAACCAGTGTCATGGGTGGGGTTTTGAATTCTGACAGAGTAGCTCTTGGGCCAAACCATACATCCATTGTTCTGATGGAAGAAAACAAGTGTACTGCTGCATACATTGCTTCATCCTCTCTCAGACAGTAGAGTTGATTTTTTTTTAGGATACATGATTGCCAATTAGTAAAATAACTATTTTCTTGGTGGTACTGGGGCTCCTGGAAAGCCCTCTACCTCAGGGCTACACTCCCAGACCTATTTTATATTTTTATTTTGAAAACAGGGTCTCTTAAGCCAGCGAGGCTGGCTTCAAACCTGCGCGATCCTCCTCTCTCTGCCTCTCAAGCTCGGGGATTACAAGTGTGCACCACCACACCTGGCTAAAATAACTATTTTTAAGGCAGATAAACAGTATCTCCTTCCCTAAAAAATATAAATTTGATTTAAATAAGTTGGAGAGGTACATTTATAAAAACAAATCTCCTTGAAAAGTCTTTGTCATAGTTTACACTGATGGTTGACTGGCCATTGGGTTTGTCTGGCATAGAAGCAGCTATCTTTACCCTGCCCTTTGGAGACACACAAACCAGTTGAAATGTCAGGAGACACACACACACATACACACACAATGACAAAGAGGCTTCCTAAACTTATTTCACTGGAACCACTTAGAGCTATATGACTTTGGGCAGTCAATTTCTATGTGTCTCAGTTTCCTCAGCTATAACACTGAAAAAATAATAGAACTGACTCCAAAAGGGGGCTACCAGGATAAGATAAGCTAAATTACTTTGCACATGACTGGCATGTAGAAAGTACTTGATGAATAATGACTCATAAAATAATTTTCCCCCTGATTTGTAGCTTAGGTTGCGTAGCCAAGGCTTCAGTGAAGTAGCAAATGGTGGTAATTTGGGGCAGAGAAGGACAATAGTATGTATGTTTCATTAACCCTTCAGTTTTGTCCCAGGTAAACTAGTAAATGTCTGATCCTACTTCAGAAGTATGCTGTGAAAAGTTGACAGATTGGAATACTGGGAACTTAAAGACATGCTTCCTTATGTAAGCTTTAATAACAGAAATTTCAGAAAATAACTATCCCAAAAGTACATCAAAGAAATATGACCTCTAAATTATAGGAGACTTTGCTTTTTAGAACAGCATGTAAGAAACCATTAAAATGACAAAAATTGTCACTATTTTACTTGGTAAAATGATTTTCTTCAGACTTCCCTTAAATTAAAAGTACCTGTCCTGAGTTTAAAATGGGGTTTAATCTACCTAAATTAATTTTCCAGTCAAATTTTTAAATGAATGACCATTACATAAGGCAAGACTTGCCCATATTGTAGGTATAGAAACAAATTGCTGATGTCCATTTTTACTTTGTCGGCATTTATAACTCAGCCTCTTATCATGCTGTGGCCAGCTACAGACATAGTCAGCCAATTTCTATGTTCTTGAGAAACTGGAAATATTATATACTAATGCAGATCTTCAATTCTTCTCAACTGCCTTCTCTCTATTAATGGCAACACAAGGACTGCTTTCCACTAAATACATTTTGGAATATACAAACCACTTTTATCTGATTCTGGCAAAAAAAGGAAAAGGATGGGTAAGTTTTGACAGTGAGAAAGCAAGAAAAGTTATTCTCCCTTTCTCCCTCTAGTCCCACCCTTTACTCTTCTCCACCCTACCCAGAACTTTAATAGGCACTGCCCTAAGCATAATGAACACTGCTCTCTAAAAGTATGTTAAATCTAATCACCCAGACAAATGGACATTTGATCTCTTCTTTTTTAGTCCATCCCTATAATCAGAAACGTTTTCTCCCTTATATTTATTCTGATACATTTACCATAATGTTAAGCATTTACCACTGGATTGGGCCTTTGGCTAATTCAACAACCCATTCATTGATTTGAAAAAGAGGAGCAAACAAGGCAACCTAACTGAGGCGATGGGGCGGAGGAAGGGAAACTCTCTAAAGCACATGATGTACTTAAACAAACACATAGATATCAACCACTAAGCCAAGCATGGGAAGGAGTGTTGCAGGAGGAAATGGGGTGGGGATTGGGCAGGGGCTGACTGGGCGATGTGTGCATGTATGTCCATCCAAGTTTTTTTTTTAATCCCATTATGTTGCATGAATACAACGCACCAATTTAAAGAAAAGAAATTAACAATTGAAGCTTGAGTTGAGAACAGGCGCCACAATGCAGATGATGGGCCACTTCAGCTCCACAAAGCCACCCCTCTCTTGGGCTTGGGCTTTGGCAGCATCATAACTATGGGAGAAAGGACAAAGCACAGAGGCAAGCAGGGGGATCTGCATTTTCTAAGGGTTAGGATCCACAAAACCCCTGGGAGAAGAAGCAATGAAGGGAATGACACCCCCCAGCAAGGTGATTGAAATGTACAAAAAATGAACTGGAAGGAGAAACGGCAAAGTTACAATCGAGACTTGTTCTTGGAGGCAGGAGTGAAAATGGGATAGATGTGGGTCAACATCTTTTAACATTTTATTAAGAACATTTTCAACAAAAAAAATAAAAAGAAATACTTGGAATCTCTTATGTTCTAGGCATTATTCTAGGTGCTAAGATGCTAAACTGAATAGATAGCCTCCATTCATAAATGGATTCATAATAATTCTAGGTGCTAAGATGCTAAACTGAATAGATAACCTTCATCCATAAATGGATTCATAATAATTCCAAAAATATATATTTTTTGATGTTTTATCTAAGTAATATATAGAAGAAATGTTGGAAATACTAGTATTACCATAATCAACAACCATTCAGTGGAAGTACTTTGACAATTGTTTTTTTCTCTCTGTAACATATGTTATACCAGTCTATAAAGGTTATATTATATAATAAATTATATAAAATAAAAGGATTCCCTACCTTGAGAAGCTTACAATCTTAAATAATTTTAAAAATTAAATATCTAGTTAAGGTAAAATGTAGACTATAGTTAATTCCAATACTGAACAAGTTGGTACCCTCAAGTTTTACCCTGGTAAACAATAACGTGGTTTTAATTTCAAATATGTATTAATTTGATAATGTAAATATCCTATTTATTTGGTATTTATTAATCACACATTTACAAATTCTATAACAATTTTGAGATACCTAAAGTAAAAGGAACATAATATCATTGCTTTTGTTTGTGAATCATAAGTCAAATGTAAAGGTCAAATATTATCCCAAGGAGAAGTGTAAGAGTCAATAGTCAAGATCAACGTGGGTTTTGCTTAGGTAATTTGTCTGCAGTTATTGGAAACTTCTATAAGTCGGTTGGAATAAAGCCTTCACCTATAACCATATCAAGATAATCTTGTTGGGATATGATTTACCTAAAATGAAGATAGAGTGTACTTCTCTAATCACAAAATTTTGTTCATCAAAAACTTTGTGGCAAAATTCATTATTACAGAGCTTAGTTTTATAATGCTTGCTATAAAACTTTAGATCTTGAGTGAGCCCATGAAAACCTTTATTTACTAATTGATTCAGCTAAGTACTAAGCACTCCAAAAATCATTCACAAATAAATTTTGTGTTCACAAAATCATACAATAAGGGAAGCATCCTAAATAAAGGGAAAATTAATTCACCTTGTGACTTACTAATAATGGAAATTGTGCAGGTACTTTCCATTTAACCCTCCTTGTTTGATAGATGTTTTTCAGCATCTCTTTCTTTATAAAAATGCTTCTAATTTTTATTTGCATGAGGATACTGGTAGTGCTTAGTTCAAAAGGCTGTCATAAGTCTTAAATAAGACAATGTATGTAAAACTGTGATGAAATAACTTGAATAAAGTAAAAAATAAACCATAGCTATCATTATCATGTTCATCATTATTATGGTCATTGCCTTTGATTTTAGTTTTATATTAAGTTAATCAATATATACCAGAAATATGAGCAAAGAAAATTCAGAATTGGGAAGGAGTCATTGCTTTCCCTTTATCAGCAAAATGTTAAAAAGTTTTAAACTCTTAATCACAGCACTGCCCCCTAAGGGATTTCTGTTTAGTGCCTTTGGATATAGAATGATCTTCCCCCTAGGAAACTAACTCATTTTGAGTTTTGATAGCAGAGCAGGTTAAGTTCAGAAAGACCACCTTTTACTGGTCTCCTACCAAGATCCAGTGATTTGAAGTGATTTTCTTGTGCTTTATAGCACGAATCTTCTCTTGAAACTGGAACTACCACTAAGGGAGAACCAAAGAAGTAGCAAAAAACTATTTGCAGCCTCCAAGAGGAAGCACCTTGGTTTCCTTGGCCCTATAGAGCCCTTAGTGAAGGAGCTTTCTCTCTGGGGCTTGAAGTCAGAAGCCCAGGGAACTGAAGAGGGTGGTGTTCCACACTAGCCCATTCTCCTCTAGAACAGGTTCCACCCTCTCAAGTGTGACCTGTGTAAGCTCACAGATTTAATGCTTTGCTCTCTGTTGTGGAATTCTTATCAGTGTTTAAACAAAGAGCCCGGCATTTTCATTTTTCTCTGAATCCTATAAATTACATAGCCAGTCCTGTCTGCCATGAAGAGTTTCTAAACATCTGGCAGGCCTTGTTCATAGTAGTCTCCAGGCTTCCTGTTGCTACTTAACAGAATATATCTCTTTTTTTACATTTAAGTCCAATTAAGTGTTGGTGGTTCCATGGGAATCAGCTTTCTGTCTAACCCTGAGCTCTAAAGATCTCTGTAGAGATACTTTCATAACTGCCACTTCTTCTCTATTCTTATTTTCTCTAAGTTAAAAAAGAAAAATAGCAACAGTAATACTCCTGGGAACACTGATAATGAGTTGTTAGGCATAATACATAATTTGCAAGGAATTGAAGATAAATAAACAGCATAGAAGTCAGAAAGTTGGGGTTTCCTGCATCAGACTTAGGGAAGTGACAGATATTCTCAGTTCTTTATCAGTGAGCCCTGCCTCAGTTGTGCATCAGTGAGTTATTGCCATGTAATGTCTAGAAAAGTAATAGCAGTTGAAATACTCTTAGTTCACATTTCCTGATAATCTGTGACTAGAGCTAATCAAATTTACCAACCAGAATACTAAAGGACTGAGTGGATAGTGTCAGTGATCTTTCCCTCTCCTCTCTCTTCTCTCCTTCTGTTTCTAATGTTTTATATGGAAAAGTTAATAAGATGTACCCCAAACTCATGGATACAAATCTTAAGGCACAGAGAGTATAAATGATTGCCTGGGGATAACATTCCTAGTAATTTTGGTAGAACTGTGACTAGAAATACAGATTTTTAGATTCCAGATTTAATACCCAAGTTAATTAATTATAAACCAGTTGGTTTTAGACATTTCTATTCTGAATACATAGGAGTTAGGTTCCTGAATAATGACACTATTGACATTTAGGGCTGTATAGTCCCTTATTGAAATTGCTGCCTTGAGCTTTATATGAGGTTTTCCTACATCTTTGCCTCTGCCCACTAGACATTTGTAGCTTTGCCTTTCCCCAACCTTGATGATCAGTAATGTCTCAACCATTGCCACTTATCTTCTGGGGAAAAAATTACTTCCAGCTGATACCTATTTCACAAGGACAGTTCATTACCCAATGAAACCTTTGGTGAATCTTTAATAAACTACAAAATTTCCTCTAAATTTATACTGAATTTTCTTAAACCAGGGCATATCTGTAATTTCAAAAGAAAATTCCACTGATTTTAAATTTTCAGGTACTTATCCCAACCAAATTAGCACTGCCCCCATAACTGCACACACCTCGAACATGGGAGGAAAATCATGGGATGTTATTTGGCATGATGCTAAATCAGTGCTTAACATCCAGGCTTGTAAGTTTTAGTACCCAAAGACAGTTTTCAATTTTCATGAGTACTCCCAAAATGGAAACTTCTCCAGCTGCATGTAAAGCACAACTCCTCAAACAATTGGCACCCAAAATTCCTCAACATTTCTAAAATTCTCAAATCTACACAAAATGCAATTCATCCCCAAGTAGAGCCAGAAGATGAGACTAGTTCTAGGTGGCAGGGTTAATTTCCCCCTGACTTGCCTATGGTATTTCACTGTGACAGTTTTTAACCTTCCCAGAGGGATAAAAAGGTATGCATTAATAAAAATGTCAGCAACATCATCTCTGGGAGGTAACCTGGAACAATTCACAATAAGCACTTTCCATCAGATAGACATTGCAGCTTATAAGAATGTCACTTTGTGAGAAGCAGGAGTCCCAAAGCCATGTGATATCCATCTGTAGTTTCCAAGCCCATTCAGAGCCCATCAGGGGATAATTACTTGCTAAGATGTATTTATCCCAGCAGAATATATTTGTTAGGATTCAGTTCTCTTGCATTCTCAGTCTCTCAGCATGAAGGAGACTCTGGTCTAGTGGATAAAGCCCTGGAGGAATAAGAAACTTCATTTCCTACCACGTGACCTTGGGCTGCTCACTTAACCTCTCTGATTATTCACTTTCATAGTCTATGAGGTGACACCTTAAACCTCCTTCACTGAGAAGAACTTGTATAGGAATCACAAAATCTTTATCGTAAAGGCTTTGGAATATTTGTCTCTACCCCTAGGAAAATGAATTATTTCTATATTAGCTTCTCACAATAGACTCTCGATATAAAATGATTGTCTCCAGAGAAAAACTAAATATCAGGCAGATGCACCCTGCACTGAATTTAAAGGGTTGAGTTAAATAAAGTAACAGAATGTTTTAATCACTGAGTGGTCTAACCATATTAGACCCTTAAAGACAAGACAAGACCATTTCAGCAAGTCATCGAGGTCTTATGGGCATTTCAAGATTAAATTCATTACTGTTCACAATACTCCAGGAAGAGGAAGACTTCAGTCATTATTGTGGTTGTTTCCAAACCTGCAAAACTTTCTCCCCCAACTCTGTGTCAATCATGTGGTTTGGGGGTGAGGGTTAGGGAAGACTGACCTTATGCTAAGCTCTCCGGATGGAGGATAATCTTGTCCTCCATGCCATGCTGATTGATTCAGATAATTCAGAACTCAGCATGGCACTACCTGACCACAGAATTGAATGTCAGATCATGTGATTTAGTTTGAACCAATACAAGATGACGTGATGCAGATATGAAACCAAGAAAGGTTACAGCTATGATACCATTATGAGGGAAATGAAAAGGATAGAGGGAAGAAATTAGGTCCTGGATGAGATTATTGAACTACTGAGTCTAATCAATTTTCAAGCCAGCCCTGTTTCTTGCCCTTTCCCAGTATATGAGCCGATGTATCTCTATTATTGTTTGTAATAGTTTTAGTGGGTTTGTTCTTGCCTGCAGCATGAAACATCCTAATGAAACAGGAGCTGAAAGGGTCAAAGCATGCTCACTAGCTCTTAGATTGCTTACAGAAGGTGGTGTGTAAATGCTTATTCCAGGGAGTAAAGTGGTAAAAACAAAGGGTATTAAAAGTAAAAGAAAATCACCTCCAAATAATTGTGCCTCCAAACAGTTTCAGGAGATATCTTCAGGGCAAAAACTGAGTCCTAAACACCATTTCCAGGGTGAAAAAAAACAAGCTAATCTGAAAATAATTTGATGAATAATTGCTTCCCTGGCCACTGCTCACCTGATGTGACTGTCTCCTTCAGGAAGTTGCTACAGATCCATTTCTGGGCATATTAAACCCAAGGCATAAGGCTTCTCTGACTCACATATCTGCTCCCACCAGGAGCAGCTCCAACTAGGCCCATGCTTAGATTCTGAGTTCCTCAGGGCTGTGGATTTGTTAAGCACTGCCAAGGCTGACACCCACAGTGAGGATTTCAAAAGAGATTTCTAGATGGGTGACATAACAGAGAAGTTGGGATGATAGATACATAGGATAATAGATCCAAAGTTTTTTCGATGTTGCATCCAAGCTGAATGAATCTCCCCATGTGGCTGACCTCAATTGCTATCAAAGAATTAGGGAATGGAAAGGCAAGAGACAGTCATAAAAATATGTTGTGCCTAGCTTTGTCCTTTGATTAGAAGCTAGGCTGAAATTTTCAGTTTTTCTGGCTATAAGATCTTCTCTTTTTAATGGTTTGCAATTAAATCGGGGGTAAGAGAAGAACCTTGTTTGAGATACTTAAGCACCCTCCTCTGTGCTACCTTGCACCTGATGCTGACTGTTTTCAGATCACTTACCATATTGCATCATCATTGCCAGTGACTAAATCTGCTCCTTCTCTTAACTTGAAATTCATTGAAAGCAGAAATTGCCTCCTTATATCCCTAGTGCTTAGTACAGTCTGTAATATAGCAGGTGGTCAATAAACGTTGACAAAATGAAAGTTTCAAGTCAAACAATGGGAATTACCTTGGTTTTATTATCTCCAAAGGATACAGAAGTAACCATGCAATAAATCAGGATATTTGTTTTATTTATTTTATTTTTAAGGTATTAAATTAGCAAGTATGAGACTCAGTGTATAGTATAGGTAGAACTCTGTCCAAAATTTACTGGCAAACATATCTTACTGCTTATGCAAGTGTACCCATCCCAAGCCTGAAGCCAGCATGAATCTCATAAAGAGAAGTGCTACTTTCAAATTTCAATAACAATGGCAATCAATTATTGTCTTACTATTTAAACTGTACCATTTAAAAGTACAGACCATAGGTCTTAAGACTAGTGGGCATTCTCGAATTCAGTGGCAATGTCTTTTAACCACAAAGAGAGACAGAGCTAGATTTGGGGCTTTGTTGGCAACTTGATGTGGCTATGATGCTGCTAGTATAATCTCTAGCCCCTCACTGGAAAATCAGAGATAAAGTTCAAAAACTGTCTCACTGCTCTCTTGGGTAAGGGATAGATTGCTAAAGCATTTGCATGCATTATACAGGCTTTTCAACCAACAGCAATATGCTTAGTCTACCACTGTGCCCCTGCTGGCTCAGCTGAGACTAGTCCAACTCTGCCAACAGCTGCCACTGACAGCTAAAAGTTGAAAGAGTGGCATCAGATGAAAGGGAAAATAGGTAGCAAGCAGAGGAAAATGAAAACGGAAGGGATGGGTGGCATTTACAGCAATGACTTCAATAGAGGATTTTCAAGTGCAGAGGTACTGAAATGTCCTACTTCCTCTCTCTCATCACTTGTGACTGACTCCACTCTTATTCTTCATGCCAAATGGCAATGATAAATCTCTCCTTCACCTCTTTTCATGGATGGCCAAGGAGAGATGGGGACCTGGCTGCTTTCAGGAGTAAAGTAAGGTGTACTAAAAGCCACCTCCTCACCTCCAGTACAAAAAAATTTATTTACCCACCTGAAATCAAAACCAAATCTATTGAAGACTCCTACTAGGATGCAACTATATTATCTAAAAAGAGGAACATATAGTGACTGGCACAGAGAACAGGTTCTTTAAATGTGGCATTTTTAATATTAAATTGTCACTGCCTACCATTAGAACTTTAGTAAAGATTCATTTACCAGCTTCTCTCCTGTCTCCTGAGGCTTTTAAGGAACTATGATAGGGATTTTTTTTTTTTGCAGTACTGGGGATGGAAACCAGAAGTATTCTATCTCGAAGGTACACCTCCAGCATCTATTTTTTATTCTTTATTTTGAAACATGGTCTCACTGGGTTTCAAAGGGCCTCACTAAGTAGTATCTGACACTGTCCATGAACCTGGATCTTCCTGTCTCAGCCTCCCAAATGCTGGGATTATAAGCATGGACCACGACGCCCAATATATGACAGGGATATTTGATGTATAGCATAGACAAAGACTTGGTAGCAGTCTGAGGTTGTGGGGCTGGTGAAAAGAAGGGAGGATACAGTATCAGGAACTTTTGGGGAGACATGGGCACTTTTAGAAATTGAAAAAGAGGAAAGAAAATTTAGAAATTAATATTTATTGATTCCTCTATGAGTCAGACACTTAATTAGATGCTCTTGCATCCATTATTCTATTTAATCCTCACAATTGTAAAGAAAGAAATATTATCATATCCATTTGAAGATAAAAAACTGAGTAGATTAACAAAGTTGTTCAAGGTCATACACTGCCTATACATGATGAAAATGAGACTTGAACGTGGACCTGCCTCCCAAGCCTAGCTTTAAACTGATGCTATCTTGTCCTCTATGTCAAGGGGTAGTTGATTTTGTCTTCACTACCTCCTTCACCCTCTTGCTCCTTCCATAGGAAGAATGAGACTTTTCTGGCTCCCAAGGATATCCCTCACTTCCTCACTTATTTCAAGCCATGGACTGTCAAAATGGAGATAAATTATTTCTAAGTGATGGGGGGGAAAGAGGTTAAGCATTATCAGAATGGATACAAATTTAGAAAGAGCCTAGGACCATTTTTCTAGTAGCCAAAGAGTCTTGAATCCCTTTGTTCCAGGCTCCACCTTATATCTTTCCAAAATCTAAGTTTTGAAATAATAAATTAGATGAGTCCCTGGGTCCCTGCCCTTTATGTCCAGTGCCATGTGTATTTGTTTGCTGTGTGCTGGCATAAGAGCTCACTATCCACTTAGACCAGGTAGAGAGGATATACTGAGAATATCAGGTGTGAGGAGGATACAATCTGCACTTTACAGAGTATCTGTGAGCTAGGAGTGAAAGATTGTGACATACAGGATTCTTTTTTTCTTAACACTAGAGAAGGAATACACCACAAGAGGTGTAGGAGACTATGTGGAGGGGACCTCCCTCATTAATATTCAGGCTGGGGCATATGACTTCATAGGTTCTTTTCTCCCCTTAGAGCAAAGAGTTCTACAAAATTGATAAGGTCTGTGAGGTCATCACTCAGGAGCCTAAGCTGCAATGTCCAGAGGCAACACTGGAAAAAGGCAGCTGAAGACAGTTCCCTCCAACCTTAACTTTCAATCCCCACCCCCACCTCTGTTCATTCTCACACTTCTTTCCCGAGTCCCTGGGACCAAGCATCCTGAATTTTTATTAACCTTTTAGTTACCACTTCCATGTGTGTATATATATATATATATATATATATATATATATATATATATATATAGTTGTTGTTGTTATGTCCTCCAAAGCAGTCCACCCCAATCTGCACATCACTGCCTCCTTCTCTCTCAAACCCGCCTAGCAACTAAGGGGCGCACACATCCCGAAGCTGCAGGAATGGAGGTGGAGGTTGTTCCTTAGCCCTTCGATCTCTGCTGTAAAAACTGAGCGCAGAGACCGGGCATGCGCAACATCTTCCGGCGCATTGTGATGGGAACTGCTTTACTGAGTCTCTTTAAAGACTCCAGAGTAACCACTAATAGTCCTCAAAGACCCCTCTTCCTTAAGATGGACAAACAAATGCAGAGGCAATGCAGCTTTTTCTTTCTTTCTTTCTTTTTTAAGGGAAGACTGGTTGCAGCTTGAAAGCCCGGTCCGCGTGAGGACTGGGGAATTTCTATTGATTCCATCTTCCGTGTTGACAAATGCCAGCGCCTAGGCTTTGCAGTGCAGGGCTGCAGTTTGCAGTGGAGCTGAGCGGTCTGCGCTGTGCGGCTTTAATTCCACGTCATATCAACTTTGATCAATATCCCCCTACCGTCCCCATTGGGAGAGCCCATTTCACCGGTGCTGAGCTTTTCGCTTTTTCATCCTGCCCCCCGCCCCCGCCTTTAGACAGCATCTTCTGGGGAAGGGGTCCCAGGTTTCCTTTGTAATTTCCTTCATATTTCTTTATCCCTATCTTTGTGTGTGTGTGTGTGTGTGTGTGTGTGTGTGTGTGTGTGTGTGTGTTTCTGTGTCTTAGGTTTTTATTCTCTCTCCCCCTCCGTCTTTCTCCCCCCCTCCCCTCTCTACCTCCCTCTTTCCCTCCTCCCCTCCGATAGGGAGAGAGATCGCTTTGGCGAAACCAGCGAGCAGCCAATGAACCCGCCTTCCAGATTGGTGTGAAGACAGAAGTGAGGTGGGGGGTGGGGAGGGGGTGTGAGAGATCCTAGGAAAGAGAGAGAGAGGAAGAGAGGAGAGAGAGAGAAGAAGAAAAATTAGAGGAGGAGGCAGCGGCGGAGGAGGAGGACTAGTGTGGGGTGGAAAGGAAGAGTGAGCGAAAACAAGTTGAGGGGAGGGGGAGTAAGAGCCGGAGAATTCTTTTTTCTTTTCTATTATTATTTTAACGACTCCCGAGTTGCGTCCATGCTCCTGTCAGCTTCGTTTTAGTCGTAGCATGGCCAGGCAGAAGAAAATGGGGCAAAACGTGCTCCTAGCGGTCTTCTTTTTAGTCCTGGGGCTTTTGGGTCATTCTCACGGAGGATTCCCCAACACCATCAGCATAGGTAAGTGCCAGCGAGCCGCCGGTGGGGCTAGGCTCTTCTGCATCCAAGACCCCTGCCCGGCGTGGCTGCCGGCTACCGCGGCAGAGGGTCCCCGTCCTGCATGGCCTGGGAAAGGGAACGGCGGAAATCTGAGTCCCAGCAAGCTGGCTAGTCTAGGGAGCTTCGAGGATGAGACAGGGGCTTCCCAGGGCTGACAGGGGTGGACTTCCTAGGTTTCTGAGCTGGGAGAAAAAGGGGAGATGAGCTGGAGGTCCGGATGCTGCAAAGGGACGAAGAGTCGCGGCTTATCAGCAACGGACTTTGCCAAGGCATGCAGCTGCTGGAAGTTGTCCCAGGGTGATGCTGCCTATCTGGCCTCACTAGGGTTCCTAACCTGGGCCCCAGGTGCCCTGTCCTGCATCTACTGCTACAGGGTTACAGGCTAGTGCTGGGGGACAAGGAACCTGGCAGTGGATCCGGTAGGAGGTGGAGAACCTGAGCGAGCGGGCCAGCAGCGAAGTCACGCAGACCATGAATTCATGAATTGCCGCTGTGTCTGTCTGGAACCCAGCTCCGGGAGCCAGAAGAGAGTTCTCTCTGCTGTCTGTATTTACTAGTCAAGAAGTTAGAATTGTTGCCATTATTGAACTAATCCCTGTATTGTCACCAAGGAGGATGGCTAATGGGGAACGTGATGGGGAAACAAGGGGGGGGAATTGTTTTTCTTCTCGATTTGCCCTTTCACCCCATAAAAAGATGGACCAGCTATGGGGATGTGGGTGAGGGACTAGTGTAAAGAGAAAGGCTATCATCTAAGAACCAATTCCCACTCTTCATTCCATTGTCCTACCCCAAAGCAACCCCACTCTTTCTTCTCTCCCTTCTCTCCAGCCTCTTCTCTTCAGTCTGGAGAAACCAGGTTTCTTTTGGACAAAATCTGAGTTCACAAGTCTGAAAAAGAAAATCAGTCCTCAGTTGTGCATCTCAGTAACATTGAGAAGTATCTGGTATCTAGTGCTCCCCAATTTATAACTCATCCCAGGGTAGGGGGACATAAACCAAATCTCCATCCCCTTTTCTTATAGGTGGACTTTTCATGAGAAACACCGTGCAGGAGCACAGTGCTTTCCGCTTTGCTGTGCAGTTATACAACACCAACCAGAACACCACCGAGAAGCCCTTCCATTTGAATTACCACGTAGATCACTTGGATTCCTCCAATAGTTTTTCTGTGACTAATGCTTGTAAGTAGATCTACTTTTCCTCCATTTGGGGCCTTGGGAACCTCACTTGCATTTTGGTTGTGGTGCTTGGGTCTTCTGTGTACTGGCAGGTGATTGCCTCAATAGACATTTTAGGGGATCTAGTCAGTTCTGGTTTCATATTGCATAAATCAGTCCCAAAGATTCTGCTATGGGGCTGAATGCAGTAGGCAAAATTGTCATGATGCAAAAGTTTAATTTTCTTCCCTGCTAAACTGGTGTTCCCTCCCCCGCAGCATTTTTTTTTTCCTAAGGAGAGAGAAAAATAGCACGGTTGTTCAGGGAAATTTCTTCAGATGGGATTTTAAAAAGAAGAAAACAGCAGCTTCTTGATTGAATCAATTCAGGATATACATTATTTGGTTGTTAACACTACTGCTTGGCAGTAGGAATGAGCTGAATTTGACAACTGTTAATGTTTAGGAACTAAATATGATAAATCCCACAAACAAGTGACCTTGAAGAACAGATCAGGCTGAATTCCCTGGCCTCTTTCTGTCCTAGAATATCACCTTTCTTATGGAGAGAGCTCTGATAGGAACGGATAAGACCACAAACTGATTGCAAGTGATGAACGCCTGGCAAACTGAGAAGGGAGAAGACAGAGCTTAGATGAATGTTTGGAAAGCTAGCTGTTTCCCTAGTGTTGTGTGCCCCCCAACATTAAGAACCACCCAGTTCTTAAATTAGACCAAAAGGTTGGGAGGAAGTCGGAGCAGAAATATCAAAGGGGGGATCTCATCAACCTCCAAACCATTTCTGAAATGCATAATTGTGTACTGGGATTATTCCTTTGAAATGGGACATTTAAGAAGCTAAAATCATGGGGAGTCCAAGTGTCTCATTGTCTGCTGGACACAAGGTTTTACTTGAATGAAATGGTTGTGAAAAAGAATTCTTCATCTAAGCTTATTTCACTAAAAGTTTCACAACAGTGAAAATGATGATGACATGAATGAAGCATGATTTGTTTTATGGCTGGTGTAGTTTGGATTTTTTTCTCATTTTCTTTCAAGTGAGAAATAATATTTATGTTTGATTGGGTGAAACTTTATATATGACTTCTTTCAAATCCTTCTGTCTCAAAAAATATGTAATTTCCAAAAACCATTATAAGGGTCCTCAAAAGCATATGTTCCTTGGATTTGAAAATTTGAACTTAGGGGCTGGGGTGAAGTACTTTGCAAGTAATGTGACAGTTATCAGCTTTAAGAAAATATTAGCTGAACATACAGATCCTTTCATAAATATGTTATTTGACATTTTTGGCTTTCCAACATTGGTAAAAATAGGAATGTATTAATTCTAGCTAAGTATGAAAGTTATAAAATGTCTGTCTATACTTTGCCTCTTATTTCAGTCATCTCAACCTGTTTCCACAGTACTTACAACACACCTCTGACTCTTAATCCTGCAGCACTGTGGTCTAGTCAAAAGGCTGAAACTCAAATGCAGCTTCCTAAATTATAGAACAGATGTAAAACCAAATGCATAAAACTACCAATGTTTATTCTCAGCAATAATAAATAATATTTATTTCAACTTTCTCCAATGTCTTTCCACTGATCAGAACTAGGATAAGCCATTTGGCCTTTCAAGAATGATCAATTTCTAAGGTTTTTGGTCCTGTTCTTATGGTCAAAACAAATTGACACCTTCTAGCCTAGGGCCACTGGACCCTTACCAAAGGAGTGATCAGGAAATTATCTTAACCATGTGAAAATCTTGGATTTTGGAATAAGTATTGCCACACATATCTGTGTCGAGTTGCCTTAATGCCTAACCTTTGAGGAAAATAAAGTAAAAACCATGGGAAAGGAAAAGTGATTGTCAGAATCCCTCACTTTAAATCCAAAGCACTTCTATTTACAAGGCTGAGTTATGGCTAGAGGCTTGAGAGTGTGGGAGAAGGAGTGTGGGTCACCAGAGAACATGGAAAATAAAAGAAAAAGATGACCTTGACCTTAGTTTTGCCAAATACACATGTATCCATGCATAAAAACACACCACACATGGGAGAAATATATAGAAGCCAATGATGTGTACCTAGCCTCCTGTTGGATTCTCGGACTTTTTACAGCTCAGATGATAGAGAAGGAAACTGTCATCTTTTCTGGTCCCCAAAACAGTCATGTCTGAATGTCACAACCATTGAATGGGTGCCAGATCTCAATGCTGACTCCCGGCAGCTGCTGCTTAGTAGCTTAGTATGAGAAAGATGATGAGTCTAACCATAGTCTGAATGCATAAATGAACATTCTCAAGGGGCTAGAGAATACTTGGAGTTTTCTACTTTATCTTCTCAGTCTTGATTTTTCTTCTTTTTGTAAAAGTAAGGGTAAAACATTTCAGATGTAGACAAACAATTCCAGCTCATTGCTGGAACCTGGCAGTGAGGGATCCCAGATTTCATTCCTCCAAGTAACTACCTGACTGTGAGAAAATAAATAAATAATAAATAAATAAATAAATAAATAAATAAATAAATAAATAAATCCTGTATCCTTTGGCCTGCCGTTCCCTGGAAACCTAAAGGGAATTAGAAAAAGGCCCAGATGAGAACAACTCTGATCACCCATCTCTCTTATTTGATTCAATATAGAATGTACTTGTAAAAATTAAAGAAATTTCTCTCTGTGGCTATGTAGAACTCCTAGTTTCAGCTTCCCCTAGCACTAGAATTGATCTCTTCTCATGATCTTTTCTGCATCCTCAGTTCTGAGGAAGGCATAAACTTTCTAGGGCCTAGATACTCAGGTAAACACACACAAATGGTAATTTCTTCTGTATATGTCCCTACACTCTACTGTCCTTTGGGATTATCCTCCTTTCTACCCCCAACCCCCTTAATGTATTCAGAAGGCTTCCATGCAATGAATCCCAGGTACCAGTTATTTAAAGACTCTTCTTCACCAACAACCATTTTTTCACAAGCCCCAAAAGATTTGCTTAAGACTTTACTCTTTGCCTTAAGAGGACAATAAAAGCCTCCCTGGCTTTGAATGGTGGTCCATTTGGGATCTTGGCTCAGAGTTGAATTGAAGTTTATCAAAGAGACTCATCCAATTTAGAGTATGTGTTCCCATTTCAGAGGAATTAGTAGAGTTTGTTGCTTTACTTTTCTGTTTAGTTTTATAAACCCAGAAAGAAATATGGTTTGAATATTCTGATTTCAGCATATAAGCATTCATAAACATACATAGGCATTCATACCCACATGATCAGTATATTTGAAAAGAGATGTAGATACAATTACACATATCTATTCTTTGAAAAAGCAAATGTTATCATCCTCCAATATTGGGGGCTGTATAAACATCAAGGGAGTCCTGAATCCTATTTTGTGGCTTTGCTGCTCTGGTTCCTTGAGAAAAAGACCATTTCCCTTGAAGTCCCCTCCGTGTGTCTTGCAGCTGTGTACTTGTAGTGCACTCCACACTACACTGCCCCAGCCTCTGCAGTGTCAGCTCATTAGTACACAGATCTCATATTCCCTCTCCGCACTGTCATTGCAAAAATTGCTGTTGTACACCTTTACAGCCAACAAATGTGCTCACGGATTACACACTGTTTGCAAGAAGCAAGAAAAAGGCAAATGTAACCTTAAAGGATATTCATCACGGAATGGTGCTCTAAATGTGTTGGCTTAAATAAAAATATGTTGATGGAGATGCAACAGTGATAATGAGACTGAAAGTCAGACTTAGGAGCACACAATCTAATGGAGCCCTAGGCAGAATCTCTTTTGCTGGCTAAACCTAACCTATCAGCCCCAATTTTTTACTCTATTAATTTTTTAGCCATTTGAAACATACCTGCTGAAAACATGCCCCCTTTTATGACTAAGTGTTTTTCACTACCAGGTACACATAGCCCATACAGGTTTTCATCTCTTGCCTACAGGGTCACAATCTAATTAACTAGTTATTTTAATTGCCAGTGTCTGGTTAACTATTTAGGGACATTAGAAAGGGAATGACTTCCCTGATTCCATGCTCTGCAATTTGGTGGGTTTGTTTAGTTTAATTGGGTTTAGTTTGGGTGTTTGTCCTTTCCATGTGAGCTCTGGAACCAGGGTAAAGACAGCCTCCCCCCTTGACCACCCATGCCTGTAAACAGATCTTCACATACCAGCTAATGTCTTTTTTGCCTCACTTCTCCCATTGCTTTCCTCATTTTTTCTCCTTTCTTCCTGTCTCCTCTGTCTGCTGGCTAGTCCCATGTAGGATCACAAGTTTAGCTCACTTTTCAGCCCTTCGGGCCAGCTGGCTTAACCCACTGAAGCACAAAGAGATGACTCTGGTGGAGCCAGTCAAAAATTTTAGTTACCCTCTCACAAGGTTTATTATGGGTTTTTAAAAAATCTATTTTTATGGGAAGGAGGAAAAGGGAGGAAAGTGATGCTGTTCATTTGGGCCATAAAAATAAATGGTAAACAGCAGGCTGTAGAGGTGAGCTTCCTGCAAAGTGTATTGTCACCTATACAAAACAGCTTCCTATCAATCTGTGACATGGGGGTGGGGAGCATTTGAGGGGAAAGAACAAAGAGGATTATTTTTTATGTGTGCTTACTGCAGAATGGGTCATGCCTTTTCTTTCTAACTGAAATTTTTAACTTTTTTCCACAAATGAAACTAGTTTTCCAAATTCCCCTACAGTAAAAATCTTAATCAGCCCCCACTATTCTCACTCAATCTTCAAATTAGGTCGGGGGATTCAAAATCAAGAAAACAACCTCTTGACTGTGAATAGTGGGGGCTTGTTGAGATTTTTATTGTATTTTTGGCTCCTAATATATCTTTAATTGTCATTGTGATAGAAGTAATTGGCTGGCTTCATTTTAACAGATAAAAAATAAATGAAACTGCTGAGGTGTCATTATTTGTCTTCCTTTGTGGATGAAAAGTTTGTCATTTTTATGGAGTTGGTTTAAGGATTAAATGACAGCCTGGAGTTCAAGAGAGGGTGGGCATTTTAAAAGATAAAATTCATGATCTTATGGGAAAATAAGTAACAGTTTTATTCAGATTATTAACCTTTGAACTTCTTAGATAGGGTGTGCAAAAATATTTAAAAGACCTTCCATGAGACTCTATCTTCTTTGAAGGTAAAGAAAATCGTATGTATACTTTACCTGCTCCATTAAAAAAATCAAGATAATAAAATTTTGACTTTATTCTTTTGGCTTTGTTACTTTGGGTTCAATTAAATGAAACAGCCAGAGGACCAGGAAATCAAAACCGCAGGAGGGGACAATGGGTATTTTTCAGTAAGATTGTGGAATTTGTACAGGCACAAAAGGAACTCTAGCCCTTCCTCCTTCCTGAGAGTTGCTCAGAAAATGCTTGGAATCCAGACACAAAGCAGCAAATAGCCAGGTCCTATTTGTGTGATTAGCCTCTAGCTAGAGCAGCTATCCCCCAAAAGAGGTCAGTCCTTGGCAAAAGGTTAACATGGACAGAATTTGACTTGCTTGGATTTCTACCTCTTTTATGACCATAATTTTTTCCTCCTGCTGTCTGTCCAGCTCAAGTGCTTTTGCTGGTCACTTACTGCCTACTCACTGATTTTCCCTGGATTCTGAGGTCCATCCATACTAAACTTACCTAGGGACTATTTCTGACCCTTGACTTTTCTAGACCTAAATCTCTTTTTTATTCAAATATTTTAGTCCATCCTCCTCAGAGACTGCATCCCACTTTGGAGTCAATGGATTTTTACCTAATATAGGTACATAGCTGAGTGGCAGATAAAGGCTTAATATACCTAATGAGGAAGTATTTGCTTTAAAGTCAGGGACTATGATAATCCCAATCTCTCAGTCTTCCAGAAAAGATACTTAAATGGGGATGATTCTAGATAGGATGCTTAAAATATTTGTTTACCCAAAGCAAAAGTCTGCTGGCTTTGGTCATAGCAAACCGTCAAAGTACGTTGGATGCAAGTACACCAAAAGCATAGGCAGGCTCAGCTTCTCCAAATGAAAACTAAAAAAGCATTTGAGGTAATTTGTGAAGCAGCCAAAGTTCATGGGGATTAATTTTATTAAAGAGGCTGTTATAAGGTCTGAAGCTGTCTTGTGGGCACTGACAGGAGATGCGGGGCACACAAGAAAGGTCATTAGAGAGAATGATGGGAAAGCTGGTTCTCAAGCTAGAAGTTTCCATGCCCTGGGATGGCGTATGGGATGCCACATTTTATGAATCAGCATCCATCTCAGACACTAAATGGTAACTCTGGAGGCATTTGGAAAGTGAGCCAAGAAGTGTCTCCTCCTCACTCCCTCTATCCCTTCCTTGTCTTGGCTTAAGTGAACACTCTGGCCTTCCTCCTAGTGGAAATAACTAGCATACTCTCTTCTGGATTTCTATTTGAGCATTGGTGAGAGGAATAGGTGTTTACATCCTTCAGTCTTAACCTCCCTGCTCCTTAGTTTCTAATCATCACTGGCTTTTTAAGCAATTGTTCTCAACACAGCCACCATTTGTCCTTATGTGGAGAAGACAGGGGAGTAAGGATAAAAACCAGGAGAGAAAACACAGCTGGTAAATCCCTCCCCACTCTGTGGCATAATCCAGTGAAGAAGAGCACTTCTTGGCTTTTCTTGTATACACTGATCACCTGGTGTTCTTGTTAAAATTAAGATTCTTCTTTAGTAGGTCTACTGTGGGGCCCAATATTTTGCATTTCTAGCAAACTCATGGGTGATCCTAATGCTGCTTGTCCTTGAACTGCATTCTGAGTTAGAAGAGTACAGAGAAGGGACACTATGCCCATCAAAGAAAATCCTCTTTCAGACAAGTTTTTACCCATGTTTATACCCTCTTTCCATTTAAAGAACATTCAGAAGGAGACACATTTGGCTCATTCTGACTTACAAATATCTCTAACATATTCCTAACAAATTCAAGTATTTTAAAGTCAGGTAGGTGGTATGGTTAGGTGACTGGTGAAAGTATTCATTTGAGTTTGGTTTTTCTTGGGGATGTGGAGGGGGCACTCAAAGGCAAGCCAAGAGAGGAGGTTGTTAATGAGTCAGGACGACAATGCCATGGTTTCTCGCCACATTCCAAGGTATCCCTTTTAGAAACAAACTGCTCAGGAGATTTAAGATTGGCTTATTGTCATTCTCTTTCCAATTTGCTTCTCTGGGTCAAGGTATGCTAGAAGGAGACATGTAATATCTACTCCTCAGCTGTCTGGCATATCTCCTAACATGGTTAAAAACAAGAAGCACCACATAATTCAAATTCTAACCGGTCCCAGAAGAACCTAAAACATGACTCTGTTTTCAAGGCCTGTGTGAGGTTTTCATTGATAGGAGGTAATAGATTCCGTGTTACTTTCTAATATATCTAAACTGACAACTATACCAGAACTATTACACAGTGTCATCCGAGGACTGTAAAATGACACTCAACCCTCTCAAGATATTATCCCTCAATAGTCTTCCATTAAACTAAAATTTCACAAGTTCATTTATTTGTGTTACTGTACTAAACTGGGCTAAAATAGAAGTGGGCTACCTGGAAAGGAATGAGTTAAACCCTCATCAGCCATTAATATTTCATCTAGAATTATTTGTTCAGTTTATTACCTATTACTTCACAGAATCCTCAGAGGGAGCTCTCCAAGACAGATAAGTGACCCAGAATGAGATATCTGCCCAAAGAAGTGGAGTATCAAATAAATGAAGGGCATTCAGGAGGGTAGCAGAAAATCCTCAAGGTTAGAAAGAATCCCTGAAATATGCTTCATCTATTTTGAAACATTTGACATGCCTGGGTAAAATTATCGTACTTTATTCACTAATGTCTTATCTGCCTTTGACTGTTATAGTTGCATTTGACCAGTCTAGCCATACACTTCCAATGGCAATGGGCCTGCTGTCTGCTCTGCATGTGCCTGTTTGCTGCAATAGATGATCTGAGCCACAGAATTGTCCACAGTTACTGTGGGTAATTTTCAGAAGTAAAATCAGTTTGTGATAGAGAATCATAAGGATTATTTTAAAATTTCAAAATTGTTGTGATTAAAAAATGGTCTACTCTAGGGCTGGGGATGTAGCTCAGTCGCAGAGTGCTTGCCTAGCATTTAGTAGATCCTGAGTTCAATCCTCAGCACTGCAAACAAAAATAAATTCCTCTCAATTGTCCATGATTGGCTGACTTATCTCACCAATTACTCATTGCAATCAGAGCCCTCATCTTTGAAGCTACCCAGAAAGGGGTCAGGCTACAAGCAATGGATGAGACAGGAAAGGATCAGGATCCAGTCCACAGAGGGTAAGTATATGGGGAGGGGTGTTAGTATGGATCTCTATGCAAGAAACAGCTTTGTAAATTTAAGGTAGAAAGGCAACTAACATTCATAGCTAGCCAGAACCTGTCATAGATTTTCAAACATGTGTCTATCTTGTTACAATTTCCAAAGCTACTTGTCAATTATTTTAAAACAGTTTCTCTAATTGGACTGCTTGCATCAGAATCATCATAAATACTTCTTAATTTTAAATTCCTGGGTCAAACTCCAAATATACCAAATCAGAAGACAAAAGAATGAGCTTTATAACAATCTCCATAGGTGATACTAATGAAAACTCAATTTGGGAATCCAAAATTTAATAAGTCCTGGTACTACAAACACAGATATGTAGATTCAGATTGAATATTAATTGTGCAACCACTAAGCACCAGGTATTATACTAGTACTTTCACATATGTTGCTTCTGTGTGTACTTGAGGTGCTATTGGCCTGTGCATGATTAGTGAGTTTGGCTCTCATACTGAAAATCTAAGCCTTGAAACAACTAAGAAACTTGCCTCAACTCACAGTACCTAAAAGAAACAAAGCAAAAATGCTCTTTGAGATGATAAGAACAGACAAAAAATGAATTTCACTTTAACAACTTCTTTCCTTATTTGGTTATTATCCAATGATTGATCCTGAGCTATGCTATAAACTAATTGTCATGGCAAATGCCAATCCATTTATTCAAAACAGATGTATTACAATCAGTTCGTATGGCATCTCTTCCTCTCTATTCTTGGCTACCAACAAATGTAAAACCAGATCTGAAATAATAACTGCTATTCATTGAAGCTGTACCATGTAGAAGGCACTATGGTGAAGTATTTTATATGTCTTATCTCATAGAATCATCACAATATTTTCAGTAGGGATAAACTCATGACCATTTTATAAGAGGAATCAGAGGTGGTTCAAATTTATAAGAAACCAATTCAACTGGGCATGGTGGCGCACGCTTGTAATCCCTATGCATGGGAGGCAGGGACAGGAGGATGGCCCAGTTTCCAAGCCAGCCTCGCTGGCTTAAGAGACCCTGTTTCCAATTAAAAATATAAAATAGGCCTGGGAGTGTAGCACAGAAGTAGAAGGGTTTTCAGGAACCCTAGTACCACCAAAAAAGAAAGAAAGGAAGGAAGAAAGAAAGAAAGAAAGAAAGAAAGAAAGAAAGAAAGAAAGAGAAAGAAAGAAAGGAAGAAAGAGAAAGAAATAAAGAACTCAGGTTCACCCTGATGGATAGTGGAGCCAATATTCTACCTAAGAATCTCCCACTTCCCAAGCATGAATTGTTTTCAAAAAGATTTAACACCTCAAATGAATATATGTGGGAACTGAATGAAATGTGTTACAACAAAGAGTATTGAGGCCTGTGCCAATCTGGAGAGTTTATATTCCTACCTGGAGGCATTTAAATTCAATTTTTTGTGGTACTTAGGGTGGAACCCAGGGGCTTTTCTACCTCCTCGCTTTACTCCCAGATCTATTTTATACTTTATTTGGCTAGGCCAGGCATGGTGGCACACACTTGTAATCCCCGTGCTTGGAAGGTGGAGAGAGGAGTATCCCGCAGGTTCAAAGCCAGCCACACTGTCTTAAGAGACCCTGTTTCCAAATTTTAAAAAAAAGTATAAAATGGGTCTGGGAGTATAGCCCAGAGGTAGAAGGATTTCCAGGAACCCCAGTACCACACACAAAAAAAATCTCCCAGGCTAAAAGTTTCCCATATACTCCAAGAAAGAGGAAACTCCAACTTTATACCAAAGTCTAAAATATGAATGTGTAGTGAGCTTCCTAATGTTGTAACCTAATGTAATCCAACTTGGTCATTCACATCTATTAGGTATACTGTGTTAAATATCAAGAATGAGGGTTAGAGGTCTTCTTGCCATAACCTCATTACCAAGTATGAAAGACTCAGCAAAATCATGTCATCACTAAAATAGTAGCAAGCAGGCAGAAAACTCTTGGACAGCCAGTTCTGCAGGCTTAGTGAAGTTCAATTTACTTATCTTTTGAGTGCTCAAACAGTAGCTTGCACGAAGGTTCACTTGGGGCAGACAAGACAACTTTCTAATGTCAAAATTCAGCTAACCATGGACCCCCATCTTTGGCTACCCACAGGGCAATTTCCAAATAGAGCCTAGGATCCCATTTCTAAAGAAAAATACTATAGAGCTAATTATATCTTTATATCTTCTTTCTGCTAATTTGAGAATACTTCTATCACATTTCTAGCCAATCCACAAGTTGTAAATACTACTGATTTCACCAATGAGAAATTTGATGTTAATTAACAAAGCTTCTGGTATTCATTGGAGAAAAACTCCTAGAATGTTTGTAAAACTTCTTCTTGATCTGAATTTTTTATACTAGATAAACACTCCTGGACTATGTGTGGGTAACTGACCATAGCTGGTGTGTAAATTAAGATTCACCCACCTACATATATGCCACATATATTATGTTGAAATAAATTAAATCACAGAAAATATAACATTTGAGACCCCATGTTTCTATGGCCTTGGGAGACAGAAAAAAAGCTGTAGGGAGAATAAGGGTGGAGGGGTATGAGCAATGGGCCAGGAATTCAATCTGATCTGTGTTCGTGTCAGTTCTGACAACCAACAATTTCCTGGATAACCTTAGATAAGTGCCTCTTATTCTAGTTTTTTTTATATCACTTGCAAACTAGTAAGATTCTTCTAAATGATATTCCATCTTTTACATACTATCATTCACTCTTATCCCATTCTTAACCATCTCAATTCATTTTTTGAAGATTTAAAGAATTTTATTAGAAATATAGAAATACAGAAAATAGAAATATAACCCCATGCCAGAGTAGCATGGAGGGATGACTTGAATGAATACACCTATCTCACTTCATTTTTACTGAGGAAAGCCCATTCAAAAGGAAGCCCCCCAATTTCTTTTATTTTTTATTTTTATTGGTATATTATAGTCATATATCTTAATGAAGTATAAGATGGTAGTGATGGACCCATCACTAAATTTCTACTCATATCCATCTATCCTCTGCCATTATAAGATGCCATGATGGAAATATCAAATCCATGGAACAAATGGATAGTATTTCCAGCAAGTTATGACCTATCCTTGCTCATCCCAACTCTTCTACTTACTAAGTGTGAAACCTTGGGAAAAATTACTTAACTTCATCATACCCCAAATTCCCTAATAATAATAATTCTTATATCATAGATTTGTGGAGAGTTTCAAATTAAATAAGTCACAAATCAACATAAAACACATGATAATACCTGGCACATGTTGGATATTATCACTAATATCATCATTAGTTCAAGATCTTATGAGATTTTTGTCCTAAAAACAGAGACACAGTTCCATCTATTTATTTATTTATTTATTTATTTATTTATTTATTTATTTATTTTGGTGGTACTGGGGTGGAACCCAGAGGCTTTCTACCTCTGGGCTACACTCCCAGACCTATTTTATACTTAATTTGGAAACAGGGTCTCACTAAGTTACTGAGAGCCTCACTTAAGTAGCTGAGGCTGGCTTCGAACCTGAGCAATCCTCCTGTCTCAGCCTCCCAAGTGCAGGGATTACAAGCATGCACCACCACGCCTGGCTAGTTCCATCTTAAAAATAAAATCCACTGTTCCTTTAGGGATCATATTTCCTTCCTAATAGGGATCAGATTTATTTCCTGAACAGCTGTCCTCTAACCTATTCTACCATTCTCAGTTCTTCTCCGAACCCAAACAAACCATCACAACACCCCTTCAGATTACCAGATCACCTACCTTGCCTCAAGCCTCTCTCACCCAGGCTTCCATTTTTTCCCACCAAGTTTAACTCTTGGCAGCACAGGTGAGAGATGCTTGAGGTTAGGTAGGTGATCTGGTAATCTGAAGGGGTGTTGTGTCAGATCATTATCCAAACAGTATTCATGTAGTTCCTCTGACTTCAAAGGGCCCAGGAGGCATCCACTTGTCCTCTGAAGTTTGATTCAGAAAAAAACACTGTGACCAATCACCCAGGAGATTAGCTTTGCAGTCAGTCCCTGGGGTTTCAGTTTTGAAAATGAGGATCCCCACTGAGGGGCACCAGGATTAATAGCAAGAAATTGCCCATGGCCTCCTTCATGAAAGTCCTTTCATTTCCTTGGATACTTCAAGGCCATTAGGGAGTGACCTTTCTTTCTGGCCCCTGAAGTCATGAGCCTAAGGAATTGAAGAGAGAGGCTCTCTACTGCATATTCTCCTCTGAGGCAGGCATTACCCAGGCACCCACACACTTCATACACATTTTCCTTTGTCTTTTCCACCTCTTATTGACACTTAGAAGTCAATAATGCTTTCAAACTCTAGTTATTCAGATGATGAAAAAACCTCAACAGAAACGCACCTTGGGTACATCTCTGCATCTAGGCAATACTTGAACTTATAAGAGTTCAGTCCACCTTGTGCCAGAGCTATGATTGATGACCTTTGGCATCTTGGTTTCTTCCGGATCCAACTCCTACTGTCCCATTTATTCCTACATATCCTCCAGACCTATGGAGTAGGAAGAGAGGAAAACAGTGAGGACAGCTGTACCTTCCCTTGGCTAAAGAGACCAAGAACAGCCCAGCTCTTCCTCCTCTCACTTCTAGCCATTAGGTTTTAGACATTACTCCCTAAAACAAATGATTGCTATTTGACCCATGCTGATGAAAGGCTTTCTCTCCTACTCAATTTGGGAGCTGCTAAAGACAAAGAATGTCTCTAAATTGGGCTGTCTGAATTTGAATCTTGGCTCTCTCCCTAAAAATATGACTTTGGACAAATGACTTAACCTCTTTAAGCCTCATTTTCTCCTATGTGAGTGAAATGAGGATGAATATCATATTAATTCCCTTCTAAAGTCCTGAAGATTAAACAAATTGCCCATGTATATTTACTATAATGTGTGGCACATAATAAGTGTTCAATAAGTTGTAGCCATCATTAAAGTAGAGTAATAAGGTGATTGGTAAATGAAAGAGGGGAATAGAACTAGTCTAGTCAAATGCAAGCTCTCTAGAAGAGATTCTTTCTGTCTCTGGCCATGTCCAAGGCCCTCGACACCAACTGTATCTGAACCAAATCTGGATGGGGTAATCTTTGAATACTCATAATGCTACCTTGAGCATAAGAGATTTAATTTGAGGCAAAAAAGTGGAGAAACAATTGACGTTTAATCCTCTAAAATCCAAAGCATACACACCATGAGGGCCAATCATTCCACCAATAAATGATATTGTCTAGAAGGACATAATACCTTCTGATTTTTTTTCTGAACTATATATGACTTTATTACTCTCCATGCTTTTGAAAAAAGCATCATGAATAACCTTGATAACTTTGGTGCTTGCTGGCTTAAAAGAAAGAAATTTTCTTCAGATGTTAAGAAATGTGTTGCCACGTATAGTGCAGTATGCTTGTAATCCCAGCATTTGAAAGGGGGAAAGTGGAAGATGATGGTTCTCAAACAGCTTCAGTTACTTAGTGAGGCCCTTTGCAACTCACTGAGACCCTGTTTCAAAAGGTAAAAATGACTAAAATTTAGGGGTAAGGCTGTAGCTCAGAGGTAGAATTCCCCTGGGTTTCATTCCCAGTACCACAAAAAGAAAGAAAGAAATATGTTAATGTATTTAAAGTGAGAGAGTGATTTTTCTGAGTTCTTTCATTGAGCATGATGTGGTGATGGAAGTTTCGAGCACATCCATTTGCATAGACAAACTGTTTACTTTTTTTTTCTTCTTTTGGAAAAAGTTAAAAGAGAAAGTTTTGCTAATGTGATTTTCCAGCATTTCAGTCTCCAATCTTTTCAGAGCAAAGGTTAACTAGCCAATTGCAAAATCATAAATTCAGTACAAGGATCCTGCTGAGGACCAACAGGCAATGCAGACTGTTTTTCTCCCTTCTTTTCTTCTGTATTCTATGTTTGGTCTAACAGTATGCTATCTCCAGCAGGCCAAAATGTGGGTGATGAGTAAACACAACGTTTTTTTCCTTTATGTCCCAGGATATCTATGCTCTACCAGCATCACCTCCTCTTCTCCTTTCCACCCAAGCCTGTGACTCTGCTTTATCATGAATTGTTGTTCATTATTTTCAGATTACTTATACTTTAGAATAAGTGATTATTCTAAAGTCACACAGCAAGCTGATAGCTTGTTTTACAAAGCAAGTCTTCTAAATCTAGCACTTCTCTTGGTCCACCATTATCTTTCTTCCCTGAGCTTTCTGCCACAACAGTGATATTCTCTATTAAAATGACAATACTGACAGTTTTAAGTAGGTGGCAGACAGGAAGAATAATTCCACAGCAAGCAAATTGGAAATGCAGTAAACCATGAGTTTCAGGGGCCGTGGTTAATTGTACCCTCTATTTAGTGTCCCAGTGTTAATCTGTCATCATTTTACCACCCTCTGATTTATAGTCAGGGATAAGAAAAACAAAGACTCGAAGTCTTGTTATAGGCTGAAGACTTTTGGAGCCATATCAAGTATTTCTTGTCCAACAACCTCATTTCATGAATTAGGAGAGTGAGGAGGATAAAGAAGAGGTTTGCCAAAAATGATGTAGCTCCCAAGCAGCAGAAGCAAAATGAAATCTAGACTGCCATATTCTCTGAGTGGGCGCTTTTCTACCATGTTTTGCTACCTTCACAGCAGAAAACTATACCAAAGCAATACCATAGCTTTAATTACTTTACTATATTATGAGATATCTTCTTCTCTAATCATTTCATTGTTCTTATTGTCTCAACTTGATTTTTAAATGTAGAAAATACTTTGAATGATTATAGAAATTAAAAATGTAAAATAAATTCAAGCTCATTTAAAAAAATCATGCAAAATCAGGTTTTACCATCTGTTCCAATTGTATCCTGCCTTTTTACTTAATATTGGGAACATTTTTCTAGACCCTTGTTTCATAGTTATTTTATTATATATAAAAACCATTGCCATACATACATTTATTTATGTATCTATACATACATATAAAGCTATTACCCAATTGTATGCATCTAGATAGATTCCCAATCCACTGAGGTTTAGAATTATGCCTTAACTTCCCTGTAGTATCTACATTCAAGCCAATCTCATTCCAGATGAGGGAGAGTAAGGGGGCAGGAAAGTGACAAGGAAGGGGTCAGTCAGGTGTGGAGACTGTCCTCATACTTGACTAGATTCTGAAGAGAATTCTATTGTTCCCAGCAGTGACTGCTACAGCAGATGACCTTACTTTGATTAATAATATTTATCTTTGCAGTTAGTCCTCAGTTATGTGCTTTTGGAAAACTTGGTGAAGCATATGAAATTGCCAGTTGCTTAAAAATACAATTGCCAATTGTTTGAGTAGAGTAAATTGATTACAGCCAGAGGACTATTCATTTCCCCTGGCCTGAATCTAGCCCTCATCAGGCAAGGACTGCACCACTGATGGCAGCTAGGACATTGCTTCATTCTCCAAATTATATCCCTCCAGGTACTCAGGAAATATGTATTGGATATTTTCATCTTTATATTAGCTAAGATGAAAGCTCGTGAGTACTTCTGTATGACAACCTTTTTAAGTTCAGTGGCATAGGTTATTTTGAAAAGAAGCATAAAGTGTTTTTTTAACATCAGGCTGCAAGGGTGACTAAATGCCAGCCAACAAAGCAGCCCATTAATAAATATGTACCCAAATGAGGTCTCACTATTCTGAGCTCCAGAATTCGGGCTGCATTCACTAGCTTACATTGTAGCCTGGACAGGGTCTATTCATACTGAAGTATCTTTACCTGCCCTTCAGAAGAAGGGAACCTATTACCAGAAACAGCTTGCCTTTGCCTGATCATCCCCACAGGTTCTGCCCAGAAGGACTAACTGATTTGTCTGGGAAGCATCGGGAAAAGCAGTTAGAGAGCTCCATCATGCTGCAGAGGCCACAGACTGCACCTAAACTGTTAGCCAGGTGGGGGCCAGCTAGGATGAGGCCTCTTGCATCTGGAGTAAAGTTGTCAAAGTCTGAAGGCAGCAAGGTGGAAGAAAAAGGAAAACAACCCCGATCATCAAGCCCTGTTAGCCACAACAAGCTGCCTCCTGGCTGCTTGAAAGGGACACACTTCAGGTCTGTGGGAAGTAAACATATGGAACTCCTTACCCCAGAGTAGAAATAAAAATGCTGTCAGAGAAGCCTCAATACATTCCCGACTGCTAGAGCCATAATAGCTTATTAAGGAAAGTGACACTGTCTGGGGACATGTTCAATCTCTGAGTTCAAAATAAGTGAGGACAATTAGATCCTTTGACAGCTTCAGTAGAATGAGTCCTGAAGACATGCATAGTCACAGAATTTGGATTCCCAATTAAATTTGAGGGAGAGGTATTGATGGTTGGTCAACTATAACTGAGATACTAAAACCTCTGGTTTGCTCAGAGTAACATTCTTGCACACATATAAGGGGAGTAATATTTTGTGAAAGAAAAAGCCCCCTTGCCCTGCTACTACAGCCGAGCTGCATGGCTGGCTCACCTTTTCCCATTTATAAAATAAAGGCATTAGATCAGGTGACTTCTGAGGTATTTTTCTGGCTTCAAATACATTGAATTCAGATATCACACAGTTCCCTTGGAGGGTTAGGGGCTCTTCCCCTTTCCTTGCCCTCCCTTACTCAGGAGCTCAGGGTTTTGAGATTCTCATAAGATGCTCTAGACTCTACCAAAATGTCTCTCTCTCACCTGGCTTCCACTGTAGAGGCACTTGCTCTAGGATTTATATCTCAAGGCCTTTTCCTCCATCCTTAAACCCCCAACAGCCTTGTGAGGAGATTAAACTGGTTAGACAAAGAGGTTTTGTTTTGTTCAATTCAGTAGGCCAGTTTGGACTCCAAATATTAGAGGCAGCACTCTGTGGACTTTAAAAACTAGAGCTGGCTTTGGTTATAATTCTGGTACTTCCACTTCCAGCTATGTGACCTTCAGCAATTTACCTAAGCATTCTGTACTTCAGTTTTCTCATCAGTGGAAGAAAATCCTAACACTGCCTTCTGTCTAAGTTATTGTAATGATTAAGGAAATTGCTATCAGATGTTCATCATAATGGCTGACATGCAGTAAGTTCTGGCACCAGTGGACATCCTTGTCCATTCTCCACTAAAGAGACATTGAGCTAACAGACAAAACGAACAAGTCAATAAAAATTGAGCTAAAAATCAAGATCATAACTTTTAAGTAAAGGTAAATTATTTGGCTTCTCATGGCCTCCATTTTATAGTCCCTGTACATGTTTACAATTGATCAGGGCATTCTGGAGAGTGCACAGGTCAAGGAAGATATTTTTGGTAAGAGTGGAACTGAGACCCTTCAAATCCCACTGGTTAAATAAATGAAGCTTTTACCTCCTGTAGAGCCAGCCCAGTTTGAGGGGATACTATAGGGAAGCTGACAGAGTTCCCTAAAATGACTCTTTGATGTGATTCATCCACTCACAAGGCTGAAATTGCACCTTCCCCATTCAAGGTATACTGATAAACTGTGAGGTAAGACCAAAGCCAATGAGATTGCCATTATTTCTTATCTTCATGGGTTCTCACTGATTACCATTTGGGGGGGAGCAAAGAAAGAAGGGCAGCTTGGGTATGCAAAGCTGGAAATCTTTGGGATGGGCCCAAACTCAATTTAAAGACAGGAGGAACTGTCCTATGAAGATAAAAATGAAAATATGAAGTTGAAATGAGACAGGATCAATGTTGATGAAATTACAAGACATGTTAAAAAGGATTATTAATTTATTCCTCAAATCTTGTGTTCTGCTTTGTGGGCATGTATTTGGGAATTAAGGGGGGATAGGAACAGATATTAGAATGAATCAACTTCTGGAAACCCTGTACCTCATTTTACACAGGGCCATTATAATTTCTCTTCCTTGGCTATTTTTGTGAGAAGCCCCCAGTATTTAAAAGAAAGTTCTCAGTTAATTGAGATTTATGCATGAGTACAAATATGTCTTAAAAGTTTAATGGATCAGGTAAGGAAGTAAAGAAATGAAGATAGTCCCTAAAGGTGTATACCATGTCCAGCACAAGCAAAGGTAAGATAGATGATGACCTGTGCTGACTGCTTTTATTTTCCAGGAAACACCCATGTATTTTCTTTGTATTATTATAATAAAATACCTATGATAGCCAACTTATAAAGAGAAAAGGGATGTTTTGGCTCATGGTTTAAGAGGTTTCAGTTCATCATTGGCTAGCTCCATTACTTTTGGGCAGGGAGGACATAATAGAGACAAGCTGCTTGACTCATGGTCACCAGAAAGCTGAGAGAGAAAGGGCAAGGAGGGGCTCCAATATCCCCTTCAAGATTATGCCTCAATGACCTAACTTCCTTTCACTCGGCCCTACTTCCTAAATGTTACACCATCTCCCAATATCATCCTAGGCCAGGGACCAAACCTTTTGCATATGAGCCTTTGGGGGAACATTTAGTATCTAAATTAAAATAACCCATGAATTAAGGCAGGTAGAAAATCTATTTCACAAAAAGTTAAGGCATATTTTATTACTATGCCTGTTTTACGGTTAAAGTAACAGACTCAAAGAAGTTAAAGTACTATTCCCTATAACTAGCAGGAATGAAATGCCAAACCTAACTCTAATCTTGTACTCTTCCTATACGCCATGCTGTCTCCATTTAACTATTGTAAAATGGGAACATGTGGTGCCATTGAAGCTAATTTTCCAAATACTTGAAGCACACATCTTCCAGAAGTGCAAGTACAATTTGCATTTTAACCATTTTTGAAGAAAAACTTTCTACAATGCATTGCCCATCTCCATGCCTTACTATGCAGAAGATACAGATTACTGTGATTTTAGTTTTCTATTTTCATGGCCTCTATTTTCACCGTGGTTGACAACACTCAACATTTTCTAGGTTATTGAGGTGTGTCCCATTTGAAATGGGGCACTCCTATAAGTAGATGTACTAAAATGTGACAGCTGACAGAGAAGGAACCACATGCAGAATCGTCATCTACAAAAGCCCAGCAGTCTGAGAGTATTTAGCATGGGGTAGATATATATATCTAAGAGGGCAAAACACCTCATAGACATCTAACTTTATACTGTAATTGCAATTCCCAGGAAAGACCCAAAAATATTCATAGAAAATCAAATCATTCTCTTACTACTGTGCTGGTATACTGTGGAGAAGGGGTGATGGAGTAGTTCCATCCCATTGAGAGTATTTTCCCACTAATATTGGTTAGAAATGCCTGTGCATAGTGATAATAAAAAGTAGACTTTTTTAGATGGAGTATTGCTGACTTTAAATTCTCCACACACAACATACCCTCCTGTTGTTTGCATCCAAGTGGACCACTCCCCCTACCACCACCCTCAGTATGCCAGTGCTCAAACTGTATTTAAAGAAGAAGGCAGGTATATTTTAGAAAGATTTTATCTCCAGTGGAATGTCTGAAGGGACAAATCTTCAATGATCTGGAAAACATATCCCATGTGAGATGCATGGCAAATTACTGTGTGTTTAGCTTGTCACTTCCCTTTTTCTCATCCCACCTGTAATTTCAAAGCAAAAAAAAAAAGCAAAACAAAACAAAACAAAAACACCCTCCAAGTAAACCTTCTATAGATCGCCAGCCTATTAGCCTGCTGCAAGTACTTGGATCTTTTCAAATTCTAATTAGGAAGGACTCTGCTTTGCCTTCTCCATCTTTGTCTCCCCTGACCCAGCAAAGTTTCACATCTTTCATCCTGTCACTTAGCTAATGGTGTGTGTCCCTTATACATGTATTGCATAGTCATAGGTTCTTTTCACTAGTGAATTTGGAGGCGAGATGCTCTGCAGATGGTTCCCTGGCTGCCATTTTTGTCCCCTCACTGCAGCAATCTGTTGTTCTAAATAAAAATGTTAATGAAAATTAAAAGAATGCAGCACCAATATCTGTCTGATCTAAATTAATATAGAGTCAAACTTTTTGAGACAGGTTTTACTGGCACAAGTTTCTCCATACAGACTACCCATAGTTTTGTGTGTGTGTATGTCTGTGTGTGTGTGTGTGTGTGTGTGTGTGTGTGTGAGTGTGTGTTCTCTCTCTCTCTAATTAAAACTAAATACTTTTATTTACCTGTGTCTTTCTTGGCACCTACCAACCTGTTCTTCTTAATAATAACAAAGGCCTAACGAACAGTTGATTTCAGTGTTCTGTGGAATGGCATCTCACCTGATGAAACATAATTTTGGAGATATGTGATGTCTAATTATAAACAGGCTTTGATTAGACACTGTTTTCAATATCTAAATGATACATTTACTAAACACCTCAAGCGCAGCTCTAAGGCATGTGGTTATTGAAATCACTTGCAATCCATTTGTTTTAGAACTGCTGGCAAAATCATTGCTAATTTCCTACTTTATTTACAAGGGCCCTTCACTTTCCATGTACTCAGCACAGCATTCATTTCTGCAGCAGCAACAGGCCTGCTTCCTTTTTTGGAGGAAACAGATGTGCCTACAAGATTGTATAAGACAAAATTTCAACTTCAATTTAGGGAACAAGTGGTCACGATGATGTTAACACACCTAATCGGGAAGTTGTCTCAATCTTGTTACTTACAAAAATCTAGAAACCAAAACAATGGCAATTTCAACCACCTGCAGAAGACCACATCTTTCATAGATTCTTCCTGAGTCCTTAGCTGATATTTCTGAGAATAGTAGAATAATGGGAATTTTTAATTTAGCATAATTTAGGAATAATAAGAGTGAACACTGTGCTTCCTATACATCAGGAATCCTTCTAAATAATTTACATTTATTTAGTCTTTCAATCATCTTCCAGTCATCAAAACAACTCTGTAACTTTGGTCTGTTGACAGATAACGAATCTAGAGTATAAAGAAGCTAAGCTACTTGCCCAAGGTCATACATCTAGTAAGAAACAGAACTAAAGGATAATGTGCCTGGCTCAAGAGCCTTCTCTTTTAACCTCTATACCCTTCTATACTATGCATCAAGGGCCAGATATTTCAACCTTTTTGGAAATAAGCTATTGTTTTCTTTCAGATACACAGAAAAAATTTTGCTAAAACTGCTATGTAAGATAGAAGCAGGCTTTCACATTAATTGGACTTGCTCCTTGGTAAATGTATGTGCTCTTTGCATGTCTCACTGCCACTAGGTGAACATCTCTAGCAGAGGCAGTAAGCAGGAAGGCAGGGAAAAAAGCTGGTTTAACCAGGTGTGGCTGCACATGCCTGTAATCCCTGTTCTTGGGAGGCTGAGACAAGAGGATCACAGGTTTGAAGACAGCCTCAGAAACTTAGTGAAGTCCTCAGCAATTTAATGAAATCTTACTTAATTTTTTTAAAATAAAAGGGCTGGGAGTGTAGCTTGGAGGAACAATGCCCCTGGGTTCAAATTCCAGTGCCTCTCCTCACCAAAAAAATAAATAAATAAATAAAAAAGAAAAGAAAAACTTGGGCTTGGGGTAGGTATGACACTAGTAATTAGATCAATTATCTTAGTCATGTGCACTGACAAGAGAAGACCAAAAGAGGTAAAGCTCACAAAGCCCACATCTGAACCAGTGGACCAGATAAGGTCTCCCAGCTGGGACATAAGTCAGGTAAATTAGTTCCACCTTCAGTGCTTTTCTGTGCTGCAAACAGGGCCACCAACAAACAAAATACCACTGAAGTATTGTCTTATACCTCTGCTCAGAAGTCAGCTCAACTGAGAAAGCAAACAACAGTATGGTTCTCTCTAATTAAATATATGCCTCCACGGCCTCAGAATTTACTAGGGTATCAAGTTGTCCTCAAAAAAGGCTGCTAGTCATGGTGACTCACCTGTAATTCCAGTACTTGGGAGGCTAGACAGGAGGATCACACCTTCAAGGACAACCTCAGCAACTTAATGAGACTCTCGGTAAACTAGAGTTAGGAGTGTACCTCAAAGGTAACATGTCCCTGGTTTCAATCCTTAGTACCACAATAAAGAAAAGAAAAATGTCCCCAGTGGAAAAAGATGACAAGAGTCATTTCAGTCATTTCTTTTGCTGAGCCTCACTTTGGCAGTTGTATTTCTCTGGCCTTACAAAGGACTAAATGAAAATAGGAATCTGGAAATGATATTTCCAGAAAGCAAGATATGTTGATCAGAATCCTGGGATAAAAGCCGGATTCCCAGATTCATTTATAGCACACCATGACCTCTCTGGGTCTCATTTATATCATTTATAACATGAGAAGACCCTATGAAGGCCTTTACAACATTAAATACATATGATTTGAGCATCCCCAACTATTTCCTAGGGAAATATTTTTCTTGTGGAAACAAGGAAACTCAGAGGATTTAATTAAATAAAGCAAATATTAGATTTGTTTATGGGTGTTTCTGAACAACCAGAAAGTAAATTTCTTTCTGGCCTGATATCTCTCTGAAGATATTGCTAGGTAATTGCTCACCTCTGTGAGTCATCAAATCATAGGCACTTTGAATATCTGGGATGAAGGTTATCTTTTTCTTCCTCCCCTCATGACTTGGCTACTTTTGTTTAAAAACAGCTAGTCTAAGTAATGGGTCTTTTGCCAACTTTACACACAGTCAGAAAAGGTGCTGCTCATCTGGCTGAATATCACAGGTGTGAGATGGGCCATCTGACCCTTGGCCTCAAATAACTCTCCCTCACTGTAGAGCTCTCATTTAGGGTTCTTCTATCCTTCATAGTATTTACATATGGGAGAGCACTATTAACAGAGGGCCTAGACTTTCTTTATACACTGAGAATATATAAGCTACAAATTCCCTTGAAAGAGATGGCAGGTACTGTGTGACTTCGTAGGAGTTCCCATCTTGAGATCCAATTTTAATATTAAAGCTGAAAGATAGGAAAATATGGAAAAGAGTAAAATGGGATTCAGTGAGGAGAGGAAGGATATATAGAACAGAAATAAAAGGAAGGACAGAGAGACTAAAGTGATAAGGTAATAGAATATAAAACAACTTGGAATCAGACTTAGGTTTACACCTCAGCCATGCCCAATTGAACTAACTGCATTACCCTGTATAATAACCTAAGTCACAGCCTCCTAAATGGTAATATGGGGATAATAATATCTGTTACACATGGCTTTTGAAAATTAAGGTAATCATTCATAGGCATAATTACAGTTTACTTAAGTATATTTTTGGCTCCAAATCTACCATGTTATTAGAGTTTGGTGGTTTAGATATTCATATTCTTTATTGCATCTGTGGCACTCGTGAGTATGTATAGTGCTGATGTCCAGGCCTGCAGCCACCAGTAATACTTTTAACGAGCTTTAACATCAATGGAAAAAATTAAATAACTGATTTAAGTAGCAGCCAGTATCTCAATTGTCAAGAAATTGAAATGCCTACATAGAATTTTGATCAAGATTAAAAACCAGATATGTGCTCATAGTTTGAGAGGATCCCATGTTTTAAAGCTTGTCTTTATTTATTTATTTATTTATTTATTTATTTATTTATTTATTCATTCATTCATTGTGGTGTTAGTATTTGAACTTAGGGGCATTATTTTTTATTTTATGTATATCATATTGAAAATGGCATACATTCAGATAGTGATTGGTGCCCTCCCCCCTGCTTCACCTTTCCCCCTCCAAACAAAGAGTGTCCAGATCGACCATGCTACATTAATACTTTTACACATATTCAAATGTAGCTCCTCCATTAATCAACCTCAGCCTTCTTCTCCTACCCTTCAATTCAAGCTTTGTTGAGGTTTGTCCTCCATTATCTGGAGTCACTCTGATATCCCCACTACTCCCTAGTATGGGCATATTAGAGAAAACATGTTACTTCTCTTCCTGTGCTTGGCTGATCTCAGCATATTGTTCTCCAGATCTTTCCAACTTCTTATAAAATACATGAATTTCTTCTTCTTTATTGCTGAGTAGAATTCCATTGTTTGTATTTCCCATATTTTTGCAATCCATTCATCTGTTGATGGAGACTTAGTTTGGTTTCATATTTTGGCCATTATGAATTGTGCTGCTATGAACATGGGTATGCATGTTACTATAGTTCTTTGATTTCATCTCCTTTGGAAAGATACCCAGGAGTGGTATAGCTGGATCATATGGTGGATTCATTCCAAGTTTTCTAATGAAGTTCCACACTGATCTCCATAATGCCTAAACTAGTTTGCACTGCCACCAAGAGTATAAAAGAGTTCCTCTTTCCCCACATTCTTGCCAGAATTTGTTATTTGACTTCATTATGCTTGGAACTCTGATTGGGGTTAGATTGAATTTCAACATAGTTTTGATTTGCATCTCCCTGATGGCTAATGATATTGAACATCTTTTCATGTATCTGTTGACCATTTGTATCTCTTTTTTTGTGAAGTGTCTATTCAATTCAGTTGCCCATTTCATGATTGGGTCATTTGTTTTTCTACTGTAGAGTCTTTTGAGCTCTTTGTATATTCTGGATATTAGCCCTCTATCAGAGTGGTGGCTGGTAGAGATCTTCTCTAATTCTGTAGGCTTTCACTTTAGGTTCTTGATGGTTTCCTTTGATGAACAGAAAATTTTTAGTTTGATGCTATCCATTTGTTAATTCTTACTTTAATTTCCTGCACTTTGAAGGTCTTGCTGAGAAAGTTACTACCTGTGCCTATATGTTGAAGTGTTGAGCCTATGCACCCCTCTAATAACTTAATGATCTCTGGTCTAATTTCTAAGTCTTTGATCCATCTCGAGATGATTCCTATACACAGTGAGAATTAAGGATTTAGTTTCATCTTTCTACAAATGAATAGCCAGTTCTCCAAGCACCATTTGTTGAAAAGGCTGTCTTTTCTTCAGCATATACGTTTGGCCATTTTTTCAAAGATCAATTGACCATAGGTGTGTGGATTTGTTTCTGTATCTTTTATTCTGTTCCATTGGGCTGTATGTCTGTTGTTGTGTCAATTTCATGATGTTTTTACTACTATTTGTCTATATTATAATTTGAAGTCCAGGATTGTGATCCCTCCTGCATGGTTCTTGCTGAGAATTGCTTTGGCTATTCTGAGTATTTTCTTTCCCCATATAAAATTCATGACTAATTTTTCTAGGTCTATGAAGAATGTCATTGGTATTTTTATAGGAATTGCATTGAATCTGTAGACAATTTTTGGCAGAATGGACATTTTGATGTAATTTATTATGCCTATTCATGAGCAAGGGAGATCTTTCCATCCCCCAAGGTCTTCAATTCTTTTCTTTAATGTTTTATAGTTTACATTTTAGAGGTCTTTTACAACTTTGGTTAGGTTTATTCCTAGGTATTTTATTGGTTTTGAGGTTATAGTGAATGGAATTTTTTTTTATTTCTTTCATTGTGGATTCATTGTTGGCATATAGAAAAGCAACTGATTTTTTTCAGATTGATTTGTATCCTGCAACTTTGCTAAATTGATTAATCAGTTCCAGTAATCTTTTTCTTGAGTTCTTTGGGTCTTCTAGATATAGAATCTTGTCATCTGCAAACAAGAATAGTTTTAATTCCTCTCTTTCTATTTGAATTCCTTTTATTTCCTTCTCTTCTCTTATTACTGTGGCAAGATTATCGAGGACTATTTTGAAAAGGAGTGTTGACAGTGGGCATCCTTGTTTGTTCCAGATTTTAGAGAAAATTCTTGTAGTTTTTCCATATTCAATATGATGTTGGCTTTGGGTTTATTATATTGCATTAATGATGTTGAAATACGTTCCTTCTATTCCAATTTTCTGCAGTGTTTTTAACATGAATGGGTATTGGATTTTGTCAAATGCTTTTTCAGCATCTATTGATATGATCATTTGATTTTTTTTTGCTCAGTTTTATTTATGTGGTGAATAACATGTATTTATTTGCATATGTTGAACCAGTCTTGCTTCTCTGGGATAAAACCAACTTGGTCATGGTTTACAATTATTTGATATGGTTTTAAATACATATTGCTAGTATTCTTTTAGACTTTTTTCATCTCTTTTCATTAAGGATATTGGTCTGTAATTTTCTTTTCTTGGGGTATCTTTATTTGGTTTTGGTATTAATGTGATACTGGCTTTGTAGAAGGAATTTGGGGAAATTCCATCTTTTTCAATTTCATGAAACAAGTTGTGAAGTATTGGGATTAGTTCTTCACTGAAGGTTTTGTAGAATTCAGCTGGAAATCTGTCAGAGCCTGGGTTTTTCTTTGATGGAAGAATTTTATTGCTGTTTCTATTTCTTTGCTTAATATTTGGTTAGCTTAGTCTTGCTATGTTCTTTTGGTTCAATTTAGGTAGGTTATATGTGCTTAGAAATGCATCAATTTCTTTCTTGTTTTCCAGTCTATTAGAGTATAAATTTCAAAATATTTTCTGATAATCCTTTAAATTTCCCCAGTGCTTGTAGAAATGTCTCCTTTTTAATTTCTGATTTTAATTATTTCAGTTGATTCTTTTCATTAAGGGTTTCTCAATCTTATTAATCTTTTCAAAGAACCGGCTTTTTGTATGTGTTGATTATTTAAATTGTTTTTTAGTCTCTATTTCATTTATTTCTGCTCTGATGTTAATTATTTCCTGACCTCTCCTGGCTTTGGATTAGACTGTTGCAGTTTTTTCTAGGTCCTTGAGATGTGTCAATAGGTTGTTTACTTGACAACTCCCTGTTCTTCTTGTGTTAGCACTCAATGCTATAAACTTTCCTCTTCACACCATCTTCAAGGTGTCCCATGGATTTTGGTAAGTTGTGTCTCTATTTTCATTTAATTCCAGGAATTTCTTTATTTATCCCCTTATTTCTGATCTTACTCACTCATCATTGAATAGTGTATCATTCAGTCTCCATGTATTTGGTTCTTTTTTTCTTCCTGTTGTTGATTTCTTCTTTCATTCCATTGTGGTCTGAAAAGATGCAAGGAATTATATTACATCTTTTGAATTTGTTAGTGCTTGCTTTATGGCCCAAGATGTGATCTATTTTGGATAAGGTTCTATGGGATGCTGAGAAGAATGTGTATTCTGCTGTTCCTGGTTCAAATACTCTGTATATGTCTATTAGATCCATTTGGTTTATAGTTTTCTTTAGTTCTGAAGAATCTTTGCTCATCTTTTGCCTTGAAGATCAATATAGTAGCATGAAGGGTGTTTGAGGTATCCCAGTATTATTGTATTTGTGTCTATTTGAGATATGATGTCCCATGGATTTGTTTTACAAATGTGTGTGCACCCACATTTGGTGCATAAATATCTACTGTCATTATATTTTCTTGAAGAATTGTTCCTTTTAATAAAAGGAAGTGCCCTGCTTTGTCTCTTCTGATATGTTTTAACTAAAAGTCTGTGTTTCATTGGATATCAGCATTGCTACACCTACCTAGTTTTGGCCTCCATTAGCATTATATATCTTTTTCCATCCTTTCACTTTCAGTCTATGAATGTCTTTGGCTGTAAGGTAAGATTCTTGCAAACAGCATATATTTGGATTATGTTTTTAATCCCTGTTGCCAATCTATGTCTTTTAATTGGTGAATTAAATTCTTTGATGTTCAGGGTTATTATTGAAATATGATTTTTGTTTCCTGTCATTTTTGAGTTCTGTCTTTTGTTTGGTATAATGTTATTTGTCTTTACTTAGTTGCCCCGCTAATCAACTTCGTCTCTTCTCTGGTTCTGAAATTCTTTTTTCTTCATGGTTTATTTCTTTAAGTATTTTTTCTATTTTTGGCTTTGTATTCATGTATTTTTTTAGATTCTGCTTATTTTGAAACACTTTTTTTCTCTATCAAGTTTGAATAATAACCTTGCTGGATATAGAAGTTTTGATTGGAAGTTGTTTTCGTCCAGGGTCTGGATTACAGCATACCAGTCTCTTTTGGCATTCATGACTTGAGTTATAAAGTTTGGGGTCATTTTTATTGTTTTTCCCCTATACATCATCCATTTTTTTCTCACTGCTATTAAGATTCTTTCCTTGGCCTCTATGTTGGTTGTTTTGAATATTACATGGCATGGGAAGGTCATTCATTGATCTTGTCTTAACAGTATTCTGTATATCTCCCGAACGTGTATGTCCAAGTCTCTTTCCAAATTTGGAAAATTCTCTGAAATTATTTCTGTGAAGAGATTATGAATACCCATTTCTCTGTATCTCTATCCTTTTTTCAATGCCTTTTATCCATAAGTTAGGACATTTTATATTGTCCCATAGTTGTTGGATGTTGAGGTTTTATTGCTGTAATAACTTCTGTATGCTGTTGACTGTGCTTTCTGTTTTCAATGAACTGTGTTTTAACAGTGATATTTTATTTTTCATTTCATCTAATCTTCCAGAATTTCTTTATATCGCTGTCTTCATTTTATTTATTGACTCATTACATTCCAGACCTCTTTCTGAGTCTTTCTTAATGTCTCCATTTCCTCTTTCATATTCTATATTCTTGCTGTGAAGCCTTTCATCATACTGAAGATCAGGATTCAGAATTCTCCTTCTGCATTTTTTGTAGGTTGGTATTTGTGATTTCCCTTATTTCCTCACTGTTCCTAATTATCATATTTTCAGGGCTCTCAGGCTTGTTTTTTTAATGCCTCAGCACCTTCTCTTTTGTGTGTGAATATTCTGATGGATTCAATATTAGTAGTAACAATTTAGGGATGTCAGCTTGTAAGCAGTGCTTTTTTCAATGGTGACAGTTGGATAAGGGGGGAGGAGCTGAGGTAATGGGCACAAGAGTCATGTAAGGTAGAAGATATTAGATTGAGTAAAAATTTAAGTATAATAATGTAGTTTATCTGGTTGAGAATGAGAGAAGGTTAGATAGTAGGACTCTTGTAGTTAGTAGACTAAAGTATGGAGATATGAAATAGCTTGAATATACAAAAAGGAGATACAGTAAGGGAAAATAAAAGTTTTGAGAGAAGGGAGTAAATAGGCTAGAATGAGAAAGTCTGTAAAAGGAATGGGATAAAGAGCAAATAAAAACAAATAAAGTAACAAATCAAGCTACAAAATCTAACATTTATAAATCAAAGATAAAAAATAACCAAAAGAAAAAAAAAGGAATAAGAAAGAGAAAAACAAAAAGAAAGGACAAAAATATAATTAGAAAGAGATCTAACAACAGTGTGAGAGACAAAGAAACAAAACAATAAAAAAACCAGCAATCCTGATAATTTACATATACGGGCCAGGGCCCATATAATATCTATATGTTTATTCACTGTGGTAGATTCTGGAGTATATTTCAGTATGTTTTATTTGTTCTGTAACCTATTGTCAGCTTTTGAACCCATTATATGAGTGTTTGTCACCCTCTCTTACCTCTGAAAGCTTTGCATTTTGGTGTCAGGGTGTCGCATCAGCAAAGGGAGCCCAATGTAATCTTGGAGTGACCTCTGTGACCCTGTGCAGGTACCAAGCCTTGAGCACCTTTCCTGTATCTCTGGAGGTTTTAACTGGACTACCACCAGAATGGGCCACCTAGGCTTAGCCTTCCGGGTTCCTGAAGCTTCTCTGGGCAGTCTACGGCCTCCACCAAGTACTGAGTAATGAAATGGTTACCTGACTGTCCTAATGCTGGGTCTCTGGAAAGCATGTTGTGCTGATACAGGTACCACCTCTGGTGAGCACACGGGCTTTTGGACCTTTTTCTGTGTCCCTGGAGTGTCATGCTAATTGTTTAAGATGTTGGAGATCTGTCGCCTCTTTCTGCACTTCAAGTTCTTGGATTACTTGGGAGGAATTTCTTGGGGCTGCAGCTCTGAAGTCAGTGGTGCAGGAGCCGGCACTCTTGTTTCGGGCCTGTGACCTGAAATGGCACTGGCAGCCAGGTCAGTGGCTGTACCAGGTCAGTCACATTCTTGAAATTTTTGCAGTGTATATCAGAGTTTAGAGTACTAAATTTCTTCCATTGTGGTTCCTGTTTCTGTTTTGGTTCGTGAGCTATGATTATTTTGTTTGTCAAGATGCTGCCTTCTTGGTTGTTGCAATTTATTTGTTCCAGCTACTGAGACGTGCTGCATCCCGCAGTCGCCATTTTGAATCTCAAACCTAGGGGCATTCTATTTCTAAGCACTGCCAAGAGTCTTGCCACATTGCCAAGGCTTTTCTTGAACCTTTCCAAGTCCTTGGATTACAGGTGTGTGCCATCAAGCCTGGCTTAGCTTATCCAAATTTAGCTTAGTTAACAGGAATTTAAGGTAGTTTCCCCAATTAATGGGATCCAACCAGGAATAAACACACATAACTGCCTTCTTGAAAATGGTTCCCAAGATATATTTCAATCTTAATGTAGAAGAAGAAAATTAACAAATAGATTGTTAAGGAGTCCATGAACTTGTCAAAGATAATGACAGGAAAGTTAAAGATAGGCTCTGGTCATGCTGCAAGGTAGCCCTCAGTCCTCTCATTTGGGTCAGTGTACTTCATTCTACATAATATTTTTAGATAGAATGTTGTAAGGTTTGGAACTGCATCTTTCTGTGCTGCTTTGGTTTCTTTGCTTCTATTGCAGGTGGTGTTGATATGTAGGAGCTAATCAAATCTTTAAAGTATTATTTTCAATGACAGAAACAAAATTATTAGAGCCCAGGGCTCTTTTTCTTCCTGTAAAAAACATGCGCGAAGCTCCCTATTAATAAAATTACTGTTTCTACCTGCTCTTTTTTCCCCATCGTCCTCCTTTTTCCCCCTAACTTCTCTAATCTGGAATCTGAGTGAGTTTCCTCTATTTCCTAGCACAAATTCTATTCCTAACTCTCACAATCTCTTTCATTTCCCACTAATGTACCAATATTTCTCTTTTCTAAAAATTTTTATTGGTGCATTGTAATCATACATCTTGATGGGATAAAAGATGGTGGAGACATACATGCACACATCTCCAAATTAGCCCTTACCCAATTCCCACCCCATTCCCTTCCCCTCCCTCTTTCCTATGCTTGGCTTAGTGATTGACTTTGATATGTTTAAGTACATCATCATGCACTTTACAAAATTTCCCTCTTCACCCTTTCTATCCCCTCACTTAAGTCACCTTATTTGCTCATCTATAGAGTATCTTTCGTCTTCTAGAGTTTTTCCTGTTGCCCATTTCTCCCTAGCTTTTGCATATTAGGGAAAACATTCTATTTCTTATTTTTTGTGACTAACTAATCTCACTTAGCATAATGTTCTCCAGTTCCATCCATTTCCTGTAAATGATGTAATTGTGCTTTTCCTTATGACTGAGTAAAATTACATTGTGTACATATTCCACAGTTTTGTAATCCATTCATCTGTGAAGGACATCTTGGCTGGTTCAATAGTTTAGCGATGGTTAATTGTGCAGCTATGAACATAAATACACATGAATTAGTTTGGTAGTTTGGTTTCATTTCTTATGGGTAGATACCCAGAAGTGGTATTGCTGGATCAAATGGTAAGTTCATATCAGTTCCTCTGAAGAGCCTCCATACTGTTTTCCAAAGTGGTTGCACTAATTTGCAATCCCACCAACAATATTTTAGAGTTCCCACTTCTCCATATCCTTGCCAGCATTTTTTGTTGTTTGAGTTTTGAATGATTGCCATTCTAGTTGGATTTAGGTGAAATCTCAGGGTGGTTTTGATTTCCATCTCTCTAATTGCTAATGGTGATGAACATTTTTTATGTATTTATTGGCCATTTGAATTTTTTCTTTTCTGAAGTGTCTATTTAATTCACTTGCCCATTTTTATTGGTTTTTTTTCTTTTATTAGTGCTGAGTTTCTCGAGTTCTCTGTGTATTCTAGATATTAGTCTTCTATCAGAGGAGTAGGTGGCAAAAATCTCCCATTTTGTTGGCTCTCAACTGAGGTTCTTGATAGTTTCTTTTGATGTACAGAAATTTAGCAATTTTATGCAATATCACATAATGATTTGCCTTTTGTTTCTTGTGCCTTTGGGGTCTTTTTTAGAAAGTTTTTATCTGTGCCTATGTGTTGCAGTGTTGGTCCTATGCCCTCTTTAAGGAGCCTCAAAATTTCTGGTCTAATTTCCAAGTCTTTGATCCATCTTGAATTGACTTCATTCAGGGTGAGAAAGTGGGGTTTATTTCCATTTTTCTGCATATAGTTAACCATTTTTGCCAACATCATTTGTTGAACAGGCTATCTTTCTTCCAATGTGTGTTTTTGGCCCCTTTGTCAAATATCAGTTGGCTGTGAGTGTGTGGTTTTGTTTCTGAATCTTCTAATCTGCTCCATTGGTATCTGTTTTTGTGCCAGTACCATGCTGTTTTTATTACAGTGGCTTTGTAGTATAGTTTAAAGTCAGGTATTGTGATTCCTCCTGCATGGTTTTTGTTGCTTAGAACTACTTTGGCTATTCTGTGTTGTTTTTGTTGTTGTTGTTGTTGTTGTTGTTGGTCCAAATGAATTTATGAAATTATTTTTCTATGTCTGTGAGAACCAACATTTCCCTTGTGAAGTAACCAGTGATCTTCATCTTACCAAATGCAAAGATTATCTTTTGTTTACCCTCCAATCTCTTTGGGGCATATGACATACTCATTTCATCTGGTCTTGGGTTCTTTCTTTATCCTCTATAGACATTGCACTTTCCTGATTCTCCTGATTTTCCACCACTCCTTTTTACTGACATAAGGCAAGTTACTTCTCCTTTTTAGCAATGAGTTTTTTGATAAAATGAAAATATGATAAATCCTGAGTTCTCTTCCATATCACTCTGTAGCTCTGAGAGTCAATGAGATATACCTGAGATCCTTTACTTGCCTTCAACATGCTATAAGGTTTTTAATGTTTTATAGCAACACATGTACTTTAGTGTTCAAGTAATTGATATGTGTACATATTTTGTAAGGCTAGGTTTTTGCTGACTTATAAATATATAATCTATGTTTCCTTTTCTATATATGAACATATACGTGTGTGTGTGTGTGTGTGTGTGTGTGTGTGTGTGTGTATCCTGAAAGCTACATGGTGCCTTTCTTGAAAAAATATATGAACATTCTACAACAATATCCTTTTGTTTATGCTTAATGCTAATTTTTCAAAAATGTATATGTGTCAGAAATGTTTCTTGTTTCAATTAATTTGTATGTTTAGAAAATGGAAAAATACTCATTTTAGCCAATTAAAAACACTATGAACAACCATAAGAGCCAGAACTTATGCATGCCATCAATAAAGAATTATAAATAAATTTGACAGTTTATTTTTCCACATATTCAAGCATTTGTTAAATATACATTTATTAGTAATTAAACCTAAAAACACTATATACAGTCTGCCCTGTGAACTCTATTTTTATGCGATTCTGAGATGTTACCATATTCTGGAAGCAAATTTCTTCTAACCTAATAGGTGGTGCCAGGCAAGTAGTAATCCTCTTGGACCAATGATGAGCTCAGGACCATAGGACCATTTAAAACTGAATTAATATGTTACACACAACTGGACTACAGTGGTTGAGTTAACACTTCTGTGTTGTCCATGTAATGTCACTTGAAGATATTCACCAAAATATATTTCAATACAATTTTTACTGATAATTGTATTCTTTCACCCATATTTTAGTTGTTATACATACTACTCTAAAGAATTGCTTGAGACCCCCAAAATATTGGCTACCCATGCCTTAAAAGATAACCCCAGAAATCCTTTGAATAAGAAATTTTCCTTATCACAATTAAAATGCAATGATATAATTCCTGGATCCAAGAATAAATATACATTGGTAATGAGTATATCAGGAAAAGAAAACTTTGATTGTACAAAGTAGAAAATGCTTACCCCTGCTAAGAAAGTTCCTCAAAAGTGGGGAGAAGGGTCCTTAAGGTGCTCCCAGAGCAAACCATAAAAAAAAAGCAGCTGAGGTTTTGTTGGAATTTTTTGCTGTTTATCACCAGAAAAATATATAAATTTCAAAGACCTTACTCACAAAGTAGCTCTCTTGATCCATGAAACATAAAGTTGTCAGTGTCTCAACAAGGTATGATATACTACCAGCTCTCCTCTAACAGAAGAAATTCAGTAACTTTCCCAAAGTTTTAAGAGTCAGTGGCTGCATCAACAGGCCCCTAAATCTCTGTCAATTTTTTCTTTTTCTTATTTTTTTGTGGTACTAGGAATGTAACCCAAGGGAATTCTACCTTCAAGCTACACTCCTAGCCCTGTTTTTATTCTTTATTTTGAAACAGGGTCTCACTAAGTTTCAGAGGACCTCACTAAGTAGCTGAGGCTAGACATGAACCTGTAATCCTCCAGTCTCAGCCTACCAAGTACTGAGATTACAAGTGTGTGCCACCATACAAGCTCCTGTCAAATTTTTGAAAACTATATATTTATACAAAATATAACAACTACTGGCTGCCTCTCTCATAGTGTTTCTCTTTCTCTCCACATTCTTTTTCTTCTCCCCTTCTCTATCTTACATTACCATATACTACATACCACCTAAGTGCTTCTCAAACTCTTCTTTTTTTTCAGGAAATAATAAAAAATTTTATTGGGAACTTTCAGTTGGGAAGAGGAAAGTTGAAGAATGTGACAATTAGCCTGTGTAAAACTAGACCAGATGGCAACTTCTACCTTTGTGGGCTATAATTCACATCTAATTTGAGATATTATTAATTGACCTTTATGTGGCTCAGTGTAGATATTCTAAAGAAAAAAAGAAACAGTAGGCAAACTAATCACACAGCTACTAAGTGACAAACTAATGTATGAATTCAAAGACTTTCTGTTTAACCACTATACAAACTACATTCCTTCATATCTCCAAAAATATTGATGGGACTGTCATCTTTCTAAAAAGACATGTACAGGTCATGCATATAGAGGACAGTGTGTATTTTCTCATCATCTTATCTAATTAAAAACTATATACATGCATATACTTCTCAAACTCTTCTTGATGAAATGATTTTTATCATGCCATATAGTTTTGGTATTGAGCATTTTCAGGGACTGGAATGCTCAAATTAATAGACTTGGATATTAAAGTTACTAAAGAAGCACTAAATATGCCATATAAACTTTACCCATTTTTAAGAGTTAGAATAAAATAAAATGTACTCACAACTAAAAATATAATATGCATAAAGTTATTTTTATCAATGCTTTAGTAATATACTAGAAAGACATAATACAGTTATGGAGTTAGGTAAAAGGTGACATCTTTGGAATGACAGGACCATGAAAGTCTATTCTAGGTAAAATAACTGACTCTAAATTCTCCAGGAAAAGAAGAAATGAAGATTATTTTTAAATAAGTAAACATTGTCAAGATTGTTATATGAAATGCTAGCAATTCTACCTTGAATTTCAAATTCACACATTCTTAACATCTTGTATTTTGTTTTTAAATCAGTAATCCTAACTTTCTGCTCCTAAAAGTAATAATATGGTATCTCATTGTGAAACTTGGGCTTTTATATCTCTATAAACATCTCCATGTTTGGGGATTTTAAGATATTACCCTTAAAGGAATGCCAATTTTTTTATCAAGAGCTCCAGTTGGGGTGGTGCCAGTGACAAAGTATTTGTTGCTCTGTGCCAAGAGTTATATTTATTTTTCTGACACAAATGAATAAGTACTTATAGCATTTTGTAAAAATAAGAAATAATCTTCATAGTCTTTCAACCAAAGTTCCACTATTATTTCTATTAGTTTGGGGAGCTTTTGCCCCACCAAAGAGAAAATGATGAGTGACAATAATATCAGTAATAGCTACTAAGCATTGACCTCTTATGTTGTGCCAGGCATTTGCTAAATGATTTTACATGTATGATGTCATTTAAATCCACATAACAAATTCATAAATACTATTGTCAGCCCCTTTTTTCAAACAAGGATTATGAACATAAACAAGGTGTCTATAGGATCTTTTGCCAAGACAAAATGCCTTGAGTGTAGAATTGCCATGTTAATTCCTATAAAGGGGCATGAATATATAGTAAGCATCTACTATGTACCAGGAACTGGGCCAACTTCTTTATATAAATTGCTTTATTTAATCCTTTCATCAGTTTTATTAAGTTATCATTTTAAACATATTTTTAATCAAAGGGAACAGGAGTACAAAGAAGTACAAAGAAGTTGACATTTTTCTCAAGTTATTAATCTAGATACATATGACCCTACAGTCCAAGTTTTTCCTACCACAAATAAAAAAATAACTAGACAAGAGAAGAAATATATTTAGTTTAATAATAAATCTAAGTTAGATTAGTCAGTCACAAAAAATAAGAAGTTGGATGTTCTCCCTAATATGCAAAAGCTAGGGAGAAAATGAGTCATAGGAGGAGCTCTAGATGAAGAAGGAGATTCTATAGATGAGCAAATAAGGCAACCTGAGGGGATGGGAGGAGAGGGAAATTCTCTAATGCACATGATGTACTTTAACAAACATATCAATATCAATCACCAAGCCAAACATGAGAAGGAGAGAGGGGAAGGGAATGGCAAGGGAATTGGGTAAGGCCTAATTGGGTGATGTGTGCATGTATGTCCCCACCATCTTGCATCCCATTAAGATGTATGAATACAATGCACCAATAAAAAATTAAAAAATAATGAATACCATATTGTATCCCTGAAACTAATACCTTAATCATGAAATCCAATGTCAATAGTAAACTCCTATACACAGAACTTTTTATTTTATAGAATACTGGGATATAGTATTTGATCACCTTTAGGTTTTAGAGGAGAACATGGATCAGCTTAAAGCATTCCTCCATAATTCTTTTCAGGCCAAATAAAGAAAAACAGACCTTAAAGCAAAATTATCCTAATTTGTCCACATGCAGAGTGCAGCTTCCATTGAGATGAGGAATTAACTCTTCCATATGATTAAATATTCCCCTTAATTCAAGAATCCAGTCCTCACTGATCTGAAATCTTTACCATCCTCCTCAAATAAAAACATTCAATTCATATTTCTCACTCAAATCCCTTAGAGCACTTGTTAAAAACTGCTGATTCCCAAGCCCAGTCCCTGCAATCAGGACTTATGAATCTGCATGCTAACAAATATTTTATAGCACTTAACAGATGCATTAATGTTTGAGAATCAAATTTTTTCTTAACTCACAGTTATCAAAGCCTATATTATCGTATGCCCCTTCTGTGAGGAAAACATGATGAATACTTTGAGAATGTGCTGCTCTGCACCAGTGTTTCTCAGAGTACTGTCAATATCATCAAAATGCAAAGATGGTAACTCTCCCTTAGACCTGTAGAATCCATTTCATTGGGGGCAGGAAAATAGGTTGCTTGTGCAAGGGAAAATACTTTGCCTTAAGTAACCAAGCTCCAGAATTGAACACACAGAAGAAGCCCAAATAATGTTCTACCAAATCCTGCTGCTTCCTCAGGGAACAACAGGAGATAGTGGGTGGGCAGATCTGCTCTTCCTCTTGCTAAGCTGTAGAACCACTTAACCTCTCAGTTTCCTCATTTGTAAAATGAGAATGATTATCATTACCTGAGCTACTGTTAGAACTCAATGAAGAAGTACATAGAAAACTTCAATGAGAAATACGAAGCTCAAAAAGTGTTCATTTCTCTCTCTCTATCTATCTCTATCTCTATCTCTCCTTCTCTGGAATAGAACTATAGGATTGGCTTTTTTAGTGCAAGGGGTGATCAGGAGGTTCTGCTATTGGGTCTAGAGAAGCTATTCTTCCAAAAATAGTTTCCTTTAATGACAGCCTAGGTTGGCAATACAAAGAGGTACAAGGTTCTAAAGTAGTTATTTGATTCCACTAGCCAGGAGCTGACATGCACTGGGGTCCACAGAGATGAACATACAAGTCTATCCCTCAAGTTGCTGGTGACAGAGTTGCGACAAAACTGAATATGTCTAGTATGACAGAAAATGGGAAGTGTTTCTAAAGACCAGAGAGAAGGATGCAGCTGGTCATAGAGGCAAGCCATACTAATGCAAACTGCATTATGGCTAAGTTAAATCAGAGAGTCTAAGGACACCCAATGTCATCTTTATCTACTCAGAAGAGCCAAGTGCTGACCTAACCAAGGGCTGCAGTTTCAGGGCTCAGTTCCAGCTGCAACAGCAGAGCCAGGCACAGGCTGTTTTTGCTTTGTGCCTGGTGCTGTACTACATATAGGATAAAGCCAGCAAAGCAGAAGTGACCCCTGCCCTCTAGGAGAAAAAACACTGATGAAGGCAAGCCTCTAGGGCACAGGAAAATAATTGAAAAGTTAACACTAAAAAAACAGATAAATACCATGTTTCCCCCATCATTATATTCTTGGGTTCCTGTCCAGTTTTCTCTAAGATGGAAAAGCTCAGAGGATACCAAAATAAGTGAGCCTTAAGTCTCCAGCCACCCCTACCTCAGCAACTCGGAGATTTCTTGTCACTGTTATTTTTCAAAACATTTATTTCACCAGAGTTGCATGAAAATCAGTGGTCATAATCATTGAAATACATCTTCCCTAACATTTCTGTCTCCTTTTAACAATATTTTGTCCTTTGTGTGGCAGGGGAGGAGGGACTATGAGATTCCAGTGATGCAGTGATGTTCACATGGAACATTCCCTTGCCTATCGATGCTCCTAGCTGGGCCTTAAGCTCCTTCTCTCAGTGTGACAAACCCCAGGAAGCTGTGGAACTTCCCTCTCTATTTGTATGTTTTCCCATATGCAATTGGGCAGTTGGGCATCAGCAGTGGACAAAGTTAGCATTTCCTAGATGGAGGGTAGGGAAACAGTAGTTGAGAGGCAGGACTAGAGGGTGAAATACAGACTTGACCAGCAATCTCTTGCACCTTCCACTTAAACTTATGTCAACCCGCCACCACTGAGGAGATGGCATAAAATAATTAAAGAGACTCTGAATATCACAGGTGTTGTTTCTTGATGTGTGCATGTACGTCTCCACCATTTTGCATCCTATTAAGATGTATGAGCACAATGTACCAATAAAAAAAATTTTTAAATGTCAAAGAACTAAAAACTTCAGGAATTAATAAAAATCATTCAAAACAAAAATTAAAAATAGTGGCAGAGGAAAGGAATTATATTAAGCAAATACTGATTTTCCCTAATTTTCTTCCAGAAATGTGTACAGGGACAGATGACAATGAAGAGCCATAACTGAATAAATACTTGCATAAACTATGTAAACCATCTCAAAGCCTAAGTGGAATTTAAAACTCTAGTCTTGTCTCAGCTGTTTTGCCTAGAATTCACTGGACAACTGTCCTTCATTTCTAATATCTAATTCCTCAAATAGCCTTTCAGTACTATCTGATGCTGCTAAAGGGCAAAAGATGCTAACAGGACCACAGAAATTTCTGCAATGCCTTTTTCCCCCAGCAGAACAAACAGTGTTCAGATCTTGCAAAGCCAACAAAACTGCAGCCGAGGTCAGCTGTGAACTTCTCCTCATCAGAGACCTCCCTGAGCCAGCAAAGTCAGGGCCATGAGCTCAGGGCCCTGAGAAGGTCACTGGAGAGGACAATGAGTCTGCAGGATGAATCATGAGAATTGAGAAGCCCAGCCAGTGCCTAGAGCCAGGTCTCTTGCAAGACAGCCAAGGAAAATCTCTGTAAGAACCTGGAACACCCTGATAATGGAAGAGAGGGTGGGAGGGCAAAAGCAACAGGAGAAACTACGTGCCCTCAGCAATGGCAGAAGCAGGGATCCTGCATGTTTTAGCCTTGACATATCTCTATTCCACTCTCTATATCCTCTTTCCTCCTAAAAGCACCCAAAATGCCCACACTGAGGCCAACTGACCAGGTATTTTCTATCACTCTCAGCTCACCTTTGAACCCCAACAGGCTTGCCTTTCTTATACCTTCCCTGGTATCTCACTGTCTTTCAACAGTGTCTTGCTTCCTTAGCACTGCTCTGCTTTGACTTTGTGATAACTAATTTGGACTAATATATCAATTAATGAGTCAGTGTGGTCCCCACGGGGGTCACACATTGGCGATTAAACAGCTGTCTCTTAGTAACAGAATACTTTAACTCCAGTCTCTGTTGTGAGAGGGTTTCCAATGAAGGCAGAGTGATACTGGAGGACTCCACATTCAATTCTATGTGTACCAATACTTCCCTCTTTCCTTATTTAAGCATAAGCTAATCCTAGAGGTATCTACTTGGCCAAAAGCCTAAACCAAATCAGTGTCTAATGCCCCAAGATACCTTCTTATGCGGACCCCAAGTACAAGAACTTCATCTGAACTATTTTCCTCAGATTGCAAACTGCTAATTTGTGATATTATCACTTGCAGTAGGGTAATTAAAAATGGGAGTTAAAATAACTGACCATATTATCAAACTGTGAGGAAGAAAAAATTAAGAGCAACCCACATTATGATAAAAATTGCCTGCTAAAAAGTTTTGGAAAACTTACACTGCTCCAAAGGTGCTAAAAAGGAGAGTGTAGAATAAGAAGTCCTACCTATGGCATTGGCTTATGCCTGACAACTGGGAGTGTTTGGGGAACATGGATTTGCTGAAAAGAAGGTAATCATTGGCAGCACTGGCTTATTCTAAGACAACTCAAGATGAGATAAAGAGCTGGCATTTAGGTTACCCAGTTTGTAAGAAGCTGTAGAATATTGAGGAAGCCATTTGATGGGTTTCCTAACATATTGTGCTGTCACAACTGGATTTTTGGGGGAAAAAAGTACCTACTTCATATTTCTGAGTTCTAGACTGTTTCAGAAAATATCTGATGATGCTGATTTACAAATGGACATCATTGTCTCTTTTTTTTGCAGTAATGGGGATAGAACCTAGGGCCATTCTACCTCTGAGATACACCTCCAGCCCTATTTGTATTCTTTTTCTTTTGAAAAAGAATCTCACTGAGTCGCAAATAGCCTCACTAAGTAGCTGAGGCTGTCCAACAACCTCCATCCTCCTGTCTCAGCTTCCCAAATGCTGGGATTACAAGCTTGTGCTACCACACCTGGCATCATTGTCTTTTCTTTTATTTTATGCTTTTTTAAAGTTTTTTTTAAATTTATTTTTATTGGTACACTGTATTCATACATCAAAATGGGATAAAAAAAAAAACTTGTGTAGACATATGTGCACACATCGCCCAGTTAGCCCCTACCCGATCCTCACCCAGTTCCCTCCTCATCCCTCTTTCCCATGCTTGGCTTAGTGGTTGACATCTAGTTTTATAGCAATTTATCCAATATTAATGATGGTAATCTCACATAACAATTTCATTTGTCTGATAGCAAGCTTTTGATGACGTAAAGATAACATTTCAATATTTCATTTTGCTTTCTTTCTTACCAGAGAATATTTTTTCTTTTTTTTAGGTGAAACTATCATACATTTATTCATTTATTTTTCAGAAAAAATCTATCCTGATATGGAATATGGACTCTAGATACCCAAAACGATCTTGAAGAAGAACAAAGCTTAGAAGATTTATATTTTCTGATTTCAAACCATATAAAGCTACAATAATTGAAACAGTGTAGTACTGTTCTAAAGGAAGATATATAAACCATTGGAGCTAAATAAAAGCCTAGAGATAAATTCTTCCCTATATTGTCAAGTTAATTTTGACAAGGTTTCCATGAACATCTGGTGGAGGAAATAATAATCTTTTAACTAAATATAGTTGAAAATAATAATTACATGAAAAAGAATAAAATTGGATCCTTACCTAACACCATATACAAATATTAACTCAAAATAGATAAAAGACCTAAATATAAATCTTAGTACTATAAACTTTTAGAAGAAAATCTGGGTCATAAAACCTCACAACACTGAAATTGGCAGTAATTTCTTGGATATGATTTCAATGGCACAGGCAACAAAAGGGTAAACAAACTCCCTAAAAAATAAAAAAATATTGTATATCCAAAGACAATGTAAACAGAGTTAAAAGTTACTGATAGAATGGGATAAAATATTTCCAAATGCTATATCTGAAGGTATATTAATATTCCAACTAGAAATCCTAAAAGTTAGCAACAATAAAAGCAAACAATACAATTTAGAGATAGGTAAAAGACTAACATAAATAATTAATTTCCACAGATAACCAATCTTACTTGTCTGTTGAATGGATAATCTTGTTTCTCTGGTTCTGGTGTGTATTACCTATTTCTTCTTTGTAGTTAATCTCTTTGAGCATTTTCTCTAGCGCTGGTTTTAAAGACATAAATTCCTTCAGTTTCTGTTTGTCATGGAAGCTTCTTATTTCCCCATCTAATTTGATAGATAGTTGTGCTGGGTAGGAAAGTTTTGGCTGGAAGTTGTTTTCTTTCAGAGTTTGGAATATGTTACTCCAAGCCTTTCTGGCTTTCATGACTTGGTTTGGGAAATCTGGTGTGATTATAATTGGTTTGGTTCTGAATGTCACTTGGCCTTTTGTTTTTGTTCCCTTTAAGATTCTCTGCTTTGCTTCCACATTGGTCTTTTTGACAATTATGTGGTGTGGGGAACCTCTTCTCTGATCCTGTCTAAAGGGAGTTCTATAGGATTCCTGGACCTGCAGATAGATCTCTTGCTCTATGTTTGGAAAATTTTCTGCTATTATTTCTTTGAAGATATTATTGATCCCTTTGGTTTCACCTTCTTTTCCCTCCTCTATTCCGATTATTCTTAGGTTAGCTCTCTTAAAATTGGCCCATATTTCTTCAATTTCAGATTCCTGCTGTCTGATTTTTTTTCTAAGTTATAAATTATGCGTTCATTTTTGGAGTGATCCTCTTCTAGGAGTGAGATTTTATTCTCCATGTGGTCTAATCAATTGTTTATACGTTGAATTGAGGGCTTTACCTCAATGATTGCATCCTTTATGTCTTTTAGACTCTCTCCAAATTATTTTTGAAGGTCCTGTATTACTTTGACAGTTATATTCCTGATTTGATCTTCTGGAGATCTCTCAATTTCTTTTTATTAAGTTCTTATAATATGGGGTTGTGGGCATTCATTGCTCTATTGTTGTTCCTCTTTCCCATGATTTCAGAAGTTTGTGCCTTTGCTGGATCACTACATCTTCACTTAGAGTGCTCTGTATATCGAGTCTGTGTTAATCTCTGCCACCATTACTCCTTCACTGGGTTGGACTGCAAAATCTCAGACCCAGGAAGATTATTAAAGTCCCTGGGTGTGCAGTAGAGGGATTTCTCCTTTAGGGGCCGCAATTTTACTCACAATTACTGTGCGTGTTGATCAGGAGCTGTCGAGGGCGTGGTGAACTTGCTGTTGCTGCTGGCAATATGGCGCCACTGACACGCGCTCAGCCAAAAGGCTGGAGTTGCTGGCACCATGGCACCACTGCCACACCCTCAGCTGTGAGGCTGGCATATTTCTTTTCTGGTTTTGAGCTCTGTTCTGAGTCCCTTGAAGGCATGATGAGCTTGAACACTGGAAGATTTAGATGTTCTTTGCCCTGAAAGAACTGCTAAATTACACCCGGTTGATCCGCAGCTGCTCACTTCAGCTCCTTGATTACCTTTCCTCTCTGGATCCTGGTGCTGTGAGGGAAGATGCTGCCGGTGCGGCCCCACTGCTGCATTGCAGGCTTGATTTCTGATCTCTGGTTGTTCTTCTAGTCTTTTTTCTCTGTTCCTTGTGTTTACATTTTTTATTTCTCTGCTGATGGCATTTTCTGGCTATGAAAAGCACTGATTTTTGTGGCAATAGAGATCAAGTTTTAGCAGGGCTCATAAATGCTGCTTTTCTCAGTCGCCATCTTCCTGGAAGTCCATCATTGTCTTTATAATGAGATTTCTCTGGGCAAAGAATGCTGTCATTTCAGCTTTCTTGTGCAAGTGGACTTTCCTAAGCAGGTCTAGCAAGTGGACCAAGCTTGTCTTTGGTTAACTCCTCCTTCCTACTCTATAGCTTATATAGCTCAGTCTCCTCACAATCCTAACACTGGAACCCATTTTTCCCTGGCAGCCAATGCTCCCCGTGGTTCTACTCAGTCCAGCTTGCTTATTATTGCTTCAAAACCTATAGTGCTTTGTCTCTCTGCTCCTTCTCATCATAAGATTCTGACCTGCGTCCCTTTGCTGAAGGTCCTGTTGCATACTTCCCAAAGAAACAGCTGGGAACTCATGAGTTATGATATGTTAAAGTGACCATGGCTAATAATGAGTTACATTCTTCCTCCTTCAGAGTAGAACAGCTTTATTGACAAGGAATAAATTTCTGACAATAGAATTTTAGGCCTGTATTAGCTGATGAATGTGGCAGTTGCAGACAAGGCCAGTGACACACCTTGCATTACACTCTGAAAATGGCTGCCTAATTTTCCTAAACATAGGACATAAAGTGCTCTGACTGGTTTAGGTAATGGAAGGAACCTGTTTACAAAGGATGCATAATTCATACACTACCTATTATTTTTACCCAGAATCCATTCATATGCAGGTGTCTATCCTTTAAAAGGTTATGATTTTGCCTTTGATTGTGGCCTTATCTTTCACATTGTGCCTTTCTTTACTGAGTCTACTCAAAGCAAAAACAAGTTGCTAAATCCATATTGCATTTTTCCTGAATTATTTTAAAATGTGTCTTCCTTGAAATGAGCCTGCACCTGGACTCCATTTCTTGTCCCTTTGTATGGTTCAAGCAGTAGAACTCACTTTACCCAGAAACTGCATTGATGGAAAAAATGTATCTGGGAAGAGCAATACTGTAAACACACCACATTGCATCAATCTGTAATGTAGTAATTCCAAGTGATTAGATCTATTATCTTAATGAACAAGTACAAGACTGATCTTTGGCCAAGTTGTCCAGTAAGGCACACCTATTGTCAAGATATTAAATTGTCCCATACCAGTTGGTAAATAGTCACTAACCCTCACCTTGGCTGCTTCAGATACTATTCTGAAATGCCTAGATTACCACAAGATCCCACAGCTAACAAAATAATATGTATCACAGCAAAAGCTTCCAGATCCTTCTTCTGAGACTATACCTGAAAACTATTTGGTTAATTTCCTGTGCCTTTCAACATAAATATTATCCACAATATCAAGGTAACTGAGTAGTAAGTACTCTTTGTGTCCGTAAATGTGGATCATAATAATTTGCTGAAAGCTGTAGTAGTGACACTGAGGTCTGTCTCCTGTTCATTTTGCTGCATGCATTCACATGGAGCAGAACATCTACGACCTTCAAAAGATAGACAACTTGAGCCTGGTTTCCGAAATAGCACTTGGCAGCTAGCCTAGACTCAGATAGGGGCAGCAGACACAGGCTGTGGGCATGATGGGCCAGCCCCCTATCCCATTACCTCAGGGGATCCTTGGCCTCATGGGACTCACTAGAAAATCCTTTATATTTGAAAAATAGAAATTATCTAGTCCACCTGAGCACCCTGAGAGTGGGTCTATATTCTTAGCCTTATGCTTCAAGTGCTGAGTTTAGAATAAAAGCTCTGTTCAAGGTCATATGATGAGTCAGCTACTGAGTGGGGAGTGAAAAGAAAGGGGAACAAAAAACCCAAAGCAGGGCTAGCTTCAGCTTGAGCTGCCTCAACCTATGGGGAAGGCCTGTTCAAACCATTTGTATTCTATTTATATAAATAGCTAGTGAAATTGCCTTGGAAGGGTATTAATGAAAATAGGTAAAGAAAACTAATGATAGTGCTTGGCACTTCTTTAATCAGCAATCCTGGAAACCCCAACTTGTGGTAGCCTATGATACACATGAATATACACTCAGCTTCTGCTTGCTGTTCTTATCTGTGAACCAAGAAAAAAATCATTTTTTTTCTGCCTCAGGTACAAGCTCATTTCTTTTTCCAATGCACCTGAGCTACTGTCAACCTTATACTAATGTAAATAGATTCCTCTTGTGACAAAAAGAAGAAAAAGCCTTATATCTGAGTGTGGAAGATCTGAGTTCTACTCTTGACTCTACTAACTCTTTTGGGAACAGTAATGGAGGCATTTTTTTTCATTTTCCTCATTTATAAAGTAAAGATGACAGTGCTACCTGCCTCATGGGTTGGGATAGGAAGAAAATACTAGTATACATATGAAAACTATTTAAATATTCCAATAACTACAAATGCATAAGGAAATATAACTGTCTTCAGAAATGCTCAAGGAGTATGTTGAAACCTAAAATTATCAAGCACTTATTATGTGCCCTGAACACTCATATGCATTAATTAAATTAATCCTGATGACAATCCTATAAAGTAGATATTTTTCATTGCATTAAAATTATGTGGGATAAAAATGACAACAAAAATCTGGGCATGGTGGCAGATTCTTGTAATCCCAGCATTTGAGAGGCTGAGACAGAAGGTTCATGGTTCACGGACAGCCTCAACTACTACTTACTGAGGCCCTTTGCAACTCAGTGAGACCCTGTTTCAAAATAAAGAATAAAATAAGGCTAGGGCATAGCTTAGAGGAAGAATGCTCCTGGATTCCATCTCTCCTTTTTTTTTTTTGGTACCACAAAAAAAGACAATAAAATATACTGCTAGTCGAGCGTGGTGGCACACACTTGTAATCCCAGAATTCGGGAGGCTGAGACTGGAGGATAGCAGTTTGTGGATAGCTTCATCTACTTAATGAGGCCCTCTGAAACTTAGTGAGACCCTGTTTCAAAATAAAGAATAAAAAATAGGACAGGAGGTGCAGTTTGGAGGTCGAATGTCCCTGGTTTCCATCACCAGACCAGCAAAAAAAAATTAAATTATATATATATATATATATATATATATATATATATATATAATTTCAAATTTTAATTTTATTTTAGAAATAATACCAGCAAAATAGCAGAAGAAATAACATAGCAAAGGGGATGAGGTGAGAAAAAAAACGGGACAAGGAGGTTTGAGGAAGGAATCAGGTCTAATAATGTTATGTTCACATATGAAGGTATCACTACCAGTATCACTAACATGTATGAGGAGGGAACTGGGAGGGCCCAGAAGAAAATATATCAACCAATACATGCATATACATGCAAATGCACCACTTTGAATCTCTCACTGTGTTGTATAAATACAGTGCACCAATAAAATTATAAAAATAGAAATAAGTAGATATGTCCCTCAGTAAAGAAGCTTGTATCTGTGCATGTACACACACGTATCTAAATTACAAATTATAACAATAAAACAAATAAGTTTAAAATCAACCTGAACCTATAACACACAATTATAAAACAGACAGACATTTCCTTCACAATTTATATTACAGAAGGATAATGGAAAGCATTTATGGTCAAGATCATCACCCTGGAAGGAATATGTAAGTGCTTAAAAGGCAGCCAATAAATCCAAACAATCCTCTATACTAAAATGACAGAATGCACAGAGGCAGGAATAAAGGCTTATATTGGGCATAAAGTAGTAGTCCAGTAAGGGCCTCCTAGTGAGGCATACAGACTGCCTTGGAGGTAAAGGGTGAAAAGACACAGAAGAGTTGATTTGTATAAATGTAAAAATGCAAGCACACATGTGTGAGAATAGCGGAGGTACTGTGAACCTGTAACTTTCCCCCTGACTGGGAAAGCAGTGCCAGGCTACTGCTGTAGCTAAACCCTATTATTTTTATCCTTGACCAAAAGAGAAATGAGACTCCTGAAGGAGAGGTTAAAAAATGATTCCCAATATTTTTATCCTCATCCTCAGCAAGAATAATGAGGCTCCGAAAGTTATTTCCCCAGATATTTTAGCTAATAATGGGGGAAATTGGGATTCAAATCAAAGTATACATGACATTCCCATGCCCATATCTTAAAAAAAAATGCATCACTTCCCCAAACCACATTTCCTCTCTCACAAATTGTTCCAAACCTTTGGGTGACAGTGAGACACTGTTCTTGGCCCTTTCTTACTTAAATACCCCTTATATGACCACCCTAATTTGTCACACATGATAAATTCTGCAAGCATTCCTACCAATGCTGAATGCTGTTTCATTGTTTAATAAAGAAAGATCATATGACCAAGAAACAGCTGTTTTCCACCCGTAAAGCTAACTGAATTTCCCAGGGAATCAAAATCATGTATGGCCTTATCTTCTCTCCCTTTTTGTTCAGCCTGCCTGGCACAGAAATCCTTGAAGACTAAGACTCTGTCTGAAACATTCTATCCCAATATTCCAGTAGTTTTCAGCACATCACTTGATACATAGCACACATGCAAACTATGCACTGAATGAATGAAGATCATTCTCTCACCATGTGCCATTATAAGTATGTCTTCAATGTCTTAATATTATTAGAATCCTTGAGAAATTTTATCAGAGTTATATACAAAAAGATAAGAAATTGAGATGAAGACAATGATCACCTCGTACTAAACTCTCCTCTTTCTCAAATGCTAACTTGATAACATTTGTTCCAGTCTCAAATCTAATGCCATCAACCAGAGAAATTAGAAGATACCTCCCCTCTTTTAGCCTACATTTCCTCATTTTAAGCAGAACAATATTGAACAAGATCAGTGGTTATCATCCCTCACTTCACACTAGAATCATCTAAAGAGCTTTAAAAATATCAATACTAGATCTTATCCCTGGGGTTTCTTTTTCTGATGTATAGTGAGGCCTAAGCATCAGTATTTTCTTAAGTTCTCCAGTGAGTCTGATATGCAGCCAGAGTTGAGAATAACTAGGCTAGATGATCCCTAAGGTCCCTTCTTAATCTGCAAATCTATATGCACACTAAAGCTGGATCTCTTGTGATAACAGAGCTTCCCTGCCTGTTCTCCACTTCCTCTAATACTACACACCACAATATTTATCAATTGAGTTGCCCAATAGCCTAACATCTTGTTCCACCCCATTTACCTATTGACTTAAAAGTTTGTTTACTCCTGGGGCTCCTAAACAGTGCTATTTAGACCTACTTTTTAATGCTATGTGACTCATTTTGTCAACAAAGAAGCTCCCCTGATACCAGAATGTATTCCCAAAGCACTAGCTGGCCTGCCCCGCTTCCAGGCTAGGAAAGCCCAATAGGCAATAATCAGTCTGGAGGGCTCCAACTGATCTGGAAGGAATACATTGGCATAATGCACAACTTTCCATTTCACTAAACTCTTTCATGATACTGAGCTTGCTCATTACATTTGGCCCTTTGTCAAGAATGTCCTTGACACATAAGGAATTGATTTGTTCTTGCTTTGCTTTTAATAAGTCAACAGTTACACAAAAGTCTTATAAGATATTGATTTAACATACAAACTGCATTATGGCCCTTGAATGCTACAGCAAGAACCAATGCCTCATCAGCCAGGAAGACTAATATTACTGACATCTTAGCATTTTCTTAACCTGTCAAAACATCCCTGAGTTCTTTGGTTTTGCTGAAGAACAGACATGCCAAGGATTTAAAAATGTCATATTAAATTATTCTAGGCTATTTTCAAAAAGACATAAAGTGATTTAGCCACTAGCATTATACAAACAATGCTCTTTCAGACCATAGGGCTGCTAAAAGAAGACCCTCTTTACAGAAAGTTCCTCACAGTCATCAGATGACTTTATATAAGGAACATTCCTCCCAAACATTTATCTGATCTTTGTGTCAATGAGAAGGGCTGGAAGTGTGGCAGGACAGGAGTGGGAGCTTTAAAAAATAGGGAGGGAGGTGAGAGCAGGAATATGAATGAAAAATTCCCATGCTACAAAGATCCTAAAATTGATGATTGGAATATTAAAATCTGACATGGCCTTTTAGTTATATTTAGCTTAGATGTCCTTCAAGGATGGGAAAGTGAAGAGGGGCTTTGTTGTAGGCCCTTGGTCAAACTGTCAAAAGCATATAAAATCATTCTTCACTTCATTGCCAAATACCTTGTCCATTCATTCTTTATATTTATTTCCCATGTTCCCCACTCAGCTGAAACTGCTCACAATAAGATATCAGTTATCTCCAAATAGCCAGTCCCTATGGTCATCTCTTGGTTCTAAGCCTGATTGACACTATTGGACATGACTGGCCATTCTTTCCTTGATTTTTGTGTGATATATCTCCAGATTCTTTTCCTGTTTCTCAATATTTCTATTTTCTCAGTTGGCTGCTTAAACTAGTCATCCTTTACCCAACTCTTAAATGATAGGCATTTTGGGGCCCTTTTCTCACCTTTTACAAATGTTTCTATGCTATGATTTAAATGACTATCAGATCTAGTGCCAATAATTCTTCAAAACTCCAAGCTGATATTTTCAGCTCCCTTTTAGATACCTTCACCAGGAAGTCCAGCAGACATATATACCCATTCCCAGTCTGTTTCTTTTCAGATCATTTCATCTACTACATTAACTTTCTAATTGATGTAACTGATCTCCTCACCTATAGCCTCTTTCTCATCTCTAATCTATCAGACAATATTGGGCATGCTCAGGGTGGTATGGCCATAGATTCTAATTTATCTTCTTCACTTTTTCTAGAATTTTCTCTTGGACACATATATCTAATGTTGCCTCTGTCTCAAAGGTTTTTGGGGCTACCTTATATCTACAGAATAAATCTACTCTTTACTCCATGACATTCAAGATATCTAACAAGTTGGGCCTGCTTTATCTTACTAATTTAACTTCTGGTATCTCCCCTATCATCCCTACCCCTTTTCAAACTTCACTGTTATCTATCTTATGTTGTAGCACTTTTTAAATATGTCATGCTAGCTGAAATATCAATGTTTTGTTTCATACTACTTTCTGTAGCTGGAAGAGTCTTTCCTCACTCCCATTTTCAAATTATATATTTAAAATACCTTCATGTCCAATCAAACTGTCACTTCCTGTGTCAAATCTCCAGGCAGAATTAATTGTGGTCTCCTCTAAATCCAAACTTGCTACAGACCATAGTTTTAGCACTCAAACATATTGTTTTGCAATTATATTTGTGTGAGCTCTTTAAGAGAAAGAATTCTTCTCAGTCTTAATGTTTAATATCTCAGACTCTGGAATTGAGTACCAGCTCTCATACGTAATACAAATGTGATGTTGGGCAAGTTAATGTCTCCAAATCTCTTCATTCTCATGTACAAAAAAGTGGTAGCTATTGTACTTCAGAAAAACAAATGAGATAATGCATATAAAACATTAATAGTGCCTGCCACATAATAAACACCCAACAACAAGTGTTAGATATATTTTTCCTGTGTTCAACATATGGTCTTGCACAGAGCAAATACTCAATAAATGATTACTGAATAAATTGGCCTTAACATGGAAGCTCAACTTCCTGGAAGATGGCGACCGAGAAAAGCGGGGCTTAAGAGCCCCGCTAACAACCAATCTCCAATACCACAAAATCAGCGCCTTTCATAGCCAGAAAACACCATCACCAGAGAAACAAAAAAATCACCAGGCTCCAGAGAGAAAGCGAACTGAGAACAGAGCTCAGAGCCACAGAGGAGATACACCGGCCTCACGCCCGAGGACACGGCAGCAGCATCATACTGCTGGCGGCAGCGGCAAATTCACCGGACGGCTACAGCAAGCCGAGGTGAGCCGCTGCGGAACAGCCAGGCGGGATTTCTCGCCACAGGTAAAATCTAAAGCTCCCAGTGGCTGAGCTCAGCACATGCCGCAGGGATTTAGAGTGGAAATCAAAACCAAGAAGAAACATGCCAGCCTCATGGCCAAGGGCGTAGCAGCGGCGCCATATTGCCACCGGCAGCAGCAGCAGAGAATTCACCGAATCCAGTACAGCTATATCTGCGTACTCAAGAACAGTGAGTCAAATTGTGGGCCACAGAGGAGAAATCCCAGTACTGTACTCCCTGGGACTTGACCCAGTGGGGGAGGGGCGGTGCAGAGATATCACACCATAGGAGAATGTGCAACCTCGCACCCCACACAGTCTAAAGCAGCCTCTATTGACTCCCTGGGTCGGAGACTCTGTGATACAACCCAGTAAAGGAGTAGTGGGGTCTGAGATACTACTGACTTGAGATCCAGAACACCTTAAGTGAAGTCATAGTGACCCAAGGGAAGAACCCAGAGAAGGCACAAACTTCCTAAACCATGGGAAAGAGGAATAATACTGGAGCAATGAATGCCCACAACCCCACAACATCAAAACCCGATAAAACAGAAAATCAGAGATTTCTAGAAGACCAAATCAGGAAAATAACTGTAGAAATGATAGAGGTGCTTCGAAAAGAACTCAGAGAGAGCCAAAAAGAGATAAAGGATGCAATTAATGAAGTAAAGGCCTCAATTCAAAGCACAAACAACCGATTAGACCACATGGAGAATAGAATCTCGCTCTTAGAAGATGATCATTCCAAAAATGAATGCATAGTTTCTAATCTAGGAAAAAATATCTGACAGCAGGAATCTGATATTGAAGAAATATGGGCCCATTTTAAGAGAGCTAACCTAAGAATAATTGGAATAGAGGAGGGAAAAGAAAGTGAAACCAAAGGGATCAACAATCTCTTCAAGGAAGTAATAGCAGAAATTTTTCCAAACATAGAGCAAGAGGTTGATACACAGGTCCAGGAAACTTATAGAACTCCCTTTAGACAGGATCGGAGAAGAGGATCCCCACGCCACATAATCGTCAAAATGACCAATGTGGAAGCCAAGCAGAGAATCTTAAAGGCAACAAAAACAAAGGGCCAAGTGACATTCAGAGGCAAACCAATTAGAATCACTCCAGACTTCCCAAACCAAGTCATGAGAGCCAGAAGGGTTTGGAGTAACATATTCCAAACTCTGAAAGAAAACAACTTCCAGCCAAAAATTTCCTACCCAGCAAAACTTTCTATCAAATTAGATGGAGAAATAAGAAGCTTCCATGACAAACAGAAACTGAAGGAATTTATGTCTTCAAAACCAGCACTAGAGAAAATACTCAAAGAGATTAACTACAAAGAAGAAATAGGTAACACACACCAGAACCAGAGAAACAAGAGTTTCCATCCAACAGACAACTAAGATTGGTTATCTGTGGAGATTCATTACTTATGTTAGTCTTTTACCTATCTCTAAATGGTATTGTTTGCCTTTATTGTTGTTAATTTTTAGGATTTCTAGTTGGAATATTAATATACCTTCAGATATAGCATTTGGAAATATTTTATCCCATTCTATTAGTAACTGTTAACTCTGTTTACATTTTCTTTGGATATACAATATTTTTTTTATTTTTTAGGGAGTTTGTATACTCTTCTGTTGCCTGTGCCATTGAAATCATATCCAAGAAATCACTGCCAATTTCAATGTTGTGAGGTTTTATGACCCAGATTTTCTCCTAAAAGTTTATAGTCTTAAGATTTATATTTAGGTCTTTTATCTATTTTGAGTTAAATTTTTATATGGGATTAGGTAAGGTTCCAACTTTATTCTTTTCCATGTAATTATTATTTTTCAACAATATTTAGTTAAAAGATTATTATTTCCACCACCAAATGTTTGTGGAAACCTTGTCAAAAATAACTTGACAATATAGGGAAGAATTTATCTCTAGGCTTTTATTTAACTCCAATGGTTTATATATCTGTCTTTAGAATAGTACTACACTGTTTCAATTATTGTAGCTTTATATGGTTTGAAATCAGAAAATATATATCTTCTAACTTTGTTCTTTTTCAAGATCGTTTTGGGTATCTAGAGTCCATATTCCATATTAGGATAGATTTTTTTCTGAAAAATAAATATATAAATATGTAATAGTTTCACCTAAAAAATAGAAAAAAATATTCTCTGGTAAGAAAGAAAGTAAAAAGAAATATTGAAATGTTATCTTTAAGTCATCAAAAGCTTGGTATCAGACAAATGAAACTGTTATGTGAGATTATCATTTTTAATTTTGGATAAATTGCTATAATACTAGATGTCAACCACTAAGCCAAGCATGGGAGGGAGGGATGGGGAGAGAATGGGGTGGGGATCGGGTGGGGGCTGACTGGGTGATGTGTGCATGTATGTCTACAAAAGTTTGTATCCCACTATGATGTATGAATACAGTGCACCAATAAAATAAAATAAAAAAATACAAAACATTCAAAAAAAAACATGGAAGCTCTAAGAACACTAGCTAAACAGACAGTTTCTTCCTTTATATAATTTTGGGATTCCTTTGAGAGGCACAGAAAGTGGTTATATAATGATTTTTTTTCTCTGTAGTCAAATCATTTCAGTATCAAGTGGGGTAACCAAAAGCTTTGTACATGTACTTTATCATTTGTATCTGAACCTAGTACATCTTTATTCTCAATAAATACATATTTTGAAGTGTATAACTCAAAAATTTTTCCAGGATAAACACAAATCCTTTCTTCTACTTTAATACTTGAGAAATGAGTTGATTCAATAATTGTGATAATTTTAATATGGCAAGCAAAATCTTTTAAGATATAATGGTAATTGAGCCCAGCATGCTTAGAATACCATTCTCTGAATCAGATTCAATGATATGTTTTTAAATTGTGACCTTAGAGGTTTTATTCATTCCAAACTCTTCTACCAATAAAAATTTAAATTAATGGCATTTTTAATTTCCCCCCTTTCAATCATAATCCATCTTAATCTTTTGACCTCTATTTTAGTCGTGAATCTTTGAAGAATTACCTTTCATATTCAACCCATAGTAATCTGTTTAATATCCTTTGATAAGGAATATCCTTTTAAAAATTTAAATTTTGACATGTTTTAAATATACTCCCTCTTTTTTGAGAAAAGACAAACACTAGTCCTAGAAAAGGGCCAGAGAAAGCTACATATGTCAAGTCCATTATGAGTATGGAAAGCAGACATTTGAAGTGTCACTATCACCAAAATAAAAATTAATATAATACCAGTTCAAGATGTTTGGAAAATAAAGGTGGAGTTTTATCCAAATACAATGAAAATGACTTTTACATATTTTCCCATTCTTATTCACTTGTCTACATTTTTTGAAAGCTTGACTCTAAAACAATACCAGGTTACATAAGGTGAATTTTTGAAAACCCCAAAAAAACTATTATTTTAATTGTATGGCTGCCAGAAAGGCTTCCCATGGTTTTAGATTTTCAGAGAAAGACACTTTGAGAGTATAGATATTCTGCTCCAAGTCTATGGAGAGTTTCATTTCTGTGAATACACATTACCCATTCCAAAACAAACTGTTGGGAATTGGCTAATTAGCTAATCTTTGGTGTCTATCTGATAACCAATCATTACCAGCCCAAAGTCTGGAAACCAGCACCTTTTACTTCAATTTTAATTCTGAAAGAGAAATGAAATGAGGATTCCCTAATGATAATAACTTTAATCTTCATGATATTAAAAAGTAAGAATTAAAAAGCAAATAACATTCAAAAATCCCACTGATATCCAAAAATAACATATGCAAATCATTTTTGTATGTGGTTCACCATTGATTATCCATGAGAACAGAAAGGAGCTGAAGCTTCCAGATGTGTTAAATTATAGTTATCTGCAACTTTTATTTCCCTATCCCTCCCCATGCTTTATTCTCCAACTGCAACACATTTAGGATATTTAAGATTATATTTTATATGGTCAGAAAAAACCTGATGTTGGCATTAATGGAAGTGTACATTAGTGCCTTCTTACTTTTATTTCTCAAATTTACCTTCCTTAATTTTCTTGCACACATCCTGAAACATGTAGATTCCTCCTTTTTAGATACCTTTTTATAACATAATTTTCTAGACTAGATGATTTAAAGTCGGATTAATTCATAGTATGTTATGTAGCTATTGCATCACTTAATGTGTCTAAGGCTTGTCTCTTCAAATTGATCATGAGTTATTTGACATTTCATACCTATTACTTCCTTCCTATCTGCTGTGATCCTTGTCAAGTAGACTATGAGCTTCTTTGGATGGACCATGCCTACTCACCTTTGTCTCCACAGCATTTATTTCAATAGTTGTCAGTGGACTTAATAAAAAAATGTATTGAATGAATGGAAGAGTGGATGAATAGATGAATGAAAATAGAATAGTCAAGAAATTATATGCTGGTGATTAATGGATTTCAGAGCACTGTCCAGCAAGAAGAGTGGCCAGCAATTGTTAATAAGCCAGTTAAAAATTACTTACCAGCTGGGCGGGGTGGTACATGCTTATAATCCCTATGCTTGGGAGGCTGAGACAGGAGATTCGTGCAAGTTTAAAGCCAGCCTCAGCAATTTAGTGAGATCCTGTTTCCAGATAAAATATAAAATAGGTCTTGAAGTGTATCCCAGAGGCAGAAGGCCTCTGGGGTCCATTCCCAGTACCATCAAAAAAATTTTACTTACCATGTACCTACTATCTGCCTGATTCAGATATTCTGGAGATGGGAAGGGAGAAAATAGAGGCCTAAAATTAAAGATAAAATGTGTGTAAATCACAAAGTATAACACAATTACCCAATCACCTTTTTGTCACCATTGTATAGGCTCGGGTGAATTCTTTTCTCTACCACAAGAGGTAAACGAAGTTGGAAGACAGAATATTACCATGATTCTTTTATTTTTAGATGGACTTGAATGTTTTAAGTATTGGGATATGTAGTCACTTCTATGACATCTTCCTTAGCCTGAAACTATCCCTTTTAACCAATGTGAACATGAGTTGGAGAGACATTTTGAGTTCTAGCAAAGTCACTGAAGCTAATTAATAGATTAAAAGCTGGGCTGTGATAAATAGGTTGCATTCAAGATCTTCTTCCACTTTAGAGAATGAAGGCTTCCGTCTTCTTCTGCTACCTCTCTGACACTGCTTAGTAAAGTTTTGCTTGAATAGCAGTAACAGAGCAGCAAAAATTGATAATGGAAAGTATCATAATAGCATGGTCTTGTGGCCCAAACATAGTCAGCCTCTCAACAGCCAAGCCCGTGGAGCTGCCCTGTGCGTGTAAATGAGGGGATAAAATGGATATGGAGGAGACATTTTATAAAGCCATTATAGCTGCTCACTTTAAATACACTGTCCATCACATATAGTAATTGGGACTTGGAAATCACAGACATTTGGGCTGCTTGAAAAAGAGGAACATTATGGTAAATTGTATTATTGTACATTTGCTGAGTTCCAGGGCATCTCTGGGTGCCTCTGAGGTCCAATGGGACATTTTCAAAGAATAGTTTGAAACACTGCCATGCTGGGGGTAAGCTCAAGGCCAGCTAATGGGTCTCTGATATGAAATCATAATTTTGGTGTTTGGAAACTTGGTTATGGGTTAGCATGGACAGTTTTTAAAGAATAGAATCACTTGGCAATGGATCAAAAATGAATATATTTATAGAAATATTTAATAAAACCATTGAGTTCATTGCTTGGACACTTTTAGTATTAAAGGTCTATTCAAAATCAAATGTCTGCATTTAAGGTTTTATGGCAATGCCTTACCATGTCCAACATAATTTACTTTCATCCCTTACTGCTTAGTACTTAAGCACAAATCCAATAGATTCAGTCCAAAGACCCAAATCAAGCAATTGTCCTAGCAAGGCTGGATAAAGTGCATGGCTCCTTTGGATTGCCATAGACCTGGGAAAATCAGAATGTCACTGATGGAGAGAAGTTTTAGCTTCCAGAAAAGGGGGGCAGTTTACCATAGAGGTCAGTAAGCCCATTGGTTTAATTATATAACATGTGTTTACAAAATATGGCACATGCTTTATTGAAGCCTCATTGTCACAGGCAATATCCTTGGTAAATTCAAAAGGAAGAATGTCTCAATGGGAGTGAAATTCTAGAAACTCTATTTTCCATCCACCAGGATTATGCCCATCTCAATACTGGGTAGTGAAAATAATTTACAGTGGAAAAATCTCAGAAGTAGAAGATTTCTAAGAGGTTAAATACTGACTCATCTTCTTTACATATGGATAAAATGAGGGTTGAGGATGTATCTAAGGTTGCAGTGCTAGGAGTACAAGTCATGTCCTCTGACTCCCCATATAGATGCACTTTTCACTAATACCATGTAAACTGTTTGTACTACATTCATCATCATGACCCTGAAGCAACAAAATACATTAAGATATCTAATTATTAGAGAAAATCATAATATGTTCCTTATATTGCCAGTGTGCTATGAATTACATGGTATTTACCTCTCTGTCCTTGTGTATCTATAAGTAACCTTCATTAAGTATAACTTTAACTTGATGTTAACTCTTATTCACTAATCTAGCCAGTTGACATAATATGTTGGGAAATAGAATGTATTCCTTCCCTTAGCATCCACCCCTGGCCTTTCTTAGAGGACCATGACATCTAGGAACTAGAAAAAGTAAATTGATAGAAAGGGAAGGACAGAGGCCATCTTTCAGAGTAAGGACTTGTCTGGGACCCATAATTCCCCATCAATAATGCTTTACTGGAAATAGAAGGGTCTGAGCTTAGTAAAAATAAGGGTCTGAGCTTAGTAAGAGTCATTGCAGTATAACAGCAAGATTATACATTCTCTACTTAATGGGACCTGAGTTGAGACAACTATGCAGAGCCTAGCATGGTGTCTGGCAAACAGTGAGTACTTGTCAAATGACATTCATTATTGTGATTATTACTAAGCATATTATTATGAAGCATAAAGACTAAAGCTACCCAAGGGGTCAGGATTACTAGTCAGATAATAGAAGAGAAGTAAGTGTTCTAAAATGTAAAAGTATTTGCTAAGTGCTTGAATGGGGGTTGGGGAGAGAAAAAACAATTTACAGTTTCTATACTCAAGGACCATTTCTCATCACTTTCTCCAGAGTTGCACATGACCTCTTACCACTGTGAAATAAACCCAGATAATTTTCAGTGCTTCACTGGACTTTTGGTGACATTTCCAAGTAGGGAAAACCAACACCCTCATGTTGAACACTAGCTGTTTGATGGGAGCTTATTGTAATATTGAATAATATCTTGAAAAGTATCCCATGTTCTATAGTTTTTCTTTTTTTAAAATTTTCATTAAAACAAGCATGGGATCGAGGGAGGGGGAGGGAATGGGATAGGGACTGGATGAGGGCTAATTGGATGATGTGAGCTTGTATATCCTCTCAAGTATTGTATTCCAATGTGATGTATGATTACAATGCACCAATAAAAATAAATTTAAAAAAATAATAGTGAGAAAATTGAGATGCAGAAAAGATAAAAATAAATAATAAATAAAATAAAATTTTATTGAATATTTTTATTTCTATTAGTATTTTGTAGTCATACATCTTAATGGGGTACAAAATAGTAGAGGTATACATGCACACATCACTCATTTAGCCCTTCCATAATTACCACCCCATTCACTCCCTCCTCCCTGATTCTCATGTTTGGCTTACTGATTGACTTTGATATGTTTATGAATATACATCACGTACATTAGGAAATTTCTCTTTTCCCTACTCCCATATCCTTCAGTTAGGTTGCCTTATTTGCTCATCTATGGTTTCTCCTTGTTTGGAGAATCCGATTTTTTACTTTTTAAATTTTTTTTATTGGTGCATTTTTAAATTTTTTTTTGGTGCATTGTAGTCATACATCTTAAGGGGATAAAATACTTCTGGAAACATACATGCACACATCATCCAATTAGCCCTTACCCAATACCTACGCCATTTCCTCCTCATTCCTCCTTCCCATGCTTGGCTTAGTGATTGACTTTGATATGTTTGTTTAAGTACATCATGTGCTATAGAGAGATTCCCTGTTCCTCCCTCCATCCCCCCAGTTAGGTTGCCTTATTTGCTCCTCTATAGGATCTCCTTCTTCATCTAGAGTTTTTCCTGTTGCTCATTTCTCCCTAGTTTTTGCATATTAGGAAAGAATCCAATTTCTTCTTTTTTGTGACTGACTAATCTCATTTAGCATAATGTCCTCCAGTTCCATTCATTTCCTTGTAAATTGTATGATTGTGTTTTTCTTTATAGCTGAGTAAAATTCCACTGTGTACATATCCCACCGTTTTGTAATCCATTCATCTGTTTATGGACATCTTGGCTGGTTCCAAAGTTTGGGAATGTTGGATTGTGCAGCTATGAACATAGATATGCATGCATTAGTTTGGTAGTTTGATTTTCTTTTTTTGGGTAGATACCCAGAAGTGGTATTGCTGGATCAAATGGTAGATTAGTTCCCATTCTTCTGAGGATTCTCCATACTGTTCTCCAAATTGGTTGCAGTAATTTCCAATCCCACCAACAATGTTTTAGAGTTGCCACTTCTCCACATTCTCGCCAGCATTTGTTGTTGTTTGTATTTTGAATGACTGTCATTCTAGTTGGAGTTAGGTAAAATCTCAGGGTAGTTTTGATTTGCATCTCTCTTATTGCCAATGATGTTGAGCATTTTTTATTCATTTCTTGGCCATTTGAATTTCTTCTTTCATGAAGTGGCTATTTAATTCACTTGCCCAGTTTTTAATTGGGTTATTTGTTTTCTTAGTGCTGAGTTTCTTGAGTTCTCTGTATATTCTAGATATTAGTCCTCTATTGGAGGAGTAAGTGGCAAAAATCTTCTCCCATTATGTTGGCTCTGGATTGAGGCTCTTGACAGTTTCCTTTGCTGTACTGAAGCTCTTCAATTTCATGCAACCCCAAGTTTGATTTGCCCTTTAGTTTCTTGTGCCTTTGAGGTCTTGTTGAGAAAGATTTTATCTGTGCCTATGTGTTTCAGTGTTAGACATATGACCTCTTTAACAAGCCTCAAGGTCTCTGGTCTAATTTCATAGTCTTTGATCTATCTTTAATTGACTCTTGTGCAGGGTGAGAAAGAGGGATTTATTTCCATCGCTATGCATATGGTTAAACAGTTTTGCCAGTATCATTTGTTGAACAAGCTTTTTACCAATGTATGTTTATGGCCCTTTTGTCAAAAATCAATTTGCCACACAATGTAGTTAAACATATCGAAGTCAACCACTAAGCCAAGCAAGGGAAGGATGGACAGGGAGGGAATGGGGTGGGAATTGGGTAGGGGTTAAATCAGTGATGTGTACAGGTATGTAAACACAAGTTTTTTAACCCAATATGATGTATAAATATAATGCACCAATAAAAAAAAAATTTTAAATCAATTTGCACCAGCTGTGGTGGCAAATACTTGTAATCCCTGCACTTGGGAGGCAGAGACAGAAGGATCAAGCAGGTTTGAAGCCAGCCTCACTGGCTTAAGAGACCCTGTTTCCAAATTAAAAAATATAAAAAATAGGTGTCTGGGAGTGTAGCCCAGAGGTAGAAGGGTTTCCAGGAACCCCAGTACCACCAATAAAAAGTAAAAAAATAATTTGGCTGTAAGTGTGTATTTGTTTCTGAGTCTTCTATTCTGCTCCATTGGCCTATGTATCTGTTTTTGTGCCCATACCATGCTGCTTTTATTACAATGGCTTTATATTATAGTTTAAAGTCACTTATTGTGATTCCTCCTGCATGTTTTTTGTTGCTGAGAACTACTTTGGCTATTATGGTTTTTTTTCTTCTTCCAAATTAATTTAAGGACTGATTGTTTTATGTCTATGAGGAATGATCTTGGTAATATAATGGGCATTGCGTTGAATCTATAGATCACTTTTGGAAGTATGGCCATTTTGATGATATTTATTCCACCTATCTATGAACATGGAAGGTCCTTCCATCTTACAAGATCTTTGATTTCTTTTTTCAATGTTTTATAATTTTCTTTAGAGAGGTCTTTTACCTCCTTGGTTAAGTTTATTCTTAAGTATTTATTTTTTGTGGGAAATCCTGAGTGGAAATGTTTTCTGAATTTCTTTTTCAGTGGACTGTTGGTGTCCCGAAAAGCTTCTTTTTTTTTTTTTTTTTTTTTGGTGGTACTGGGGTTCCTGGAAGCCCTTCTAACTCCGGGCTACACTCCCAAACCTATTTTAACATTTTTATTTTTGGAAACAGGGTCTCCTAAGCCAGCGCACGTGGCTGGCTTTGAACCTGCGCAATCCTCCTGTCTCTGCCTCCCAAGCTAGGGGATTACAAGTGTGTGCCACCACGCCCGGCCATGATTCTGGTTTTTTAAGATTGATTTTGTATCCAAACACTCTGCTGAATTTGTTCTATAAGCCTTTTTGTTGGGTTTCTTGGGTCTTCTTAGTTTACTATCATGTCATCTGCAAATAGTGAAAGTTTGACTTCTTTTTCTATTTGTACTCCTTTGGTTTCCTTTTCTTGCTTTATTGATCTTGCTAGAGTCTCAAGTACTATATTGAAGAAAAGTGGTGATAATGGACATCCTTGTCTTGTTCCTGTTTTTAGGAGAGAATCTCAATGTTTTCTTCCTATTTAATATTGCCTTTATAATGTTGAGGTATTTTTCTTCTATTTCATTTCCCTGCAGTACTTTTAGCATAATTGGATGTTGGATTTTATCAAATGCTTTTTCAGCATCTATTGAAATGATCATGTGATTTTTGTCTTTGGTTCTGTTTATATGATGAATTACATGGATTGATTTTCATATGTTGAACCAGCCTTGCATCCCTGGGATGAAGCCTAGCTGGTTAGGGTGTATGATTTTCTTGGTTTGGTTTTGGATGTGTGTTCTAGTATTTCGTTTAGCAGTTTTGCATCCAAGTTCATCAAAGTTATAGGCCTGTAGTTTTTCTTCCTTGAAATGTATTTATTTGGTTTTGGTATTAATGTCATATTGGTTCCATAGGATGTACTTTGGAGAGTCCCATATTTTTCTATTTCTATAAAATAAATTGAAGAGTATCAGGATTAGCTCCTCCATAAAGGTTTTATAAAATTCACTTGGGAAACCATCCGGTCCTGGGTTTTTCTTTGATGGTAAGCTCTTTATTGCTGTTTCAATCTCTTTGATTGCTATTGTTTGGTTTAAATTTTCTATATCTTCTTGACTCAGTCTAGGAAGATTGTATTTAGCTAGAAAGTTGTCAATTTTCTCCAGATTTTCCATTTTGTTAGAGTATAGTTTTTCAAAGTAGTTTCTATTAATCCTCTGGATTTCTACACTGTCTGTAATGATACCTCCTTTACTCAATTATATTCATAATTTGGGCTGATTCTTTTTTTTTACTTAGGATGGCTAGAGGTTTATCTATCTTGTTAATTTTTTGAGAAACCAGCTTTTTGTTTTATTGATTTTCTATAGTTTTTAATTCTCAACTTCATTAATTTCTGCTCTGATTTTAATAATTTCCTGTCTTTGACCGGCTTTGGGGTAAGATTGTTCCTGGTTTTCAAAGGCTTTGAAGTGTGTCCTTAGGTTATTTATTTGAAGATTTTCTGTTTGTCTTATGTGAGCACTGAGTGCTATAAATTTTCCTCTTAATACTGCCTTCAAAGTGCCCCAGAGGTTTTGATATGTTGTACGTCTATTTTCATTTGTTTCTATAAATTTCTTTTTTTCACCCCTTTTTGTTCTATTGACCAATTCTTCATTTAGAAGTGTGGTGTTCAGTCCCCATAATGTTTACGTGGTTTCTCTGGGTCTTCTTTCAGTTGATTTATAGTTTCATTCCATTATGTTCTGAAAAGACACATGGAAGAATGTCACTTTTTTAATTTGCTAGTGCTCACTTTGTGGCCTGGGATGTGGACTATTTTGGAGAAGGTTCTGTGAGTAGCTGAGAAAAATGTGAACTCTGCTGTAGTTGGGTACAATATTCTATATGGGTTTAACAGGTCCATTTGATTAATGGTGTTCTTTAGTTTTGAGGCATCGTTACTGACCTGTTGTCTAGAAGATTGGTCTAATGGTGTGAGAGGAGTGTTGAAATCTCCCAGTATTATTGTATTGGGATTTATGTGTGACTTAATGTCCCAAAGACTATGTTTTGTGAAAGTAGCTGTATCTATGTTTGGGGCATATTTTTTTTTAATTTTTTATTGGTGTACTGTATTCATACATCATAGTGGGATACAAGAAAAACTTTTGTAGACATACATGCACACATCGCCAGTCAACCCCCACCCGATCCCCACCCCATTCCCTCCCCATCCCTCCTTCCCATGCTTGGCTTAGTGGTTGACATCTAGTATTATAGCAATTTATCCAAAATTAAAAATGATAATCTCACATAACAGTTTCATTTGTCTGATACCAAGCTTTTGATAACTTAAAGACTACATTTCAATATTTCTTTTTGCTTTTTTTCTTACCAGAGAATATTTTTTTTCCTTTTTTTAGGTGAAACTATCATATATTTATATATTTATTTTTCAGAAAAAAATCTATCCTAATATGGAATATGGACTCTAGATACCCAAAACGATCTCGAAAAAGAACAAAGTTAGAAGATGTATATTTTCTGATTTCAAACTGTATAAAGCTACAATAATTTAAACAGTGTAGTACTATTCTAAAGGCAGATATATAAACCATTGGAGCTAAATAAAGCCTAGAGCTAAATTTCTTCCATATATTGTCAAGTTATATTTGACAAGGTTTCCATGAACATTTGGTGGAGGAAATAATAATCTTTTAACTAAATATTGTTGAAAAATTAAAATTACTGGGGCATAATTTTTTACTATTGTTATTTCCTCTTGCTGGATTGTTCCTTTGACCAGTAGAAATGACCTTCTTTGTCTCTTCTAATAAGCTTGGCTTGAAGTCTAATTTGTCTGATATCATAATTGCTATTTTTGCTTGTCTTCGAGTTCTGTTGGCATGGATTAACTTGCTCCAGCCCTTTACCTTAAGTTTGTTACTATCTTTATGTCTAAGGTCTATTTCTTGCAATTAGCAGATAGAAGAGTTCTGGTTTTTAATCCATTTTGCCAATTTGTGTCTTTTTTATTAGGAAATTGAGGCCATTTACATTCAGTGCGATTACTGATAGATTTTTAATTCCTAACATGTTGAGATTTTACTTCTGTTTGAAATGCTATTTGTTCTTCTTTGCTTAGTTGTCTGCTGAATGGAAATTGTTTCTCTGGTTCTGGCATGTATTAGTTATTTCTTCTTTGCAGTTAATCTTTTTGAGTATTTTCTCTAGCACTGGTTTTGAAGGCATAATCTCCTTCAGGTTCTGTTTGTTGTGGAAGATTTTTATTTCCCCATCTAATTTGAGAGATAATTTTGCTGGGTAGGACATTTTTGGCTGCAAGTTTGTTTTTGTTTTTTTTTTTCAGAATTTGTAATATGTTATTCCAGGCTCTTCTGGCTTTCATAACTTGGTTTTGGAAGTCTGGAGTGATTTTAAATGGTTTTCCTCTGAATGTCACTTGGTCTTCTGTTTGTGTTGCCTTTAAGATTCTCTCCTAGGCTTCTAAATTGGTCATTTTGACTCTTATGTGGCATGGGGAACCTTTTCTCGGATCTTGTCTAAATGGGGTTCTATAAGTTCCTGTACCTGTGTATTGACCTCTTGCTCTATGTTTGGAAAATCTTATGCTATTACTTCTTTGAAAGGAGTGTTGATCTCTTTGATTTCACCTTCTTTCCCCTCCTCTATGCCAATTATTCTTAGGTTAGCTCTTTAAGATGGGCCCATGTTTCTTCAATGTCCAATTCCTGCTATTGAATTGTTTTTTCTAAGTTATAAACTATGCATTTATTTTGGAGTGGTCATCTTCTAGGAGCAAGATTCTATTCTCCATGTTGTCTAATTGATTGTTTGTGGTTTGAATTGATGCCTTTACTTCAATGATTACAGCCTTTATTTTTTTCAGACTCTCTTTAACCTCCTTTTGGAAGTCCTGTATTATTTCTATAGTTACATTCCTGATTTAACCTTCTGGAGATCTCTGTAAATCTGTGTTGTCAGGTTCTTTTATTGTGGGGTTGTGAGAGCTCATTGCTCCCTTGTTGTTCTTCCTGCATTTGATAGATTTCTCAGTCTCTAGGTATCAGCTGGTATATACAAGGTCAAGTTGCATTTTATTCAACAGTGAAGGTTGAATAAGAGGGTAAGTGACAAAGTAAATGAAAAATTAGTGTAAAGTCTCAGATAGGGTAGAATAGAATGAGAGTATGAGTTTGGTAAAGGTAGTATATACTAGAGATTAGGGATAGTAAAAATGTAATATTATTCTTGTAACCAAAGTAGAGTTTCTGATAGAGCAATATGAAGTCAATTTAATACAAGACAAGGAAGAGATAAAAAGAAAAAAAGAAAGAAAAGAAATAGAGAGAAGAGCGTAGGTATGTACAAGGAAAGAAGCTTGGGAGAAGGTTTTGGAAGAGGATAATAAAAACAACCAGGCATACACACTCACACACAAAAAAGAACAAAATAACAAAACAACCTCAACAACAAATTAATGCAGTTGTACAAATAAATGACTATTCACATATAGGTCCTCTACAGGTTTTCTCTGTGCAGATACTGAGTGCCACTGGCACCTTTTCTGCTGTGAGTCTGGTTCTCTGAGTCTTTCTCAATCTATGCAGATGTTCAGTATCAATGGGGCTGGATTTAGTATTAAGCACAGGTCACCCTTCACACTTTCCACAGATTTGGAGTCTCGATCTCTCCCTCCCTTTTTTTGGTGGTGTATGCCCCTGAAACCCAACTCAGTGTAGGAGTCTCTGTTCCCCACAGCTAGGGCTGGGCTTGGCTGACTTCTTACTGGCCTGTGCTGATCCTGGAGATACTAATAGTTGGGTCTATTGTTAAGTGTAGGTCTCCCCCACACTTTCCACTTATCAGAGCCTGAGTCTGCTGAGCCTCTGATATGTACAACAGCAAACCCTTCTCCGGGTTGTATTGCAAAGTCTCAGGCCCAGGAAGTTTATCAGAGCTGAGCTAGTCCCTTGTGGTGCCGAGCTAAGCATTTTCCCACAGGAGCCTCGACTTTACTTATGGTGTTATTGAGCAATGCTCTGTATCTCTGGAGGGTGTGGTGATCTCCGTGGCCACTACTCCTTCACTGGGTTGAACTGCAAAATATCAGACCCAGGGAATTTATCATGACTGTGGGAGTCCTTGAGGACACAGCACTGGAAGTTCTCCTGTGAGAACTTAAGTTCACTTATGAATTTGGTGCTTCCTGGTGTTGAGCTGTGCTCTGGACCCTTGGAGGGCATGGTGAGCTTGGTCACTGAAAGATGTAACTGGTCTTTGTGCAGGAAGAACTGATGAATTACAACCCATTGATCTGCAGCTACTCACTTCAAGTTCTTGTTTTCCTTTTAGTCTCTGGAGTCCGGTGCTGAGAGGCAAGATGGCGCCGGTGTACCACCCACCATCACAAGGTGGGAGGGTATCTTTTCTGCTCTCTGGTCGGGCTTCTAATCTTATTTTTCTATTTCCTTTGTATTTATCATTTTTATTCCTCTACTGATAGTATTTTTTGGCTTCATAGAGCACTGTTTTTGTGGCAATGGTTATCGGGTGTCAGCAAGACTCATAAGCAGTGCTTCTCTGGATCACCATCTTCCCGTAACTGATTTTTTACTTTTTGTGACATACTAATTTCATGCCACTTCTGAATATATATACCCAAAAGAATGGAAACCAAACTACCAAACTAATGCAGTATTTTTTATTTACTCTTTAGGTCCTAATAAAAACTAATCCATCTTGTGTCCTATGTTCCCAGGATCCTAGCATTAGATAATACAAAAATTAATTTATTCTGGGTATTAATTATCACTAATACATCATATATCCAGGGTATCTGGATATAATGTTTTCATTTTAATGAATACTTTGTGCCAACATAAAGCAGTTTGGTAGAAATTCCTGGAGCCTGAGTAGGCTGCCATGGGAGCTATTCATGGCCATATAAGAGCATTGTGGTATTTCTGAAACTGTACCATGTGGGAAGCTCTGCTTCAGATAATTCTAGCAAGTTAACTGGGTATAAATTATAAAAATAACAAAAAAAGAGAAGTTGCCTACTCAACCTATGCGTAGGGCATTCCAGCTGTCACTTTATTTAATTATGTAGAAATTTTGAACACCTACTCTGAACCTGGCACTGTACTGGCTGCTAGGATACAGAGATGGCTATTATACAGCCTGGATCTTCTATTTCTATGCTCCAACTATGGCTGAAGCAAAACTTAGAGCTGCATATTTGCTTATTTAATTGACAGAGTAAGAACGTAGTAGAAGAAAAGCTAGCAGCTATTTGCTTATAATCATTTACCATTGGAGACTTCTCTTCTTGGTTTAAATAGTACTTTTTTGCTTTGAATACAAAGAAGATCTTCATGTGAAAAAAACTAATCTTTGAGGCAAAAGGTAAACAAAGAGCAGATGATGAGAGAAGTGAATTCTGCAATGAGCAAATCACTTGTCTTTTCCAAAGCAAACCAACACTGTTCACCAGTGTTGAAGATTAATTCACTAATTAAATTTGTTTTTTTATTTAACCATGACTATTCAAAACATTAGAACTCTGGAGATCTCTATTAAAAAAGCAGCAAGTCTCAGGTAATTCACTGAAATATTTTTTCTCACTGGTAATGAACCATAAACCAGTGTGGTTAATTATGTAAGCCTAGAGACCCTTAAAGATCATTGGATTCTTGTTTTTTAGGTGAGGATATGGGCTTAAAGAGCCCGTGTGATATACCTTTGGCCACAATCCAAAAAATGACAGAGATAAAATCAGAATCCTGAGATCTTGGATGTCAATTTTTAATTCATTGGGTCAATCAGTCAACTAAATTCCCTGAGCATTTACTACATGTCAGGCATTGTGCTAAGATCAGATGGTAGGGTATAAATGAGTGGTCATTATCTCTGTTTTTATAAATCTGGGGAAGATAGAAATTAAGAAAATATTTATTTATAAATATGATCCACACAATGAAGAATAAATACAGAAAACTAGAAGAGCAATGTAGCCCTGCTGAAGGAATAAGAGAAGTTATAGTTTAGACTAACAAG